>NW_006299704.1:321626-322014 GCF_000327345.1 Myotis davidii | reverse complement strand
GTCACGCCCTTGATTAACAAGCCGATTGCCTGTCCCAAGAAGTGGAAAGTCAACAGGAAAAAGTCTGGTGAAATGTCTTTTATGAGTTGCGAGCAGTTGTAGTCTTTGCAGAGCTGAGTAAAAAAATGTGTGCCTTCATTGAACTTGAATGACTGAACTTGACATTTTTAGCACACCCTTGTTGGTGAAAATTTTAATATATGCATATGCCTCAAATTTTATTTATGAAAAAGTATGTTTATCTGTGGTCAGTTTTTAAGTGAATGGCCCTAAAAATACTCTGAAGATCTTCCTGAGGCATAGCGGCGGCTCCTGTGGCCAGCGCTCTTGGTGGCTGGGGCTCCTGGTGGCCGGCACTCCTGATGGCCAGCACTCCTGATGGCCGGCA
>NW_006299704.1:316901-321396 GCF_000327345.1 Myotis davidii | reverse complement strand
CCGGGGGTTCCTGGTGGCTGGGGCTCCTGGTGGCTGAGGCTCCTGGTGGCTGGCGGCCGGCACTCAAAGCCCAGCCGCCCTGGCTCCATCCTGAGCTCAGGAGCAGCTGAGGGCCTGGCTCTGAGCCCCACCCAGGAAGATTGAAAATCAGCTGGTTTTTATTTGTTCCTCATTCTGCGTGTGTTGGGGTGACATATGGATTCCATCGCCTCTTCATGTGTAAACGGTGCAAAGAGAAAGGCTGTGTGGTGACACCAGTCTGTGGGTGTGGCAGCTTCGATGAAGCGACACTGTGGGGCCTCTGGCGAGTGGGAGCCAGCGCAGCACCTGCTGAAGCACGTGGGCCGGTTAGAGGGTGAGAGGCTGGAGGAGGAGGCGGGAGCGTGCCCTTCACGCCCATCTGTGACCATCTGCTTGGGGATGTTTCTGTAGCGCATTCGGGAACGTTGAATCCAGAGGCTTTAGCAGACAAGATGGAAAGTTTATATAACAGTATTCAGCGTTTAACAGGTTGGTTAGACTTCAGGTTTGACTTTTACTCAGGCAGGAAGCACTAAGAGCAAGCAGTGGGACATACTCATTAAAGATGACTTGAGTTTCCGTCTCTTATATGCATATTTTCTTGGACTGACAGTTTTTCTGGAAAAAACAATAACCCTCTTTCAAACGTGACTGGAACAAGACTCTAAATGTCTGGGTTTGGACACGAATTAAGCCACTCATGTAGCTCCACGGATTCACACTGGAGGTATAGCAAAGAGTACGCGTGGCCGCAGTATTACTGATGGAAAACATGCATAAATTTAAAGACACAGTGCTTAGGAACCCTTGGCAGCGGCTCTCTGCCCCCCTCCCCTCCCCCACCGATGTGCAGAAGTAACTATTCTAGCCTTTCTTCTCATGCTCTGAAGGCTCGGGACACTGATGGGCTGTGGGGGAGGCAGAGGGGAGCGCTCATACATACAAGACCAAGGCATTGAGAGCACCGTTTCCTTCCAAACTAACCCTAGTTGGTCGGTGGAAAGCAGTGGAGTTTGAAAACTACAGGCCTGGGATTCTGTGCCAAAAAACCTTAATTTTAAATGAAAATGTGTATATAAAATATGTGTTGCATCTGCTGAAAATAAATTAAAACTGATTACTTTGGAATTTTACTATAGGAATATGATTCAAGAGATATGATGTGTATTTTTGAGACTGCCAGGAGTGAATTTTAAGTAGTTCGTTTATGAAACTTGAAAAGGAAGGTTGAAATGGAAAATGATCTTAAAAAGAAATTTCCTAATTTTTCCTGGTGTTATTAATAAATATTATAAGGAGTGGAACTCTCTGGAACTGAAGGAGAATAAAATTAAATTTTTTATAACACTACTTCTTAAGTTGGTACACCAAATTCAGCTTCCCCTTATTAAGAGTTAGATAAATTTCATGGCATTGTGTAAATTTTGAAAAAGGGAATGTCATTTATCTTTATTATCAGTATAAATTTTCCCCTATTTGTTGGTTGATAAAAATAAAAAATAAATTTGACTTCATTTAGCTTTTTCTCTATATTTTCTTCTTTTTAATAAAGCTATTGAATTCTATAGCTCTCTATAGGAGAGAGTAGGGAGTTGAAACCCTGCAACCAAATATGGTAATAATGTACATGTCAGTGATACAGGCAGATCCTCCACCGTAGGTAACGACTCCTTCCTTGGAGCGCTGGGAACACCCCCCCCACCCCCCCCATGACGGGGCAGTCAAGCCAGCTAGCAAGCAACTACAAATTGGCCTGAGAATCTGACACTTGGCTGACATTCCCTTTGGTTTTGCTAAGCTTTGTGATGCGGGGGCACCATTCTACCAGGGGAGGGGGTGTTTATGTAAAAACCTAAAGAAGCACAGCTGTCCATTCCATGCCTCAGCACGGCCTGCATTCACGGCACTGCCCCAATCATGTTTACGGCAAAGCTGGCATGCCATAATTCATGGTGAGAGCAGTAGTATTTCATTACTTCACCGTTCACACTGCTTTATTCTTTTTTTTTTTAAATATATTTTATTGCTTTTTTTACAGAGAGGAAAGGAGAGAGATAGAGAGTTAGAAACATCGATCAGCTGCCTCCTGCACATCCCCCACTGGGGAAGTGTGCGCAACCCAGGTACATGCCCCCGACCGGAATCGAACCTGGGACCCTTCAGTCCGCAGGCCGACGCTCTATCCACCGAGCCAAACCGGTTTCGGCACACTGCTTTATTCTTGAGTGAGTAATTACAGAGTCCGTGTGCAACTGAAGGGGGTGTGGCATGATCTGCCGAGGCCTGAGCACATGTTGATTCCATCCTCAACCTGGAACAGGAAGGCTCAGGCCTCAGAAGTCTGGTGACCTGGGGTTTACAGTTAGTTTTTTTTTGTTGTTCGGTTGGTTTTTTACTTTTAGAACAAAACATGTAGCTTGCTGGTACTTTATATCCCGCATTTTGATCAGGGCCCTTTGCTCAACTCACTTGTAAGGCAAGCGAGGCTCCTTTGGGTAACTGCCGCCTGGCAGTGAGCACCTCTTTGTCCAAGAGAAATGACGCTTCCCTGCAAATGCTTCTCCAATGCCGTCCCCTGCCCGTGCGCTGTGGCTGCCGCCACACAGGGCCGACCAAACACCCACATGGCCTGTTTCCAAAGTCTTTTTTTAAAGCTTTATTGTTGAAAGTATTACATATGTCCTTTTTTCCCTCCATGAACCTCTTCTAGCCCACACCCACCCCCCGTCCCAGGCATTCACCACCCCATTGTCTGTGCCCATGGGTTTTGCATATATGCATACAAGTTCTTTGCTTGATCTCTTCCCACCCACCCACCTCCCCTGCCTTTCCTCTGAGGTTCAACAGTCCGCTCACCCTGGCCGTGACATCACCACCGGGCCCTGTCAGAAGTGGGCCTTCAGGATGCCCTGGCCTGGGCCTCCGCCCCAGAAGAGGAAGGTGAGCACAGCGCTAGCCCGCCACATGCAAACCCCCAGGGCCAGGCCTGGTCCGCAGCAGCACACTTACTGCATTCGGTTCATGTTGGACATTTCACGTGGTTTCAGTTACGTTGAGCAAACTCGGGGTGGGTTTGGTGGTGAGCTGTCACAGGAAAGGTAATTCTGTCTGCATGCGAACCTGAGTCCCAGCTATTCAGAACACAATAGACTCTTTGCTAAGCCAGAAGAAAGATCATCTCTCATCCCATATGGTAAATTTAAACTATTAATAGGTATTTTAATTCCTTTTTTTGTCCTCTGCAGTGTATGATTTGGAAAATGGGTTTTTATTTATTACCTAGGGACCCAGTGCACAAAACTCGTGCACTGGGGGCGGGGTCCCTCAGCCCAGCCTGCCCCCTCTCACATACTGGGAGCCCTCAGGGGATGTCCTACTAACGGCTTAGGCCCGCTCCACAGGAAGCAGGCCTAAGCCACAGTCTGGCCTCTCTCTGCAGGAGGCGACTGGGCTGATCAGGGGAAGGCACCAGCCCCATCATCCTGCTGCTGCAGCCACTGCCAGTCACCGCAGCCGCCAAAGTGTTTTCATCAACACGGACTCCAGTCCCTTCACCATGAAAAAATGAGAACTTCCTTTCAGCATTTTCAAGATGTGTCTTTCATAGGATATGACATGTCTTTCTTTCTTTCTTTTTTTTATCTTCACCTGAGCAATGTTTCCATTGATTTTTAGAGAGTGTGGAGAGAGGGAGAGACAGGGAGAAACATCAGTGTGAGAGGGACACTTTGATTGGTTGCCTCCTGCATAAGCCCTCCCACGCTCCCAGGCCTGAGGCTCGCCTCCTGCACGGCACAGTCTGTCTTACCCAAAGGCGCATGGTTCTCACCAAATCGCAGGCTGCTCTCTGTACTATGGACACTCCCTTCACTCCATGGAAACAGCCAAACCAGACCTGTTGAAATGTGTGTCTGTTAGAGTGGGTGACTTCACGGTCACACACGCCTCCCACGGGGACAGGCAATGACTGCATTAGGTTATATTGCATTTTTTCATTAGCAGATTTACTCATCTGTATTCTTGAATCCAGTTTTTAACCATTCCCACAGCTACTTCTACTCCATTTTAATACCAGAATTCTGCAATTTGCCTTAAGGAAAATCTATGCCTAAGCAATACTCACTGTTTTCCCCAGCTCAGGAGCCTGTGAGGGCTTCCTCTATCCCACCATTTCATGTCTAAATTCTTAGGCTTTCACTTAAGTTCTTCCCTCACTACTGTGCTCATTCTCTGACTATCCACCATCTGACCACCCACCCAACACTGAGGAGTCAGGCTTCTAAATGCTGAATCCCGTGCTAGCCACTACATTCACACACAAGGCAAGGCCTGTACAATCCCTGTCCCCAAGGAACTTAAACCTGAGGGGGTGCGGACATGCAGACGGGCAATTCGATTCCAGGTTAAGCGCTACGCTGGGGAGGCAGAGGGTGCTAGGCCAGCCAGCCCTGGCAGGGCGGGGCCGGGGTGCCCG
>NW_006299704.1:315765-316835 GCF_000327345.1 Myotis davidii | reverse complement strand
CCTCTCCTTCCTTCCTGCATGTCTCTGTGGGCACTGTCTGTGTCCCCTCTCCCTCCTTCCTGCATGTCTCTGTGGGCACTGTCTGTGTCCCTTCTCCCTCCTTCCTGCATGTCTCTGTGGGCACTGTGTCCCCTCTCCCCTCCTCCCCTGCATGTCTCTGTGGGCACGTCTGTGTCCCCTCTCCCCTCTTCCCCTGGCATGTCTTTGTGGACACGTCTGTGTCCCCTCTCCCTCCTTCCTGCATGTCTCTGTGGACACGTCTGTGTCCCCTCTCCCCTCCCCCCTGCATGTCTCTGTGGACACTGTCTGTGTCCCCTCTCCCTCCTCCCCTGCATGTCTCTGTGGACACTGTGTCCCCTCTCCCCTCCTCCCTGCATGTCTCTGTGGACACTGTGACCACCCCTCACTCTTCCTCCTCCCCTCATGTCTCTGTGGACACTGTGCCCACCCCTCATTCTCTCTCCTCCCCTGCATGTCTCTGTGGTTACTATTCTGTCCCTCAGTGAGCTTATAGTTTTCAAGTTGGGCTTCCTGACTTCACATTGATACTGACCGCTGTAGCGTTCCTGCAGCCTTCTGTAAACTGGCTGTTGCTCTGTGGGGAGATGCTAGGGTTATGATGTAGTGGCTCAAGACTGCTTTTGAATGTTTCTACCATTTTTGAAATAGCTTTTATTTTGTCCATCATTAAATTATGTTTTCATTCTTTGAAATACTACCTGTGAATGCTGGGTGTTGAGGTGGGTAGATAGTTACTGTGGAAGTTCTTAATTCCCTCTTTGCCCTTTTTGGTGACTAGAGTCCTGAGTTTCTATGTTTCTTTCTCACCTTACTCATGAGAGAACTGACAGATTCTGCTACCCTGATGGGCAAGTCTTCTGCATTCACTCTCCAAAATCCATGCTGTTTGTTGTTGTTGTTGTTTATTTAAGAAAATGGTTTATGAATGCCTTTGCTTTAAACATGATCAATCATCCTAACAAGCACCACTATCACACACAAAATCCAACTGACAGCTGTTTCACATGCACTGGGTGTCCAAGTTATTTTATGTTCTTGGTTTGGATGGC
>NW_006299704.1:314354-315692 GCF_000327345.1 Myotis davidii | reverse complement strand
CAAGTCCCCAGTTGGAATCCCACCCACCAGACCCATCTCCAGGTCACATCCTCCTTGTAGCCTCTACTCCTCCCTCTGCCCAAGCTCCCTGTGCAATCCCAGAGCACTCTGCTTTCAGCTTGCTCCAGCATGTGCTTCCTCTTGGAGGCTGTGCCATGTCTGTCCACCCAGCTGGGCTGGATGTTCCTCACAGGGCGAATAACTCTCTGTAACTGAAACCAAGGTTCAACTGCCTGCCACCAAGAAAGCCAACTCATGAGACAGGTGCTGGTTGAAAAGGAAAGAGGTTTATTCAAGTGCCAGACACCTGAGAAGATGGGGGACTCTTGTCACAAGACCCATTTCAACATCTCAGTCCAGGCAAAGGTTTTTATAAGGAGGGAGAGAGGGAACAGAACAAAGAAATAAAGAGGAGGAGTTGAAAAGTTCTCTATGTGCAGACCAGCACAGTCCACTCCCATAAGGACCTTGACACTGGCCTGTTGTGCATCATCCGGTTCTACATTGAGGGTCCGCAAATCTCCCAAAAAATGGGATTACTGAAGGTCAGAGTCTGCATCTTCTGAAGTTAGTTCTTAGGATTCTTATACAAACATGTTATTTATCTACAAGCTACATATTAGTCACAGCTGGGCTTTACAGAAACATTGTCAAAAAAAATGGTGGGGTAGGTTACAATACTACCACTATTACAATACCACCAGTATTTGTTACAAAATGTGTAGAGATTTATGTGGAGGATGATAATGTTAATGTCAACCAACCTGGTTTGAGTAGTGACATGCAACTGCTTCCTTCAGGGAGCTCACTGGAAACCACTGTGCCCCATCCCGGTTAGGAGCAGACAGCCAGACCTACCAGCAGCATTTATTAGTAGGACCTATGATGCCTTAATCAAAATAGTAGGCAACCTAGGTCACCAGAATTCACCAGTCTGTTTATGAGTGTGTTTGTTCAATGTGTGGGTGCCTACAAGTCAAATACATCAGCAGACCTATGAGGAACATAAAGTTTTACATACACTTGAATCTCTCTTTGTTTTAAATCATTATTATTAAAAGTATTACATAGGTCCTCCTTTTCCCCCCATTAACCTCTTTCAGTCTGATCAGGTCCCACATCCTAGGCCCTCACCACCTCTTGTCTGTGTCCATGGGTTATGCATATATGCATACAAATGTATTGGTTGATCACTTCCCACTCACCCTCCCCTGCCTTCCCTCTGAGGTCTGTTCATGCTTCTGTGTCTCTGGGTCTATTTTTGTTCATCATAAAAGAAGGTAAAATAATCCACAAACCCATCAACACATCATATACATTTTTTATTTTTATTCTTCT
>NW_006299704.1:313117-314335 GCF_000327345.1 Myotis davidii | reverse complement strand
GTGATAACATTGGCAAATATGTTCTCCCATGCAGTGGGCTTTCTTGTTGTTTTGTTGATGGTTTCTTTTGGTATGAAGAAGATTTTTATTTTGATGTATTCCCATTTGTTTATTTTCTCCTTAGTTTCCGTTGTCCTGGGAGATGTATCTGTAAACACATTGCTATGAGAGATGTACGAGAGATGTCTGCCTATGGTTTCTTCTAGAATTTTTGTGGTTTCATGTCTTACAATTAAGTCTTTTATCCATTTTGAGTTTATTCCTGTGTATGGTGTAAGTTTGTGGTCTAGTTTCATTCTTTGGCATGTACCTGTCCAATTATCCCAACACAATATATTGAAGAGACGGTCTCTGCTCCAATGTATAATGTATGCTCTTGCCTCCTTTGTCAAATATTATTTGAGCATAGTGGCCTGAGTTGGTTACTGGGGTTGCTGTTCTGTTCCATTTATCTATATGCTTGTTCTTGTGCCAGTACCAGGCTGTTTTGAGTGCAGTGGCATTATAGTATAGCTTGATATCTGGTATTGTGATTCCTCCAACTTTGCTCTTCTTTCTCAGGATTGCTGCAGCTATTCAGGGTCTTTTTTTATTCCTAATGATATTTTGGAGTGTTTGTTCTAGGTCTTCAAAATATGCCATTGGTATTTTAATGGGCATTGCATTAAATCTGTAGGTTGCTTTAGTAGTATTGGAATGGAATTGAATTGCTTTATGTAGTATGGACATTTTAATTATGTTGATTCTACCAACCCATGAACATGGTATATTCTTCCACTTGTTTATATCTTCCTCTATCTCTTTTTCCAATATCCTGTAGTTTTCGGAGTGCAGGTCTTTTACCTCCTTGGTTAAGATTATTCCTAAGTATCTTAATTTTGTTGTTGTTGTTGTAATGCTAAATGGGATGTTTGGGGTTTTTTAGTTTCTCTTTCTGAGAGTTCATTATTGGTGTATAAAAATGCTATGAATTTGTTGGTGTTAATTTTGTATCTGACTACATTGCCAAATTCTGTTAGTAAATCCAGTAGTTTTTTGGTGGAGTCTTCAGGGTTTTCTACGTATAATATCATGTCATCTGTGAATAATGACAGTTTTATTTCCTCCTTTCCAATTTTGATGCCTTTTATTTCTTCTTGTCTCATCAATTATCGCTAAGACTTCCAGTACTATGTTGAACAAGAGTGGTGAAAGAGGGGATCCCTGTCTTGTTTCTGT
>NW_006299704.1:302837-312479 GCF_000327345.1 Myotis davidii | reverse complement strand
AGTTCTTGGTTTCATTGATTTTTGTATTGTTTTTGTAGTCTTTGTATTATTTATTTCTGCTCTAATCTTCATTATTTTCTTCTTTCTACTTACTCTGGGTTTTTCTTGTTGTTCTCTCTCGAGTTCTTTAAGTTGTAAGGTTAAATAGTCTGTTGCTGATTTTTCTTGTGTTTTGTTTTGTTTTGTTTTTGTTTTTTGAGGTATGCCTGTAGTGCTATGAACTTTCCTCTAAGCCAGGGATGGGCAAACTTTTTGACTCGAGGGCCACAATGGGTTCTTAAACTGGACCGGAGGGCCGGAACAAAAGCATGGATGGAGTGTTTGTGTGAGCTAATATAAATTCAAAGTAAACATCATTACATAAAAGGGTACGGTCTTTTTTTTTCAATAGGTTTATTCATTTCAAACGGGCCGGATCCGGCCCATGGACCGTAGTTTGCCCACAGCTGCTAAGCACTGCTTTTGCTGTGTCCCAGAGATTTTGGGTTGTTGTGTGTTCATTTTTATTGGTTTCCAGGAAGTTTTTTATTTCTTTCTTTATCTCATTGGTAACCTATTCATTGTTTAATAACATGCTATTTAGCCTCCATGTGTTTGAATGTTTTGGGGTGGTTTTAGTGTGGATGATTTCTAATTTCATTCCACTGTGGTTTGAGAAGATGCTTGATATGATTTCAATCTTCTTGAACTTGTGGGGACATTATTTGTGTGTCCTAACATGTGGTCTAACTTTGTGAATGACCCATGTGCACTTGGGAAGAATGTATATTCTGCTGCATTGGAGTAAAATGTTCTTTAAATGTCCATTAAATCCATCTGATCCAGTGTGTCTTTTAGAGTCACTGTTTCCTTGTTAAGTTTTTGGCTGGAAGAACTATCCAGTGAAATCAGTGGGCTGTTAAAGTCCCCTACTATGACTGTATTGTTGTTGATCTCCTCCATTAAAGTCCTCTAGAAGTTTTTTTTTTTATATCTTTAGGTGCTCCTATATTTGGTGTATATATGTTGACCAAGGCTATATCCTCTTGTTGGATTGATCCCTTTAGTATTATGTAGTGACCTTTGTTGTCTCCTGTGATATTTTGTTGTCTTCTTGTGTGTGTTTTTGGGGGGGGTTTTTTGGTGTTTTGTGTTGTTGTTGTTTTTTTTTTTTTTGAGGTATGCCTGTAGTGCTATGAACTTTTTTGAAGTCTATTTTGTTTTGATATGAGTATTGGTATTCCAGTTTTGTTTTTTCTTTTCCATTTGCATGGGAAAAAAATTTCCCATCTTTTCACTCTGACCCTGTGTGTCTTTTGTTTTGAGGTGGGTCTCCTATAGACCACATATAATTAGGTTCTATTTTTTTTTTGTATCCATTCAGCTATCCCATGCCTTTTCATTAGAGCATTTAATCCATTTACATTTAAGGTTATTATTGATAGGTTATTATTTAAGGTTATTATTTATGCCATTATTTCTTCAAATACGTTCTCTACCCCTTTCTCCCTTTCTGCCTTTTCTGGCACACCTGCTATTCTAATATTGTTACCTTTCACATTGTCCCACAACCCTCTTAAGATGTCCTGTTTTTTCGTTGTTTTTGCTTTTTGGTTCTCCGATTGAGTGATTTTTTTTAACCCTGTCTTTAATTCACTTATTTATTGCCATTTTAATTCTGTATGGCTAGATTTCTCTCTCTGTTTCTTCTTCTCATTATAGCAGTCTTTAGCATTTCTTGTAATGCTGGCTTGGTGGGATGTACCCTTTACCCTTTTTTGTCTGGGAAGCTCTTTATTTTACTGTCTATTTTGAATGACAGCCTTGCTGAATATAGTAATCTATGGGTTCAGATCCTTGCTTTCCATTACCTTGAGTATTTCATGCCATTCCCTTCTGGCCTGTAGAGTTTCAGATGAGAAATCAAGTGCCAGCATTATGGGAGTTCTTTTGTAGGTAACAGTTTGTTTGTCTCTTGCTTCCTTTAAAATTCTCTCTTTGTCTTTAATTTTTGGCATTTTAATTATGATGTGTGGGCGTGGGCCTATTTGGGTTCTTCTTGCTTGGGGTTCTCTGTGCCTCCTGAACTGTGTGACTTTTTTCTTTATCACATTAGGGTATTTTTCTGCCATTATTTCTTCAAATACATTCTCTATCCCTTTCTCCCTTTCTGCCTTTTCTGGCACACCTGCTATTCTAATATGTTACCTTTTCACATTGTCCCACAACTCTCTTAAGATGTCCTGTTTTTTAATTGTTTTTTCTTTTTGGTTCTCGGATTGAGTGATTATTTTAACTCTGTCTTTAATTCACTGATTCAATCCTCAGCTTCCCCTAATCTGCTGTGTATTCCTTCCAATGTGTTCTTTATTTGTGTTTCCAACTGTTCTTTTTCATAGTTATTATGTCTTTCTCACACTGTTGAGCATCTTTGCCATCATTACCCTGAACTCTAATTCAGATAAATTTCTTATCTCTGCTTCATTTATCTCTTCCTCTGGAGAATTCTTTTGTTCTTTCATTTGGGTTGTTTCTTTGTTTCCCCATTTTGGCTGCCTGGTTGGGTTTGCATCTGTGTACTAGTGCAGTACAGTGTCAGATCCTCTTTGTGACAGGCCTTGAGTATCATTTGGAGCTATCAGTAATCCACAGCTTGTGGCTCCCTCTGCTGGGGCTGGTTGTCTTTAGAACTCCCGTGTTTCTATTTTTTTTCCCCGTTGTCGAGACAGAAGTGTCATGGATCGTTGATATTCGGACAACCCGTTTGTCTTTCCATGCTAGGAGAAGACAGTGTGTTGACATCTAAGGTCCATAACAGATGGCGAGTGAAAAACGAGAACACTCGTTAGAGGTCCTTAACAGATGGCACGCGAAACACGAGAAAACACCTGAGCGGTACTAAATGTGTTATCCTCTATGACTCTCAATCTCAAGTGCAGGACAGTGTCAAATGCTGTTTCTGACTAATTAGATCAGGCAAAGACTCATAGCCTCCAAATACCACCACTGCCTACAGACTGATAGGATTCCAAATTGAATATCCCCCAGGTAATCATCCTCAGGTGTGACAAGTTTGTTTGTTTTTCTCAACAGGGTAGGGCATTCGCTTCTTCCTGGAAGCTAATTGTTATTTTAAGTCTCTTAAGTTGCCTCAAGGCAAAGTGTTTTCCAATATGGTGGGTCAACTGCCTTCCCCCGAACCCCCAGGTAAGGCACATGTCTGTGTAGGAAAGATGTTTGCTGCAGTGTGATGGGATGACTCAAAAAACCTAGGGTATCTGCCTTTTGAGCTCTAACCCCTGAGTCCCCAATCCTGGTTTCTGCTCACACAGCTCCAGTCCACTCTGCCCTACCTCTGTTGGAGCACAAGGTGGTGGCTCCATAGGGAATTTTGTGTGTTGCCTCTTTAGGTGGGTGCCTTAATTTCCAGCCATCATACCCTGGCAGACAGCAGCCCTGCTGCTTTTCACAGCCAGATGTTATGTGGTTCTCTTTGCTGGGGGGCCCAGAATGGTGGTTAGATCCCATAATTCTCAGTGGCAACCCCATACAGCTGAGATATCTCTTCAGAACTTTGGCTGCTCTCTGTAGGTTCCTGGCCAGCCCTTTCACACCTCTTCTCCTCCTACCAGTCTCTATGTGGTTTCCACTTTTGGTCCGTGGGTATCAGGGTTCTCTCCAGCAAGTCTTCCATTCCCATTGGGTTCTTCATTTCCTCTTAATTCTTACTCATGTTGGGTGTTTCTCATTCAGCTCTTTATAATTCTCATTGAGTTGCATGTAATTATCATTCAGATGTTTGAGCATCCTTATAATCATTACTCTGTATTCTTTCTCTGATAAATTACTTGCCTCCATTTCATTTAGTTCCTTTTCTGGTGATTCCTCCTTTTCTTTCACTTGGGGGTTGTTTCTTTATCTCACCGTTTTTGCTGTTCCTTTGTATTTGTTTCTATCAAACTGCTATGCCAACCAGATTTGGGGGGTTGGTGTTATGTAGCAGATGTTTTGTGGGACCCAATTGTGCAGTCACTCGAGTCTCCTGAGCTGGGTGTTCTAGGAAGGCCTCCTGCTTGAGATATTTTGGTTCTCCTGATATAGTTGGGTCTTGAATGTTGCCATCCCATTTGTGAATGGAGTCTCCTCTCAGGGTGTCTGATTATGTAACTCACTCCCTACCATGTTGTGCCAGCCATTGTGCTGACTGAACAGCATAAAATACAACAAGACAAAATATGACACAAAAGGAACAGAACACAAATGTACACAAGACCCTGTAGCCCCAACAAAAGTGACCATTAGAGAAAACATAATTAGGAAATAGGAAAGAGAGCAAGAATGACATAAAAAAGAAAGGAAGAAAAAATATGGGGAGAAAATAAAGCAAAACAAACAAAAAACACCCAGAAAAGGGGGGAACAGAATCTGTAGATGGAGAGCTTGAATAAAGAAAATAATTTTAAAAGGTTAGAGGAATAGAGAAAGTAGAATAAGGAAGGGAGAAAAGAAATGAGGAGACAAAAAAGAAGAAGACAAATATGAAAAGGAGAATAGAGGAGAGAACAGATAGTCCTAAATTTAGGAAGTGAAATAAATTAAGAAATTTGGAGAAGAAAAGAGAAAGAGAAGAGAGGAAATAAATAAGTAAATAAATAAATAAATAAAGTAGTGACAAAAAAAGAAAAGAGAAAGGGAAATTGAGTAGGAGCAGGGAATAGGAAATTACATATATGAACAAAACAACAAATCAATAAAGCAGATAGATAAGGAAGATCAATTTTTTAAAAGAGGGAATAGAAAAGATAGAGAAAAACTAAAAAGGGGAAAGTCAAAGAACAACAGGAGGCAAAAAGACAAAAAAGGAAGAAAAAGGTGCAAAAAATTAAATTTAAAAATGAAGTGAAGTGGCTTTTAGCACCCTGCTCGAATCTCCAAGCAATCCACTGGTCCACTACTTGTGTCTGTCTCCACAGGCCTTGGCTACGAGTGGGAGGGGCCAATCTGTCCTACTTGCCTGTGTGCCAGCTGTCAATCTTAAACACCCAAGAGTCTGTTTCTGACAGGGCTTTACGTGCTATTTAGCTTTCAAGGGATGTGATGGGTGTTTTTTCCTGTCCCAGAGCTACTCCTCTGTGAGTGTCCCAAAATATTACTCTGCTCTTGGCTGAACAGAGGACCTCGTATGGAGACCAAATGTGTCAGCTGGAACCCTGGAGTTTTTATCAGTCTGATTCCTAGAATAGCAGGGCCGATGGCCCTTCCTCCACTCAGGTCACTGAGGGCTCCTTCAGACCTGGAAGCTTGGCCTCTGCCTTTATTTCCTCAGTAAAGCTCACAGTGCAGGTGTGGCAGGCTGTGTCACCTGGGGCAGGTTTTTCCCCAAGTAGCTCCTCCCAGGGAAAATGGCCATTTTGGATTGGATGCACATGAACGACCCAGTGAAGGACTCCAGGCTACTGCTTTTCTACATCTCCCTGCCCTGCTTCCCACCCCAGCCTCTCCTCAGGCACCTCAAGTCTACGCCTCCCTCCCTGTACCAAAGCCTTGGGTGTGTAGTTGCAAATGAAAACTCCTGTGCTCTGGGTTTAGAGATTTTTTTTAAGGCAATCAAAACTGTGGCTCTCTCCGCTACTCGCTCTGGTCTGCTGGGTCTAGACCAGCCGTGGGCAAACTACGGCCCGCGGGCTGGATCCGGCCCGTTTGAAATGAATAAAACTAAAAAAAAAAAAAAGACCGTACCCTTTTATGTAATGATATTTACTTTGAATTTATATTAGTTCACACAAACACTCCATCCATGCTTTTGTTCTGGCCCTCCGGTCCAGTTTAAGAGCCCATTGTGGCCCTCGAGTCAAAAAGTTTGCCCACCCCTAGTCTAGACTCTGCTCCCAACAGTCTTGCTACCTTTCATAGCTGCTTGGATCATACAGGCGCTGTGGGTCACACCACTGCGGACAGGTGTGTGTGTTCCCAGAGCAGTTCTCCCCGCAGCTCAGCACCCTCCCCTCCAAGCCATCCCCCTCTTGTGATCTTGTCCTTCCTACCCATCCCCGGGTGCCTTCTGTTCTCCCTGTTATAAGTAACCTCCTCAGCTGGACCACAGTTGGAAATTCCAGGTGAATGTTCTCCAGTTTAGTTGTATTTCCAGCCTGGCCCTGGGACGAGGTGCCTGACAGTTCTGCCTATTCAGCTGCATTTTCTCCTCTCCAAGAGTTCCTTATGGAACTGAACCCAGAGTTGGGCAGCAAACCTTTTTCAAAGTGAAGGGCATTTTTACTATAACTGTTTCTGTGTGAATTTCTTGTGAGTGTAGCTTTCAGTGGAATGGACTGTCAGATGCCTAATTAATGAGATGAGTGAGTCTCTGGATCTTGTAACAGTGTGTTCAGTGTAAGTTATTCCTCAGGGCCTGGATAAATTGATGGCACCATCTTAATTAAAGCTGTAAAGCATCTAATTCTGTGAAAATAACAAATCCTCAACTACAGGGTTGCATTATATCAAAATCCCAACAACTGCTCATAGTAGTCCATGGAATGCAAATTTTACCTGTGGCCAGCAGATGGCAGTGTTCAACCCAATTCAATTCAAGGCAGTAAGAATATTTGATCCGCTAAGTTTTTACTGAGCACCTACCTAAGGCAGCACTCAATCTACCATCTTGTATGTAGGACTACAGGACCATGCTCCCTTAAGTGTAGCCTTTAGGACAGAGGTGTTTGGAACTCAGAGTTTTGGGATTTCGGAAAAGTAACTATATGCGCATACTGTGCATTGCCTACCACTCCCAGTTGAACTTGGGGGGCCTGTAGTCAAACATGTTCATACTCAGCGATCAAACAAATGAAAGCTCACATATAGTTTATCCACATGCTACGCCAGTCGGGGATGCTTTGCCTAAAGCTTTTGGTTTTCAGAGATTTTAGATGTGGAAGTGGCAGACATACGTATTGTGGATCTTTAACACATTACTTCATGATGAAAAAGAATCTACCCTAAAATCTCCAAAAACCCATTCTAGTTTTCTGGAAAATGATTCCTATTCTGTAAAATAATTGGGAGTTTGATTTCTACATTTGTTTACAAATTTGTTCAGCATTGTTGGGTGCTCTTGTATGTTTTTAAGCTAAAGTGAACTGAATTAATTTTGATTTGAGAATTTCTCTGGGCGAGTGAGAGGATGAAGGCCCACACCTTCCAGATTAAAGAAGACTTCCTATGTTGCTCAGTGTTTGTTGGAGGGGGAGGGACAGTTTCTAGGATAGAGATTCATACGGAACCAGGGGCCATGCTTGCTTCTTCTGGTAAAATGACCACACTGCACAGCTGCTTTCCCTGGAGCAGGGTTAGGCTGATGGTAATTCACCATCAATTTCCAAACCCACACCTCTTCTAGATAGACAGACTCTCATGTTAAATGTGGTTGTAAAGAAATCGCCGACTCTGAACCACTCACGAGTGTGATGTCTGTATCTCTCCTGTCCATTTGTGTGGCTGTTGCTTTGGTAACTGTTTTGGCAGGAAGAGAGCACTTCATTGAATTGCCTGGACCTGTCTTACTATTCTAGCCATCACATGAGCTAAAATGAAGCGTCTGCCAATAGCTGGGTGGCCTATTCCATCTCCATGCTCAGGAAACCACCCTCTCAGGAAGAGACCTTAAAAAACAGGCCCAGTGGGTGTGGTTTAGCAGTTGATCCCCCTGTGGGGGGCGTGCAGGAGGCAGCCAATCCATGATTCTCTCATCTTTGATGTTTCTATCTCTCTCCCTCTCCTTTCCCCTCTGAAATGGTACCTTCAGCTGCAGGTTCTAGCACTGAATGGTCTCTGCCATGACCTGCCCCAAATCTCTTCCCACTCAGTTCATTTCTGAACCAGAGTCTCATGCAAATACAGCTACTGACATGGCCTATGGCAGTGATGGCGAACCTATGACACGTGTTTCAGAGGTGACACGCGAACTCATTTTTTGGTTGATTTTTCTTTATTAAATGGCATTTAAATATGTAAAATAAATATCAAAAATATAAGTCTTTGTTTTACTATGGTTGAAAATATCAAAAAATTTCTATATGTGACACGGCACCAGAGTTAAGTTAGGGTTTTTCAAAATGCTGACATGCCGAGCTCAAAAGGTTTGCCTTCACTGGCCTAGAAGGCAGCGGAGACTGTGCCTGGACATCCCAAGGTGCCGAATGCCAGGAGGGAGTGCGGTGAGGTTTAACTAACCAACCCACAGCATCACAGTTTGTTGATGCAAAGTAAATGTTCACATACAGTTACCTGAAATATAAAGAATTTAATTATTTGTTGACTAGATAGTGCTCTTTCATAATATCATCTGTTATTCTTAAGTCGCTGCTCAGGTGTCTGTGGCGCACTGCCAGCTTCTCTTTTGAGCTCATCAAATGTATGTGATCTCTCCTGCCCTGGAAAAGGAAATATCATCATTTCATCAAATGCCCTGGAAAAGGAAATGTGATTTCATTGCAACAAATGCTGTTATGACAACTAGGCAGCCACATGTGAAAGAATTAAATTGCCACACTTCCCTGCCCCATACAGATGGAGGAAGGAAGAATTGAACCAGCAGCCTTTCGGACATGGAATGACCCCCAACCAATTGAGCCACACCGGCCAGGGCACTTGCATATATTTTAAAACTACATTTCTTAAAGATCTAAGAAAGTTTGAATCTTTTGTTTTGACAGCCTTGCAGAAATCATAGCCTACACCTATATAAGAGGAAACTTTCTAAAATAAGCTGGTATCCCCTCAGTGCTCTACCCCAGGATGAGCCAGAACTAGACCAGCCTTCATTCAGGGTGCAGCCCGGATGTGAATCATCCGGGAAGCCTTCAGTCTTGAACTTGGTTTAAGATGGTTCTGGACAAGTAGTGTCCCAATGCCTGTAGGAAACAAGTACAAATCCCTATGAAGAAATGTTTTTTCATCCTGGGTATCAAATTATTTCTATAAATAAGTTTTCCAAGACAATGACCAGTATACCACTGTAACCAAGTACTCAAGGAAACAGACACTTTATGGGGATGGGGGAAGAATTCATATTTCAAAAAATTTATCAGACTCAGATTATTCAATAACTATATTTAAAATATTTAAAGAAATAAAAGAATGAGGGATCACAATACCAGATATCATGCTATATTACCAAGTCACGGTTCTCAAAACTGCCTGGTACTGGCACAAGAACAGACATATCGACAAATGGAGCAGAACAGAGAACCCAGAAATTGACTCAAGTCATTATGCTCAATTAATATTTGACAAAGGAGGCAAGAGCCTACAATGTAGTCAAAACAGTCTCTTTAATAAATGGTGCTAGAAAATTTGGTCAGATACATGCCAAAAAAATGAAACTAGAGCAACAACTTACACCATACACAAAAACAAATTCAAAATGGATAAAGGACTTGAATATAAGACAGGAAACCATAAAAATCCTACAAGACTCCATAGGCAGCAAAATAGCAAACATATGTTGTAGCAATATCTTTACAAACACAGCTCCTAGGGCAATGGAGACTAAGGAGAAAATAAACAAATGGGACTACATCAAAATAAAAAGCTTCTGCACAGCAAAAGAAAACATCAACAAAACAAGAAAGCCCAAAGCATGGGAGAACATATTTGCTAATGCTA
>NW_006299704.1:295255-302379 GCF_000327345.1 Myotis davidii | reverse complement strand
GAACAAGAATAGATCCAGAGCAAATGACATGGGAGTGGGGGGCATTTAGAGAGCAACCAAAGGACTTGTATGCATGCATATTAGCATAACCAATGGACACAGACACTGGGGCGGTGGGGGCTTGCCTGGTGTGGGAATGGCTGGGGAGGGGGAGTCAATTGGGGAAAAATGAGACATATGTAATACTTTAGACAATAAAAAAGAAAGAAAATAGTTTCTGAATAAAAGTTTACATTACAAAAGTAAAATATAAATAAGTAAAAGAATGAGTTTAAAATTTACTTTTAATTAAAGAGTTAAATATTTAATTAGACATAACTGAATAGACGGAGTGAAATAGACTATTGATTAAAAGAAATTTCCAAAAATATTACAAAGATAAAAGTAAGGTCAAGATGGCAGCGTAGGTAAACTCAGTACTCACTGCCTCCCACAACCACATCAAAATTTACAACTAAAATACAGAACAACCATCATCCAGAACCACCGGAAATCTAGATGAACAGAAGTCCCCTACCAGGGATTTAAAGAGGAAGCACATTGAGACTGGTAGGAGGGCAGAGACACAAGGAGGAATCGAGGAACAGGCAGGTTCCACCCTGACGAGTGGCAGTTTAAAATCAGGAAGAATATCTTGACTGTGAAGGTCCCCCTGAGGAGCAAGAGGTCCGGGACCGGAGGTTGGGGGAGTTCCAGTGCCAGGAAGAGAAGTCCCCACAACTTCTGATTGTGAAAACCAGAGGGGAATGTGCTGAGTGAGACAGAGGCTGTTGATGATCCAGGCAGTTCCTCTTAAAGGGCCCATGCATGGACTTACTCAGACTCACTCTCTCTGAGCTCCAGTGCTGGGGCAGCAGCTTGAAAAGAACCTGAGTCATTCAGGGAAGAACTAATTTGTCTGGAATCAGGGCAAGAGCTGGACGAGCAGTTTTCTACCAGACCAACATGCTGGCAGAGGCCACTGTTCCATTGTCGAGCCTTCCCTGCCACAGAGCTGACAGGCTGTGCCATATCTGAATCTCCAACCTGGCTCACACTTTTCTCCTTGCCCTGGTGATTCCCTGAGACCTTGCCCTTCCCTACTTGCAGGCTCCTCCAAATAATTTGTTCCATACAACTGGCCTGTCTTACCTCAGGCTTTAGACTGCTGAGGTCTTTCTCAGCATCTGCTAGGGTTCAGAAATCTGGCGAAGGGGCTGCATCATAAATTAATAAAGAGGCTAGAGAAGAAATATGAATTTGGGAGGCATTTTGGGGGAGCCAGAGGAGGCTTAGCTTTAGTAACTGAGCTGTCTGAATCTCTAAACCCAGGGCTTTTTATTCACACATTTTGCCCTATTGCAAAGCAGATATACATATCAAAGGTAAGGTATGGTAAACAATAAAGTATTATCAGGTTGGGAGAACTGCCTTCAGCTGTCTGTCAGTAGACAATAACATGCAGATCTTCAGCCCTACTGAAGCCCCAAAGTTCATCAACCTTTTGATGACTTCTTGCATTTTATTATGCCCTGCTAGAATTTGCTTCCAGCATTAGACTTTCCTAAACTCTCTCAAACAAGCAGCAGCTGGCAGCAGCATGCCCTGTACCTCTCAATATGTGGCCTCAGGCCTGGCACTAGCAACAGCCTGCCTGGTTCACAGCTTGGCTTCTTCTGGGAATCTCCAAGCTAAACACAAGTAGCAGCGATCTGCAGATCACTTTGTAGCTCATGCTGTGTGACTCCAGGCACAGGCAGAGGCTGACTTTGTACCACCTGGGAGGCCCCAGAGCTAGTGTACCCAGTGGTCAACTTTGAGCACCCCAGATTACAACCCTACCACCTCCATGAGTGACATACTTCAGAGGCAGACTTGGTGAGCACCAAAGCTCCATTGAAGCAAGCCCTGTTCCATAGGGTCAACTTCTGCACAGCAGCTCATCCTCTATAGTCACAGCCAATTCTCCCAACCATTTGGCATGAGGTCAATCCCTCCTAGTGATGCCAACAGTAATTAAGGCTCAACTACAATAGGACAGAGCACACAGCCCACACAGGGGTGCATTTGGGGTGCCCAGATCAGGTGACTACAAAGGCTGAGCCACTGGGCCCTACAGAACACCTAGTACACAGGCCACTCTACCAATTCCAGGAGACAAAACAGCTCTACCTAATACATATAAACAAACACATGGAAGCAGCCAAAATGTGGACACGAAGAAACATGTCACAAACAAAATAACAGGACAAATCTCTCGAATAACTGAAATGGAGTGAAATGGAGGTACAGAGTTCCAAACAATAGTTATAAGGATGCTCAAGGATTTTAATGAGAACTTCAAGGAACTTAGGGAGAACATCAACAACATTAAAAAAAAGGGGGGGGACTAGTCAGAAATGAAGCATACCTAACTGGAAGAGTAATTTACAGGGATCAACAGTAGAGTAGAGGACATCAAGAATCAAATCAAGATTTTGGAATATAAGGAAGCAAATAACACCCAATCAGAACAGCAAAATGAAAAAATAATCCAAAAATATGAAGATAGTGTAAGGAGCCTCTGGGACAATTTCAAGTGTACCAACATTTGCATCATGGGGGTACCAAAAAGAGCAGAGAGAGCAAAAAATTGAAAGCTCATTTGAAAAAAATAATTACAGAAATTCCCCTACCCTGGTGAAAGAAATAGACTTACAAATCCAGGAAGCACAGAGAGTCCCAAACAAGGAAACCCAAAGAGACCCACACCAAGACACATCATAACTAAAATGCCAAGGGTTAAAGACAAAGAGAGAATCTTAAAAGCAGCAAGAGAAAAGCAGTCAGTTACCTACAAGGGAGCACCGATATGACTATCAGCTGATTTCTTAACATAAATTTTGCAGGCCAGAAGGGAGTGGCAAGAAATATTCAAAATGATGAAAAGCAAGGACCTACAACCAAGATTTCTCTACCCAAAAAAGCTCTCATTTAGAATTAAAGGTCAGATAAACAGCTTCCCAGACAAGAAAAAGATAAAGAAGTTCATCACCACCAAACCAGTATTATATGAAATGTTAAAGAGTCAAAAAAGAAGAAGAAGAAGAAATAAAAGATAAAAAATATAAAAAATAAAATGGCAATAAACGCATATCTATCAACAATTGAATCTAAAAATTAAAATAAACAAACAAGAAATCTAATGAACAATATAAAATGATGAATGAAATAGAAACAGAGGCATGGAAACATGGGACAGACTGTCAAATTTCAAAGGGAAGGGAGAAGCGGACTGGGAAGAGATTAAGCAAAGAACTTATATGCATACTAGAGGCACAGTATACAAAATTTGTGCATGGGAGTCGGGGGGTCCCTCAACCTGGCCTGCACCCTCTCCAATCCGGGACCCTTTGGGGGATGTCCGACCACCAGTTTAGGTCCGCTGATAAAACCCAGTGCTGGGAACTTCCGGCCTGGGGACCGGTCCCAGGAGTCACCGTGGCAAGTCACCTACTGGATGCCTCAGTGAGGCCTCCCATCAGGTGGGCTGCTGTCCTCCCCCCACTCTCCTTCCCCTTAACACCAGGACAGACTTCCATTCAGAACTTGATTGGGGGCCTTTCCCATCTGAGCAGGAGTGTGGCCTGGCCGAGGGGACGAGTGGCCCAGTTTGCCGTCTGCCCCAGGTCAGTCCCAGCACACGCGTGACAGAGACATGGTCACCTTTACACAAGGAGAGTGAAAAACAGGAGGACGAAATGTAACTGGAAGATTCTTTTCAGTTTTATCCATTTGACAAATAATATCATATTACAAAGTAAATATGTTTTACAAGAACCAACAATTGAGAATAGTATAGTCAAGAAGCCATATCAGTCGAAGCATAAAAGCAATACCAACATTGCAACGGAGCTACTTCCCACTCTGCACGTTACACGCTAACCCGGGCAGATGTGACATGCAACATACCTGAGGCTTTGCATTTTTAGCCCCAAAGTCTCTCTCACCTCCTACCTCCTATGCCGGAGAGGCGGCCCGGACTCTGTTTGGGTCACTGTGACAGGCACGCTGCGCCAGGGCAGCTGGGAAGCATGGATTCTAGAGCATGTTCTTTGCTCATCTGTCTCCCATCCCCCTGACCTCAGTCCCCTGAGACCCCTTCCCACCCCCACCCCCAGGCTCCAAGACGCCCAGACCCGAATGTGGCCGTCCCCCGTCTGAGCCCCAGAAACCAGCAGAGAGGAGGTGGCCCTGAGCCTGCAGTCCCGGGTCCTGAGAGCTGACAGTGTGGGTTCACTTTCCCGCCACCTCCCCCAAATGGGCAAAGGCTCTATTTAAGTCTTTTTTTTAACAGGAGAAAGTCAAAGCTTAATACGTGCACATGAAATTCCAAAGACAGTGAGGCAGCGCTGCGTCTGTAAGACGTTTCTGGACAAAGGAGAAAAGGTGGGGAGTGGGTTTGGATTTCAGAGGTGAGAGTGGGCAGTTCCAGGCCGGGAGGAGAGCAGCACACACCTGTCAGAAGCGATGGGGCTCGGGGCGATGCGTCTCAGTACACGTTTTCACATGCAGTCTGCCGCGCCTTCCCTCTACTCACCATGTGCCCTCCTGCTCATCCTGCAGATCCAGCACTTGACCACATGCCGTCGATACAGATTCAGTGCTGTGGTTGTTTGTAAATGTATATTTCTCCCTCTGAGTAAGCAGGGACCAGTCAGCAACCGCGGCCCCCCCCCCTCCCCCCCCCCCCCCCCCGCCCCGCCCTTATCCTTCTAACCAAAGGCCTGATTTTTTCCTGCTCTTTCCTGGAGGGACTGAAACTGACACCAAATAGAGATGCTAATTAGACAGACTAACACTGAGGCAAGTGCTGGGTTTGGGAAAAGGTCATCTTTTTGCAGTCAAGCCTTTTAGCATTAGAGTCAGAACATGTATGGCCCGCATCTTACTGTGCGCTCAGTCGGGTCGGGGCCACGCCTCTCCAGGGAAGCTGAGTGCTGGGCCGCTACAGAACACTCAGGAGGCTGCAGCTTGACCTGGCGGTGCGTCCAGGGGGTGTGGGTGGCCTGCCGGGACTTCCTTCTTTTCTTTGCTTTGAATGAATTACATTCAGGTCCAACCATTTGTGACCTCAGCACTTAGATTACAGAAGCCAAACTGTGGCTTCACCCACAGAAGCGCTCCAGGTGTCATTAACAAACGCAGGGAAGGGAGCAGGCCTCCTGCTGTGCAGGGCACGTGCCATCTTCCTGCCTCAAGGAAGTTACTGCAAACCCAAAGCCCAAGGGAGTGGATTGAAACACCTGTGCTTGGGAGCCGCTGAACCCGGGCCTGGAGTTTGCTCAGGAACAGAGTTAAAGCAGCAAAGAAAACAGGCAGATGCTGCTGGAGGAAGAGCCTTTCTTCAGAGGGAGCTTGAGACATTCAGGACAGTAACAGGTGTGAGACAGAACTAGCATCTAACGCGGAGGTGACACCAGGAGAGAAGGGGAAATGCCTTGTGCTCAGGCTGCTTCCAGATCAAGAAGAGAGGGTTGGGAGACTGGCAAGGGTCTGACGAGCAGGGCGACCTCAGGAGAGGAGAGTCCCGAAGGTCGCATCCCTACCTCAGGGCAGAGCCAGGAGCCAATGAGTGCAGGAGAGCAGCAGGCCCTGGCCTGAGAGAGGGCAGTTCCTCTAGGGCAGGGCAGGGGGCAGGTGGATCTGAGGGAGGAGACCAGCAAACTACACCCTGTGTGTAGTCCAAGGTAGAAAGAGCCCAAATGTCCTCAGAGGGCGGTCGGTTGGCCCAGTTGTGGTGCATCCATACAGGAGCGTGCTTCAGCTGCTCCGAGGGCTGGCGCGCTGATTTGCGCTGCAGCATGGGTGGGCGTTCAGGGAAAGAAGCCAGACACAGAAGCCAGTCACTGTAGGGTTCCCTTCACGGGACAGATCCAAAGTAAGTCACTGCGTAGAAACAGAGCAGTTGGTGTTGCCAGGGACCAGGGAATGGGGAGCAGGGTGTAAAGCACTTGGCGGGCTGGGATCTCCTGGGGCGATGGAGATGTTCCGTAACGAGGCAGTGTGCTGGCCGCGCAGCTTCGGGGTGCTGAATGCACAGCAGCTAAGATGACACTGTTGCGATACATGTTTTCCCACCAGGAGGGCGACCTTCAGGAACCCAGTTATGGGAGAAGAGACGCAGGTGTCACCGTGCCCCAAGAAAGGTGCTCACAGCCTGCCTGGGGTTAGGACCCTGAGGGAGGCACAGGGAAGATGGGGTGCATGGCCACGAAGCCTGCCTGGGCCAGATGTCTGGCGGGGAGGGCATCCTGTAGCAGGTGAGTGTGGACAAGGTGCATTAATCAGGCCTTGGCACCCCCAGGACCCACTGATCCCACATGGCTCCCAGGGAGGCTCCACAGAGCCAGGTCCAGGCAGCAGGGCAGGGACCACCGAGGAGCCGGGCCAGAGGAGAGGGAGGCAGAGAAAGCGGCCGGAGTCCAGCAGGCCCGGGCCGGCCCTGGCGCTCAGGAGCAGGCAGGAGATGTGGTTAAGAGCCACGAGCTGTTGCAGGCAGCCCAAGTCTGGCGAGGACAGGGACAGTGACGGGACGGGGAGAGGAGACACAGCACGGGGCTCTCAGCGGCCCCTGGGAGGGGTGTGGGCCCCGCATTGACCAGACAGACTGCAGGGCCCACACCCGGCCTCCGGGCTTCCGGGGGCAGGGTAGTGAGGCGGCACACAGAGGAGCAGTGGCACCGGAGGCAGGAGAATAACAGCCCAGTAGAGGGCAGGTCCCCTCCCAGCCGCCCGGAGCGACCAGCTGAGGGCACGGGATGCGCTTCTGCAGTGGCGGCTCAGTTTAGCTCAGGACCCGCCGCGGGCGTCTGCGTGCCCCAGGGATGCGGCGGGAATGCAGAGTCCCGGGCCCGCCCTGAGACGAGGTGCTCCCAATTCCCCTCACCAGCACTGCCTGGGAACGGCTAGGAGCAGGTCAGGGCCAGGCCAGCGGCAGCCCAGGAAGCCCAACGAGGGCCCTTAACCAGTGGCCCCCCCACCGGGACAGGACAAATAACGGACAGCTTCCCAGATGTGCATCCTGCGGGGAAAGCCCGCACAGCCGACCAGTCACGCAGGACACCGCAGGCCTGGGTAGCCAGCCCCAGGCCCCCAGACCCCAG
>NW_006299704.1:282514-288405 GCF_000327345.1 Myotis davidii | reverse complement strand
ACCGCAGGCCCCCAGACTGCAGGCCCCCAGACCACAGGCCCCAGGCTCCAGGCCCCCAGGCCCCAGGCCCCCAGACTGCAGGCCCCAGGCTCCAGGCCCCACCCAGGGCCCACCTGAGCCTTTCTTTTAAAAGTGAGAAACCTTCCCCCCTCTGCCCAGAGCCAGTGATGGTGGCGCCTCCTGGGCAGAGTCAGCTCTGAATACACCCACGGCTTTTCTCCTTGGGCTGGTCCTGGGGGGCGGGGGAGGGGGGTGTCCCCAGAAACCCTGGCCTCAGAGGAAATGCACAGGGAGTAAGGAAACTTACCTCAAATAAAGCCAGGTGACTCCTTGGAGCTCTGCAAAAACAGAGCCGGGTGAGGCCAGGAGGTGTCAAGGCCCTGCCTAGGCATTGCCAGGGGGAGGTGCCCACCCCCAATTCTGCTCCCCAGGTGGGGCAGAGGGGGCATCTGCAAAGACCTCCAGGCAGGGGAGGAGCAAGAGGGCCCTTCCCTCAGAATAACAGGTGGGGAGAGGAGCTCGGTCCCAGCACTCAGCGTCCCTTCCTGCCAGCCATGACATGGGCAATGACATGACAGACCCTCCCGGCTCTGACACCTCCCACCTGCTCCTGCCCAGGACGCTTTCCCTCACCACTCCCGACACACACAAGCCCAGGATGAGGGCTAGCTAAGAGAGGCGAGAAGCAAGTGAGCTGGAAAGGCGGTGCCTCTAGAATGTGGGTACCTGGTTCCCACAGTCTAATTTCTGTTGGGGATCTGTCACCAAGGAAGTGAGGTCACCCGTCAAGGTTGCATGGCCTGGGCCCTTCTCCAATCAGAGTCGCCCTAAGCCCGCTCTGGGCTGTTGACCGCTCACCCTCCTGGCCCCTGACCTGCACACCTGCCTGCACACCAACAGCTAACACAGCCCTCCCCCAGCTCCCTGGGAAGGTACCAGGCCCGGCTTGGAGCCCCCTTAAAATGGAGCCAGAGCGCCATGCCTGAGAAATGGCGCTCACACCTCCTTTTCCTTACCAGTCCCGGGCCCTGGGCATCTCCGTGCCTCCCCCGTCTCCCCCATGAGGATGATGCTGGACACATTTCCTAAGGAGGGATCAGTGCGGATGAGGTAACGCCCCTAACACCTGGGCTGGCCTCCCCGTGTCCGAGGCACAGACGCAGAGGTGGAAGAGTGACAAGATTGAGTGGGACACAGCATGGAACACACTCACACAGGCCTGGGTGCAGCTGGATCCTGGGGAAGCCGCTGCTCATCTCAGCCTCTGTTTCACTTCCTGTATGTGTGTCTCTGTGGGGGGGGGGGGGAGGAGCAACCGTCCATGTCTTGAGCTGCCCTGTGTAGAGGCCCTGTAGCAGAGAATCGAGGGCGTGCCCAGGCCAACAGGCAGGAACTCAAGCTCTCAGTCCAAACCGCATCCTGCCGACAACCAGACAAGTGAGCTTGGGAGGAAACCTGTCCGCAGGCGAGCCTCAGTTGAAACACATCCCCTGCTTCACAGAGACCTTAAGGCAGAGACCCCCAACAAAGCCGTGCCCAGATGCCTGGTCCACAGAACGTGTGTGGTGTTAATGTTTGTGCTTCCAGGTGCAGGTCTGAGAACAGTGCTGTCTGTGCCTCAGTTCCCCCTCTGACATGCATCAATAATAACAAACCTCTCCGCTCGGAGGAGATGGAGAGTGTCAAAAATTAGTGTTTGAAAAATGGAGGGAACGCTTGGCATATCACACAGGCAGTGTCTACATGTCCTAAATCCACTTAAACGCCTTCTTCCAGTGTCTGTGTGCACCTGAGGGTGGGGACGAACACCTGCCAACAGGAAGCCCTCCATAGCACAGGATGAAGAGATGAGTGCCACTTTGGACGGCCTTTTCGGTGTTGGATTGTATAAGTTCTTTATAAATTTTAGATATTAACCGCTTATCTCCTGGTGAGATTGCAGGGTGGATTCTCATCCACACAGCCCAGGAGTTTATAAACACGCAGTGTATGATCTAATGTTAAAATGTGAGACATAAGACAAGGCAGTTTCTCAGGCATGGCGCTCTGGCTCCGTTTTAAGGGGGCTCCACTGATTACTTTTTTATAGTCTGGAACTTGAACTGGGGTCCACAGGTAGAGTGTGTGAAGGTTTCTAGGCTGAGGACTCGTGAGCAAAGGGATGGGAGGTGGGAAATCAGAGTTGTTAGCGACAGCAGTGGCCCGGATGATGGGAGCAGCTCTTGGGGAGGGGAACTGTTGGCGAGCTGAGCCCTGGCGGGTGCTCAGTTGGTTGGAGTGTCGTCCCACACACCAAAAGGTTGCAGGTTTGATTCCAGATGGGGGCACATGACTGGCTTGAGGGTTTGATCCTAGGTCAGGGTATTGCAGAGGCAACCAACCGATGCTTCCTCCCTTCTTCCCTCCCTCCCTCTCCCTTCTTCTCTCTAAAAGTCAATAAAAACATATCCTCCGGTAGGGATTTTTAAAAACTAAAAAGAAAACAAAAAGAGATGAGCTGAGGAAAGGTTGGTGAAAGCCAGGACTCTAACTAATGAATTCTGAAAAGGGGCAAAGAAGCATCACTCAGAATTGAAATTTTAGGGTTCAAGTTAACCAGTTTTTAAATGTTTATATTTTTCAGTATGCACGTCTGGTATGTGTTTCGGTTCATGGCTATGGCGTGCAAATACTCCAAACAATACGTGCCCAAAGGCCTGCACCACGCACAGCCGCCTCATGCAGCTCTGAATTAACTTGCCGGCAAGAGAGGGAATACCGGTGCTGGAAACAGTGTTGCCGCAGCAGCCCATCCAGAAAGCACCACCTCGACTGCTTATCCTTTTTATTTATGGAACAGCATCATCTGCAGACAGTGCCTTGAGGTAGAAAAGCATCAGAAATCTTTGCCGAGACACAAACAGCTCCGCTGAAACGGGACACGCGGGACACACGCGCCGCCACCCACCCTCCAGCCATACCTGACGTCCCCTCCTCTTTGGCTGGTGAAGTCAGCAGAACAGCTGGCCCCTCACTCTTGGCTGCCCCGGGAAAGGCCTCAGGAGCCCAGAGGAGAGGCTGTGGGGACAGACAGGGCCTCTGACTCCCACACCAGACCTCCAACGTGAGTGCAGCTCTGAGCTTCCGGGAGGAGATGTGCTCAGAGTGGCCCAGATTGACCCTGACCTCCCTCCGGGCCTGGGGGTAGAGAAAGGCTCCCAGTTGGGGCAGCTGGGCTGCTCGGCAAACACCACCACAGAGGCGGCTTAGAGGCGGCAGTTATTCCCACAGTTTGGAGGCTGGGAGCCCAAGGCCAGGTGCAGGTGGGCTGGAGCCTCCCTGCCAGAGGGCCTTAGCACATGAATGACTGGGAACACGCACCTGCGTCTGCAGCGCAGGACAAGCTCCTCAAGAGGGAGTAGCACGAAGAGCTCATTACCCCCATCTGTCATCTTGGCAGCTACAGACTAGGCCCTGTGAGGACAGCCCCATCTCTGAGAGTCCCGGCCCATCTGCGGCCCTGGATTGTGGGGGGCAGGGAACAGAGGTGCACAGAAGGGGGAGGGGGGCAGCATTTGAGCGCATTCTCCCAGTCACAGCAGGAAAACATAATATTTTTGCATTTTCCCGAAGTTAAGCTTTCAATCAGGAAATGGCTTTTTACATCCATGGCCATGAAGCTGAAAATCACCATTGGTCGTTAATGAGTGCTGGCGCCTTAAATGATTTCTCAAGTTGATAGCAATGCTGCTTCTCCGCCCGTGGTTCCAGCGGGGATCAGGGCTGGGAACAGGCGGGAAAGGCGACGGATGAGAAGTACAGATTGGCAGGCGCAGAAGAGTCCCGGGTACGAGTGCAGCATGGGCAGATGGTCAACGATATCGTAGTGAGCATGTGCGGGTCAGGGGCTGCTGGGAGCACCAGGAGGAACGCCTCATAAAGTATCTGATTATCTAGCTACTGTGCTGCACCTGGAACGAACACAAAATAACGACAAATGTAAACTGCAATTGAAAAAAAAGTTTTAAGAATACCAATCATGTTGTTTCTCTGATCTTGGCATGATGTTTAGAACCTTTCAAACTGATCACAGCTTGGTGGGCAGTCGGACTCGGCATGAGCTATCGTTTGCATTTTGTTGCTCTTGTTCCCGTGGAGGAAAGCTGTCTCGTATCTAAGACAAGTGGCAGGGAGTTGACTTAGCATGCACATGGCTCTGCCCATGATCCTGACGCTTCACGGCGGTCCAGGGGTCTGTGGGGAGTCCTTCCCCATGAAGCCGGTGGCCTCGGGTGTGAGAGGGAAGGAGCCGATCGCAGTGCTCACCGCCGGCCTCACCTCGCCTTCTGGTTAGAATGTCAGCCCTGCTTCTGCCCCTGACGTAGCGGCTCACGGAACCTGCTTAGAGCTGAGCGACTGGGTTTCTCCTGGGGTCACCAGCCTCAGGGATAGAATCAAGCTGTTTGGATTGTGCCACCAGCACAGTCTCTGCCTCCTAGCACAGCTTCCTGTGAGGGCAAGGCGGGGCCTCTGGATTGGGAGGGAGCACCCCCGAAAACTGGCACTGCTTCCTGCAGCTCAGACAGGGGTGCCTGCAGCCCCCGTGGAAAACAGCGTGGAGTGTCCTCAACAAACCAAAACCGTGGCTGCCTGATGACCAGCCTCCCGCTGCTGGGATACATCCGAAGGAGCCCAGGCCGGGCTGCAGGAGGCCTGCCCGGTGCCGCGCCGTCTACAGCGGCCAGGCCTGGGGCCGCACCACGCGTCAGGAGGTGAGCGGATAAGAAAGTTGTGGTACATTCACACCATGGAATAGTGGCCATAAAGAAGAACGAAATCTTACCATTTTCCACATCATGAATGGACCTGGAGGGAATTGTGCTGAGTGAAATAAGCCAGACAAAGACACATACCCTATGGTTTCACTTAATGAGGAATCTAATGAGCAAAATAAACCATCCAACAAAATTGAGGAAGAAGAGCCTCTGGCCCGTGCGCTCTGCTCCTCACACGCTCCTCAGCCCCACCCCGCAGGCTTCTGCGCTGGGCTCAGCCTGGGAATATAGCTCAGGAGACAGGGGCCGTGGCGGGTCACAGAAGGCCCCTCCTCCGCACCCGGCTCCTGCCACCGCACCAGCCAGTGGGCTCTCCTGCCGGCTCCTCTTCCCCTCGTGCGGGCCTGCCCAGGCCCGCGGGAAGCCATGGGGGATGGCGCCAGTGGTGACAGGCAGCTCTGCACAGAGGTGCCACCCAGCCCAGCATACTCAGTCCTCACACCAGCTCTCACAAAGGTGCATCCTACAGAACTGAGGGGACTGCGGCACACAGAGCTCCCAAGTGGAGGCCCCGTGGGCATCAGACCGTGGGACCTCCTGGTCACCCCTGGCAGCCGGGCAGCCCCACGTGTGCCAGGCTCATGCCTCGTGCAAACAGCCCCTGTGGGTTCCAGTCCTGAGGGGAGGAGAGTTAGACTTCTCGGCGTCCACAGCCCGGGGTGGGGAAAGGTGGGCTCATGCCTGACCTGGGAGTTGCGCTAAGTCATCCCTGCCCTCCACCTGCGGTCCCTGCTGTGGCAGTGCTGTCACCAAGAACACCCCAGGGCCCTGCTCCCTCCGGGAGGGGCTCCCCAGGGACACAGGACTCAGGGCCCTGGTCCACGAGGGCTCCGCTCGGCTTCTGCCCAGGTCCTTGGCAGAGTCCTCCAGGGACAGCCGGGCCTGCTCTGGCGTCGGGGGCCAAGGCCTTCCTGCCCAGGTCTCTGCTGCCAGTGTAACAGGGAAAGGGGAGGGAGGGTCCACAGTCGGCCTTCGGGAGCTCAGAGGCCTATAACAAGGCGGCTAATGTACGATGTTACAAACGCTCAGCCGTGCCTGGGCCCAGGATGGTCAGTTCCTTCCTCCCCTTCCCACCCT
>NW_006299704.1:275507-282399 GCF_000327345.1 Myotis davidii | reverse complement strand
TCCTCCTCCTCCTCCTCCTTCTCCTCCTCCTCCCCTTCTTCTTCTCATTTTCATCATCATCTCCTCCTCCTCCTCCCCTTCTTCCTCTCATCCTCATCATCTCCTCCTCCTCCTCCCCTTCTTCCTCTCATCCTCATCATCTCCTCCTCCTCCTCCCCTTCTTCCTCTCATCCTCATCATCTCCTCCTCCTCCTCCCCTTCTTCCTCTCATCCTCATCATCTCCTCCTCCTCCTCCCCTTCTTCCTCTCATCCTCATCATCTCCTCCTCCTCCTCCCCTTCTTCCTCTCATCCTCATCATCTCCTCCTCCTCCTCCCCTTCTTCCTCTCATCCTCATCATCTCCTCCTCCTCCTCCCCTTCTTCCTCTCATCCTCATCATCTCCTCCTCCTCCTCCCCTTCTTCCTCTCATCCTCATCATCTACTCCTCCTCCCCTTCTTCCTTTCATCTTCATCATCTCCTTCTCCTCCTCTTCTTCTTCCTTTCATTCTCATCATCTCCTCCTCCTCTACCTCCTTTCCCCCCTCCCCCTCCTCCTCTTCCTCCTTCTCCCCTTTCTTTCCTCTTCCCCTTTCCCCTCCTTTCTTCCCCTTCTCCTCCCCTTCCTCCCCCTCCCCTCCAACTTCCCTTCTCTGAGGCTAATGAGGAAGGACTCACAGAAGCTCCTGGGGCAGTGGAGAAACTGACAAGAATGCTAGCCACACAGTGCTCAGGCCAGCACCCCACTTCCCTCTGGGCAACCTGCCCCTCGTGTGTTTCTCCGACCAGCTCATCCCCCACCTCTCCCTTCTGTTAACTGGTTCTTCTCCAGGAAACCTCTGGCCCCCACATAGGTGGGTTTGGTGGTGCTGCCTGATCACATGGTGGCCAAGCCAAGCCCACCCCACCCCCATCCCCAACCCCAGGCACACTTTCACCATCCTCCGTGGACAAACAGCATCATCTGGGTGTGCAGAGGGCTCAGGGAGCCTGTTGAGAACGTTCTAGAACTAGGCAGTATAGTGACTGTGCTGGAAGTCTCTGAATTGCAGTTTTCAATGGCTGACAGGGTAAGTTCCACATTAGATGACTGTTACCACTTTAACAAAAAAAGCAATTAGGCTGAGTGGTAACAAAGGGCATGGTTTGGCCTGAAGTTCCTCCCATTAAGTGCATAACAATGAGTCACATTCAGAAGAAGATCTACTACATGTCCTGCCCTGGGCAATAGCAGCAAGCCAGACGGAAGGCGGCCAACGTGGCTGTGGAGCTGTACCCGAGAGAAGCCACGTGCACACCCTGAGGTAGGGTCTGGGGAGTAACTACCCTTCTGGTTGGGCCGGTCGTGCCATCTGCCGTCGAGTCCTCAGTGGCCTTGGAGATGCAGGATGTTGCGGCCAAAGGGGCCGCCTGGAGGTTGCACAAGTACCAGAGTGGAAACAAATGCAGCATCAGAGAGAGGTAGGTGCCTGGGTTCTGGTGGCAATGTGGGCAGCAGGTGGCTAACTGCCTCTGGGACGTTACGGGAGGTTCCGCCCTGCTCTGAGGGAAAGCAGGGCCACCAGACACAGGGCCTGGGTAACCCTCAGGCAGAGCGGGCACCGGAACAGCTGGCTGTGGGCTGTGCACCGCGGGGCCTTCCCTGGCCCCACCCTCACACCCTGAGCTTCAGCTCTCCCCTCGCCTCTCTCTTGTCTGTGCTGCCTTCCCTGCAGTTCTCATGGGCTCCTAGAGGAATGTCCAGGTGCAGGTGCAATGAGCTGTGAGTGAGTTTGCTGTATGGTGGCCAGTGATTGCCTAGACCAGTGGTCGGCAAACTGCAGCTAGCGAGCCATATGCGGCTCTATGGCCCCTTGAGTGTGGCTCTTCCACAAAATACCACGTGCGGGCGCGCACATACAGTGCGATTGAAACTTCGTGGTCCATGCGCAGAAGTTAGTATTTTGTGGAAGAGCCACACTCAAGGGGTCAAAGAGCCGCATATGGCTTGCCAGCCGCAGTTTGCCGACCACTGGCCTAGACGTTTGGCCCAGGGGCAGATGTGTCCATGGCAGCAGAGGGGCTCCCAGGTGTCCGGGAGGGCAGCAACGTGCATCTTCCTGGTCTCCCAGGGCTTCCCCAGTGAACCTGCGCTGCTCACCGTGGCCCTGACCCGACTCAGGACAGACACTCCAGGAGCCAAACATTCCAGGACAGAACTTCAACCTGTGCTCCTCCCAGGTCACCCCACCTGCAGGCTGACGTCTGCCTTTGTGTGAATGTGTTAACATTTTCGATTTACATATGAAGATGAAATACTTATACTTTTGCCCTTTACAATTCATTTAATCATTATGATCAAACTAGTGGCCCGGTGCATGAAATTCTTGCACATTAAAGGGGAATTAATTAGAGGAAATATTTTAATATGGCTATTTGCCCTTTCTCTATAATAGAAGTATCAGAGATGAAAGAAAATTAGTAAAATGTATATGAAAATCTCCCTCCTGTCAGAGTCTGGGGGGCACCGCAGGACCCAGAGTCAAGTCCCCACCCACCACCTGCACGCACTTCGAAACGCAGGAGACTCAGACCCAGCCACCCGCCCGCCCCGTCAAGCCCCTCCAGGTGGGGGGTGCAGTCTCAGGTCCCCCATCAAGCCCTGCCGGAGTGGGGGGGCACAGCCTCAGGTCTCCCATCAAGCCCCCCGGGCGGGGGGCGCAGCCTGAGGTCCCTTGCCCCTGCCAGGCGCTATGCAGCCTCAGGTCCCTGCTGTTCAGTCGAGACATTGTGGCATCCCAGCTAATTTGCATATTCCTCTATTATTATATAGGATTCACCTCTTCAGAGTAATACCTTCTAATTGAGAGATATCTATCTATCTATCTACTTCAGGGGTGGGCAAACTTTTTGACTCGAGGGCCACAATGGGTTCTTAAACTGGACCGGAGGGCCAGAACAAAAGCATGGATGGAGTGTTTGTGTGAACTAATATAAATTCAAAGTAAACATCATTACATTAAAGGGTACGGTCTTTTTTTTCAATAGTTTTATTCATTTCAAACGGGCCGGATCCGGCCCGCGGGCCGTAGTTTGCCCATGGCTGATCTATTCACTTATGTATTTTTTAAACTTAATGGATTTTCAACTTAATAGATTTTCTAATATAAATAACCCTGGGTGACCTTCACAGCCTTTGAATTCCTGCTTCATTTTTCAAAATGAATGGCATAGAGTTGCCTGATAACATCACCCACAGCCCCTCTGAGAGCCCACAGTCTGCGCAGCTCACTGCAGAGCCGCGTGACCCCCTCAGCGAGCATGGAGACGCGACAGGCTTATTCACTCAGATCTTGTGGGAACCACGCCAGGGTCCCCGGATAGTCAAGGCCAATGGGAGCACAGAGGCCTTGTTGTCAAAATACCAGGATGGCCAAGGCCGCTCTGAGCATGAGCCTAACTGGGCCAAGATACCATGAGCGATGCCAGGACACAGGTACACTGTGCCCTCCTGCAGCCAAATGATGGATGTCACTGTGGGCAACTAGACTTCTTTGTCTTTGGATAATATAGAGGCTACTGACAAGAGAGCGGCTAGAGAGCAGCTGGCAGAGCAGAGGAGAGAGAGCCTGGAGAAGCAGAGGCAGTAGGTGCAGAAGATGTGCAGGAGAGAGGAGAGCTCAGACAGCTGCGAGCTGGTGCTGCTGCGATGTAAGGCTCAGAGCTCACCGGGAGCCCAGATACCGCTGCCACGTTACCCAGCCAGTGCGCTGGGCTGCAGAGGCTGCCGTTCTGGGGGGAGTGCAGGCACGATTGCTATGTAAAGCTAGGGTCCTGGGGGCAGCGTGCAGCTGCTCAAATAGTAGCTGTGGGTACAGAGACTGACACTGTTTGTGGGAAAGATGTACGTGTTCGCCAGCTGGTGTCCGCCTCCTGCCTGTGTGGGACTGCTGTGCTGCTCACTTTATCCACCCACAGCCTCTGACGGCTCCTCCGTCCTAGGAGGTCCCGCCCCAGGCTCGGACCCAGCACCTGTGACTAGTGAGCAGAGGACAGAGGAGGAACTTGGACTCAGTTCCCAGCAGTTAGTACAGAAGGACCCGCCCTGGCACAGCCGGGCAGAGCTGAAAAGAATGCGTGGACTCCGTGCAGCAGTGCCGTGCAGGGTCCTGCTGCTCTGACAGGTCGCGCCTCGAGTTCCTTGGAAGCTTTCCCCCGGTTCCCAAAACAGAAGGGGTTTGTGGTTGGGCCACACCGAGCAGGGCTTCTCAAACGTCAGTGTGCGCAGGAGCCACGAGGAGAGCTAATGAGAGCCACAGACCCCGGGCGCACCCCACGAGCAGCCGGCGGAGGCCGGGCGGGCAGAGACCCGCATTTCTGCGGGCGCTCCAGGTGGCTCTGCGGGTGCCTCTGGAGTTAGACTGTGAGAAAGACTATCCTGCATAACGTCACTTACCACATGTGCCCGAGGGCGGCAAACAGTGCTTCTGAGCAAACGCTTGAGATTGTACCCACCTGTACAATCAGCACCCACATGAACCACCTAGTCACATCAGCAGCCACAGGTGGGTATCGTCTAAGAGAAAAAGAACTTTTAAAGTAAAAACAGCTAGAGATTTTTAAAACTTGGTTTGAAAAGGGCCTGCGACGGTGTGATTAAAGAATGGAGGGAGCCCTAACCGGTTTGGCTCAGTGGATAGAGCGTCGGCCTGCGGACTCAAAGGTCCCAGGTTCGGTCAAGGGCATGTACCTTGGTTGCAGGCATATCCCCAGTAGGGGGTGTGCAGGAGGCAGCTGATCAATGTTTCTCTCTCATCGATGTTTCTAACTCTCTATCCCTCTCCCTTCCTCTCTGTAAAAAATCAATAAAATATATTTAAAAAAAAAAAAAGAATGGAGGGAAATCCTTGACCAAGTGAAGCTGGAGTCAGGATGAGAGGGACGTGCTTGCCAGGTCCGTGCTGCTCAGACAGGTGAGCGGCTCCCGCGGGAGGCGAGGAGCTGAGTTCCAGAACGAACTCCGAGTTGGAACCTGCAGGGGCAGGAAGCTCCTGCACTGGCTTCCGGGGGTTAACTCCTAGGCCCTGACATCGAAGAGGAAGGGACATTGGAGAGGACTTGGTTTCCCCCCTTTTATGTAGAAAAATACGTAGTATAAATTGTGGCGGAGGATCGTGGGTCATCAGACGTGTAAGCAGCCCTGGGGGACACTGAAGTGTTAATTATGAAACCCTTTCTCAAGTATCTTGTGATCTGTCTTTGGAAAGTCCCAGTGCCCCTGCCCCTCACCACAGAGAAAAGGCTGATGGCGTTGTGCTTCATCACTAATGTGGTCACCAACACACTCCTGCCCATGAGGCACTGCTGGGATTGTCCGCCCGGAGCCCCGGTGCTGGTGGCGGACATTGAATTGCTTTGGTCAATGAGTGAAAGTGACGTGTGTCCATCCTAGGAGGAGGCTTGAAGAACCAGGACATCATTCACCTCTCTCTTTCTCTCTCTTTCTCTCTCTCTCTCTCTCTCTCTCTCTCTCTCTCTCTCTCTCTTCCTCGAGGCAAACAGAAATGCTCCAGATGGCGGCTGATCTATTAGCCTCACCTAATAAAGCAGACAGGGAGCAGAATCCCCAGCCAGCCCACAGTGGGTATGTACGCGCGTGAGAGATAAACCTCATTGGTCTGTACCAGAGTCTTGGGGGGTTGTTACTGCAGCCTGACCTAACACAGCCTCACTGATTCAGTGGAATGACAATGGTTCAGGGATGGCCTTTTCAAGAACAAGGACCTCTTTTCATTTTAATATCCATGGACAAAGAAAATATTTGTTGTCTAAAACCTACTTGGGCCCTGGCCAGTGTGGCTCAGTTGTTTAGACCATCATCGTGGACTCCAAAAGGTCGTGGGTTTGATTCCCGGTCAGGGCGTATACCCGGGCTGCTGTTCAATCCCTGGCCGGGGTGTGTGAGCATGCGGGAGGCAACTGATCGGTGTTCCTCCCTCTCTAAAATCAGTAAATAAACATATCCTTGGGTAAATTTAACCTACTCTGAATTTAATAATGTTTTTAATACATTTTTATTAATCATAACCTTTACGCATATTTGAGAACTAGTACCAAATCCATGAATGGCAGATGTCAGTGGTAGACAGTTCTTTGTGAGCAGTTTGAGTTCCCAGGGGTTCAGGGAGCATAGCCGTCCCGTGGGAGACAAAAGCCAAGAGGTTCTTGGCAAGCCCATCCCTGCCTTTATCTCACCCAGCGCTTGGAGACGGCAGTCCCCTCGCCACGCGGGCGGCAGCTGTCCACAAAGCAGCAACATGCCACCTGTCCCCTCGTTCCACAAGGGATCCCACAATAGTGTGATAGTAAGTAAGAATTTTGAAAACAGAAAGAGCTGTTTTAAAGTACATAATATCGCCCTGACCGGTTTGGCTCAGTGGATAGAACATCAGCCTGCAGACTAAAGGGTCCCAGGTTCGATTCTGGTCAAGGGCATGTACCTGGGTTGCAGGCACATCCCCAGTAGGAGGTGTGCAGGAGGCAGCTGATCAATGTTCTTTTTCATCGATGTTTCTGTCTCTCTCCTGTCCTCTCTGTAAAAAATCAATAAAATATTATTTAAAAAAATAAAGTACATAATATTATTTTCGTTCCCAAGTTTGTGTGTCCTCAAATGACATCTAATTTTTGCCTTAAAAAAATACCCAGTTATCACCAATAAGGGTTTAATCTCCAACAGCTACAGGGAACCCATACAACTTAACAAAAGGAAGATAAACAATCCAATCAAAAAATGGGCAAAGGACCTAAAAGACACTTTTGAAAAGAGGAAATACAGAAGGCCAAGAGACATATGAAAACATGCTCAAAGTCACTAGTCATCAGAAAGATGCAAATCAAAATGACAATTTGGAATCATCTCACACCTGTCAGA
>NW_006299704.1:266213-275242 GCF_000327345.1 Myotis davidii | reverse complement strand
CATAAGAACTTAAGAAGTGTTATTGTATGCATGCATATAAGCCAAACCAATGGACACAGACAACAGGGGGATGAGAGCATGAGGCAGAGGTGGGGTTAACGGGGGGATGAGGACACATATGTAATACCTTAACCAATAAAGAAATTAAAGATAAAAAAAAATACCCAAAGAAAATGGCTTCACCTGACAATTAGATGCACATTCATTTGTCCTTTCAAAATTGTGCCTCATGCATTCACAACCAATACCTAAACCTCTGAAATACAGACAGCTAAGACTCAACAGTATTTCAAGAAATGAAGGAAGAGAAACTAGACAAAGCCCAAGAATGAAAGCAAAATAATTGAGACATAAACATAGAGAATTCATGGATAGGGATGGACAAAAGTAGGTTTACAGAGTGTATTCTTGTAATATTTATTCTTATATTATGTATTTGTAGTACTGTGCTGGGCTGCATATCTGGCGCTTCAGCCAGGCGGGGCATGTTGTGCTCTCTGTTCCTAAAACACATAGATAGGAATGTGCTGGTGCTTCGGCCAGGCGGGTCACGCTGTGCTCTCTGTTCTAGAACACATAGATAGGAAAGTAGTCACTATATTGATGCTGTACTGTGTCGGGAACAAATTGGGTAAACAAGGTTTTGTAACTAACTTGGTGGTTTTTGCAAATAAAAATGCTGTAACTCCTGTAGTCGGCACTGCAGTTCAGCCTCTGCTTCAGCAGGGTGCTGTAACTGTAGTTGCTGGCCAGCTTAATAAAGGCTCCTAAATCTTGATCTGAGTCCCTGGTGGTCGTCTCTGCGGATCGCCCCATTACACTACAACCGTAAACCTATTTTTGTCCACCCCTGTATAAGCATCACACTAGAGTTTATCATTTCCAAGGGGCAAGGTCAAAATCCGGGTACAAAGAAACATCATTATTTTTAGGACATTAGTCCATGGCTCTCCAAGGAGGTGTGCATCAGAAACTCCTGGGGCTTGTCCAGGGACTGCGGGCCCTCCTCCCCTGCCCCCGCCCAGGTTTAGGGTTCAGTAGGTCTGGGGTGAGCCCAAGAATTTGCATTTCTAATCAATTCCAGGTGATGCCAATAATACCGGCCCTTTGAGAACCACTACAGCCGCCGGTGGCCACCCTCCCTGCTTGCCTGGACCTGGTGTGCAGGCATCTGGAAGGGTTCCGGATGCTCCTCTGAGGCGCTCTGGGCGCAGACCCATCTGCTCACACTAGGGCTGCCTGCGCCTGAGCCAGCGTGGCCTCTCCGTCCCCCCGGAGCGCTCCGGCTGCGCCTCAGGGAGGCAGGGGTCACTAGTCTGGAGTGGGCCCTGGGTTAAAAGCAGGTTGGGGCTCCAACGCCGGTAGTGAGGCTGCGGCTCAACCCTGGGTGCTCACACGCAGCACCCGAACTCCTTTCAAAGAATCCCTAGTCCTGGCTCCACTCCAGGCACCTTATCAGAACCTCTAGGGGAGGCGGCCAGGGCTTGTCCTGGTGTGTGGCTTTCGTTTTAATCAATAGACTTTCTTTCTTAGAGCAATTTTATGTTTACAGACAAAATGAACAGAAAGTACAAAGCATTCCCTGATACACCCTCCCACACTCCGCCTCTCCGCCCCTCCTGCCAATAACGCATTGGTGTGTGTACTTGTTACGACTGCTGGCCACTCAGGAATCGGTGGACACTGGGGGGTTATGATGAACTAAAGCCCATATTTACATCAGCGTTCACTGTTGTGCAGGTCTGTGGTTTTGACGAATGCATGATGTCATGTATCCACCTTGTGTATCACACACAGTGGTTTCAACCTTGCTGTTAGAAACACCCCAGGAGGTTCAGAGGAACAGCCAGCTGAGAACTAGTAATTTAACAGTTATCACGAACAGGTAACAAAATAACTAAGCACTTCCCCATCTTTGTTATTTCTTTAAATTCCTCATCTGGTCCCCAGTAATGATGAACAGCAAAATCAAAAGGGACTGGAGGTCAATCAGAATAAAAAGCAATAAAGAGATGCACACCAAATAAAGCCACTCGGATGCTATTCCCCGGTGACTCGCAGAGGCCTAACGTTTGCCAGCGGTGCCGCTACTAGAGTGAGAGTGGGAAAACCTCTTTGGGGGAACACTTTGGCACTATCTACCAAAGTCCAACTGCACCACCCCTTGCGCCCACCAAGTCTGCTTCTAAAAACCTACTGTGTAAAGAGGCAGAGGTGCAAGGTTATTTGTTGCAAAATTGTTTGTAATAGCAGAAGATTGATGATGATAAGCTAAATGCTGGTTAGCTGCGACTGGTATAGACGACGGAACATTCATGAGGCGCTATGCAGCCTAACAAAGGATGCTCTTTGTGAACCATCACGCAAAGACCTTCAACAAATAAATAAGTGAAAAATGCAAGGTGCAATGCAGTTGATAATATTCTACCCTTTGGGGAAATAAGAGGGATGAAAGTAAATATATAAATTAATTTGTTGTATAATTATGAAAGTAATCATATTGGAATAATCTAGAAGAAACTGATTGATTGCCTCAGTATGGGGTAGCTGGGACAAGGGTTGCAAAGAGTAGACTATATTTGTACCCTTTGAACTTTAAATCATGAGAACGTATTATACTAAAAAGAATTGGTGTTGTTTTTTAATATGTTTGTATTGATTTGAGAGAGAGAGGAAGAGAGAGGGATAGATAGAAACATCTATCGGTTCTTCCTTCCTCAATCCCCAGTGGATTGAGACTCAAACCCCGATTGGGAATCAAACCCAGGATCTCTCAGTTCATGGGTTGACACTCAACCACTGAGCCACACCAGCCCTGCAAGAATTTGTTTAAAGTGCCCATTTTTAGATCCAGCAATTTCAATTTTAGGAACTGATTCTATGAGAGAAGAATCAAATGATTGTGCAACTTTTCATTGATAAGTATTATAAATTTAAAATATTATTATAAATGATAAGCAGAAAAATTTACAATATATAAATTAGAATACATTATAAATTATAAACAAAAAATTCTGTTTTTATTTATAATATGAAAAACAAGAAACAACTTACATGTCCAAAACTAGGAATTGATTATAAAAGCAGTGCTGCTTTCAAATGCTGAAATACCATGCAGCCATTCAAATGGTCGTGGAGAAGTGCATTCATGGTATAGAAAAAATGTCCATGAAACTTTGCTGAGTTTTTAAAAGGCAAATTAAATAAACAATATGCATTGTATTTTGTCATTTAAACAAATATTTACAGGGTCATAGAAACAAGACTAGAATGTGGTTTACCAAAATTTGATAGTATTTTTCTGGTATAATATGATATTTTTAACTTTCTTCAATTTATCTATATCTTATGGATCTTTTTACTTTTACAGTGAACATGTATTATTTTTATGTGTGTGTGTGTATATATATATATATATTTACAAAACCAGGGCACAGATAGTAGCCTTTGAAAAGGCATTTTATTTTTTAAAAGAAGAAGAAGAAGAAGAGTCCTAATAGAAATGGCTGCTGGTCAGCCGACTTCAGAAAGCAAGGAAGACAGCTAAGTAGCCCATTGGTGGCAGTATGTGGCCTCAGGAAGAGTAACAGCAAGGAACTGGATCCTTGGAGGAAGGTTGGGGATTCATTATTCTGAAAATGGATAAATAAGAGAATTAAACATTTAAATTTGCACTTCTATTGGTTGAGGGGTAATTTTTTTGTACAGTATTCCAGCTCATAAATGAAGAAGGAATGATAGAATTAGAATATCACTACTTTGCAGACCCTTAATAAAATAATAGATTTAGGTAATGACCATCAGTGGCCACTAACATTACAAAACAGAAAGGCACCTCAACATAATGTGCTCGCAGATAGAGTGCCCAGCTCCACCTATGAAGTGTTCTTGCCAAAAATCTAAGCTGTATCAGCTCAGACCTCGACCTAACTACCAGTTCTCAGAAAATATAGGGAACAGAAGAATATGCTAAACTGCCATCAGCGAAAATATCAGCCAAATGCAGAAAGGGGAAATTATGCAGGATGGGATTGGAAAGGGACACAGAGCCCAGAAGATCTAGGACATGGATTGGTTAGGGGAGAGCCCAGTGCAGCCCCTACGGGCCTGGGAAAGTGATGGGCTAGTTTCCAGAAGCACCTCGCCCTGCCTGGCCGCGTGGCTCAGGTGGAGCATCGACCTGTGAACCAGGAGGTCACTGTTGGATTCAGGTCAGGGTACGTGCCTAGTTCCAGGCTGCATCCCCAGGAGGGGTCAAGCAGAAGGCAGCTGATCCATAATTCTCTCTCATCATTGATGTTTCTCTCTCTCTCCCTCTCCCTTCCTCTCTGAATTCAATAAAAATATGTGTTTTTTAAAAAGCGCCTGGTCCTTCCCAAGCTTAAAGCAGCCACCTGGGGCCCACAGCAGATCACATGGGCTCCAAATGGTGCCTAGGCATAGGCCCAGCCCAAGCACCAGCAAAACAGAAGCTAAGCCAGCAGATGGGGACAGGGACTGGACTGGACTGAGCCTATGGCACAGAACTTCTGGACACAGGCCTTAGAGCAGGACAGACAGCTGAGACTGGGACATTTATGTCAATCCCAATGAATCTTACCACGAAACCATGTCCTCCCATGTGTGGGTCCCAGAAATGCTTTTCTTACAACTACGTGAAAAGACCCCATTTCCATCAGCAACAGCGTTATGGACAAATTTTTTGTGTGATTATGTTTTTGCTTTTTAAAAATTGTGATAATATCGTGATTATGTTTTGTTTTTGAACATTAAAATGTTTACAGATAAGATATGATGTTGTGTAGGCAGAGAAATAGTTTTCTTTTCTAAAATGTGCCCTTGACTGAAATTGAACCTTTCAGTCTGCAGGCTGATGCTCTATCCACTGAGCCAAAATGGCCAGGGCACCAAATATACTTTTGAATGGAGTTTTTTGGGTAAAATGGGAGTTTTTAGGGCTGAAATAGGCAAGTTTAGGAAATTTTAAAAACTTAATGGGTCCATAAAGAACACACAAGGCGCCCTAACTGGTTTGGTTCAGTGGGTAGAGCGTCAGCCTGTGGACTCAAGGGTCCCAGGTTCAGTTCCGGTCAAGGGCATGTATCTTGCTTGTCGGCACATCCCCCGTGGGGAGTGTGCAGAAGGCAGGTCTGATCGATGTTTCTCTCTCATCGATGTTTCTAACTCTCTATCCCACTCCCTTCCTCTCTGTAAAAAATCAATAAAATATATATTTAAAAACAAAAAATACAAAACACACACACACACACACACACACACACACACACACACACACAAGGCCAAAGAGTTGCAAAAGGGTACCTTTCCATAAGACAAGGGAGCAGCAGAAGTTATATTTCCATAAGAGAAGGGAGCTGGGAGTAGCAAAAGGTACACATTTACAGAATAAAGGGAAGGAGAAAGAAAGCCCAGAGGGAATAGGAGAACAATGAGGGAGGAGAGCCTCAGGTGTCCCGCATGAGGTTCCCATGTGAGGTTCAACCTTTGCGCTCAGGAGTTGCTATAGTGACCAAATCAGAAGGGAATGGTGACCAATCACCGGGGACATCAAGGCACAAAGACCTGCAGCCTTTATAAACCATAGGGAAAAGGGGCTCAGTGCGACTCTCTCCTCCTCCCCAGATGGGAGCTGTGTTTGTTCTTCAATAAATTTACACCTTTGCTGTTCCATCTTCCGTCCATTTTCATTCTTCGACTCCAATGGACAAAGAATTGGGGAAAAGCCATCCTGCCCAGGGAACACCGCGCGATCCAGTCCAAATTCCCGTCCCATTGTGTATGTACATATGAGACCCAGGACACACTGGGCAGTTGAGATTCACATGCCATTCTGGACAACGGAGAGGGAGGCAGGGGTCTGGGATTTCAAAGGGACAGTAGGTAATTCATAGGAAGATGAGAAGGAAGCATGTTCTTGCCAGGCCCCCCAGAAACAACAGGACACAGAGGGGGTTCTCATAAGACTTACTTGGGCCCCCCCTGTCTGCCACGCTTAATTCTTACATGGTGAGGTGAGTATGCTAAGGCTCTCTTCCTGAAGCAGGTCTTTCTATCTGAATTCCTTGGGGGCGGGGGGCAAAGTTTCTAAGTCTTTTTTATCTTAAAAATAACCACCTTAAAATAATCAATATTCCCCAAAGGCATATTTTGGGATGGCAAACTCTGCTTCCCCTCAATATCTGGGATTTCCTTCAAAATAATATCTAATAGTGTCAAGTGGAAGTGACGGCGTGCACGACAAATGAAGTTAGCCATGATTGATCAGTGCTGAATCTAAGTTACAAGTGCATAGAGCTTCATTATACTAGCCCCTCAACTTTTAGAAACAGTTGGCATTTTTCCATTATTAAACAATTAAAAGAAAGATAATGATGCCTGCCTACCCAATCCCCCCACTCCCAGCATAAAGAGTGGTGGGGTGAGGCGACCAGCTTTCCTTCTGGGACAGAAGGGGAGGGAACTGAAGAGACTGAGCACACTTGGCAGCTAGTATTGGTGAGGAAAGCCAGCCGGTCTGAGTCAGTGGTGACGGCTTTGGGTCAGGAGGGAACCAGCTGAGGTCTGAAGCTGGTCCTGAAAATAATAACCAAGGACTGGAGTGGGCCTAGGCTCAACAACTGTAGGCCTGTTCCTATTCGCCTGTTGGTCTTCACTGAGCAACATGCCTGTCAACAACCATGAGTCCTTGGCTCTGAAACAGTCAAAAGAGCATTTTACAAGTTTTAGGCACACCTGACGCTCTGCTAGCTGAGGTAGAGTCATGAAAACAGCAAAGACCAAATCCCGACCCTCAGGAAACAGCATTATCAAAAGGCTAAAGACTGTACTGGAGAGCAATACAACTTTAATGTGTGAGCATGATCTACATGAGCAACATGGAAATAGGAGGAGCGTCGAAGCTTGCCTTCAGGAACCAGGGAAGGTCTCACAGAAAAAACAACCTTTGAGTTAAAACTAGAAGACTGCCCTGGCCAGGTAGCTCAGTTGATTAGACCATTGTCCACATCATCAAGCATGTGGGTTTGATGCCAGGTCAGGGCATATGCAAGAATCAACCAGTGAATGCAGGGTAAGTGGAACAACAAATCAATGTCTCTCTCTCTCTCTCTCTCTCTCTCTCTCTAAAAATCAATAAATAAAGAAAATTTGGTGGGGAAACCCCACAAAACTTAAAGATTAAGTCGGTATTTGCCAGGACAAGAGCCAGAGGAGGATTTCACGAAGTAGAGAAGGAATTTGTAAAACAGCATGGAACTGCAAGGCTTGTGCTGGGAACTACAAGTATTTTGTTTTGCTGGAACACAGTAGGGGGTCCTAGTGATACCACTGTACTTACACAGCCATTAACTAACTAACAGGAAAAGAGCAAAGGGGAGGCCAGACAATACAGGCAAGCCATTGGTGCCCAAAGCTGCAGTTTAACACTCTCCAAACCTGTTCCCCAGACGCTGGGGGAAGGGACTGGACAAAACGGAATAGAAGCACGCCCAGTGAAGTCCAGGCGACAGGGGGAGGCCTGCCTGTGGGCCACACCTGGGAACAGGGACTGGCCCCAGTAGGTGTATAGGCATGGTCACTGCAAGCACAGGAAGATTTGGTATTTAAGCTCCTGCCCTTCTCTCTCTTGCTGCTCCTGCCCAACTCCTGGCGTTGGGGCTCTCATGCTCTGCACTCGCCCCTGGGCCCACCGCCATGTGGACCCCACACGCCATGGACTAATGGACAACTAGCCTGCTGCCCTGCCCACTCAGCTACTCCAGGGAACGAAAACTGGACAGTGGCTTTTCTTTTAGCTCTGCTGACCCCAAGCTTCACCCTTCCCGACACTAGTTTAAGGGAAATGGGACTTTGCAAATGAAGGAATGTAATCCCACTCAAATAAAGATTTCTACCACATCTCATCCTCCTCTGGGGGCCTCCGGAAATTCTTATGCCAGTGGCGCCCCAAGAACACCACTCCCACTAGCAAGGGAGAAACTCCATTCCACAACTCTCTGAGCACTGCCCCTTACCTCCCTATTCTAGGCGTGCGATCCTTTCAGCCTTTTAAAACTAGTCTCCTGATGGGAATGGGAGAGGAAAGAGGAAATTTCAACTTCAGGGAAACTTAGGGGTGTGGGCCAGGCTGCATTTTGGAGCACAGTTTTAAAACGCAGTCCAAGCCAGATTGATAACAAACAGAAAATGTGAGGGGGTTTAAGGCCCAACGGAAAGACCTGGTGGGAGTGGCAACCACCTACCTGACCAGCATAGGGCCCTGTACCAAGGAGAGAGGTGAGTGAGAATCAACTTCTTTTCCTGCAGAGGTTATCAGGGCAGGTTTATTTATGTCCAAACTATTTCTTTTGTCTTTTTATTTATTTACTACTATACAATTTAAGTTTGATGCACTTATTTCAAAACTACAGATTATATATAAAAAAACATAATAAAAGTGTTCTTGTGAGTATAATACTTGAGAAAAGCCTTCAGGAATCATTAGCATTACAAAATTGGTAGCAAAACGTTTCTGGGAAATGAAGCTTTGAATTTAATTGGACTTTTAAATGTCTTACACAAGCAAGTCGTTTGCCACAGTAAATTCTCCATAAACAGCCCTGGCTGCTTTGGCTCAGTGATAGAGCATGGGCCTGCGGACTGAAGGGTCCTGGGTTCGACTGCAGTCAAGGGCACATGCCCAGGCTGCGGGCTTGATCCCCAATAGGGGGCAGCCGATCAATGATTTTCTCTCATCAGTGATGTTTCTCTCCCCTTTCCCTTCCTTTCTGACAGCAATAAAAAAATATTAAAAATAAAATGTTTTTTAAAAAATTCTTCATAAACATCCGCTGAGTGGTTTTACACAATCTCGCTCCCACGCCTGGCGAAGAAGCTTCCCGTTTCTGGGCGGTCACTTCCCCGTGGCGACTCACCCGGGGCTCCCGCAGTCGCCCCGCCCATTGCCCCATAGCCCCGCCCCTTTACCCATAGCCCCGCCCCCAGTCACCTGGCCCCTGCGCTCCTCTGTA
>NW_006299704.1:260141-265799 GCF_000327345.1 Myotis davidii | reverse complement strand
GCGCCCCTGCAGCAGGCGGGTGAGCGGGCGGGGTGCGGGCGGGAGGGCGTCGGGGACCCAGGGAAGCCCTGGATTTCCTGGCGACCCCCGGGGTGCTGTCAGGAGGGACGCCAGCCTACCCACGGATTACTACACCTTCGCCTTGGCCCTTTTCCCAGGGCCGTGCCGGGGGGCGAGAGAAATGAAAACCCACAGGGGGGGAGTGACTCCAACCTGGAGAGTCTCATGATTGTTCCTCGCGGGTCCCTTTCCACGCTCCGTCCCCCAGAGCCGGCGGGGCAGGAACCTGAACTTCCCGCAGGGCACCGCGGGCTGGCGGCCCCGCCCGGGGTAGAGGAGCTTGGTGGCATCGGTTTCTGACTTTCTGAAAACAAGTCTGAGCGTCCTCAGCTGAGCCGGGAAATCGGACTTACCTCTGAGCCAAAAGGCCTGCACTTCAGTTTGGATATGTTGTCTCACTTACTGAATGTACAGGTCATGATACTGGCTTGACTGCCCATCTGATTCGTTTAGCCTGGAGTTTGGATGAAATTTTTAATGCCGTGTTGGTTCAAGAAAAGATCTTGCTTTTTGCCAGGTGAGCCTTCCTACATACACGCATTCCCCAGGGCAGCAGGTTGCGTTTTCAGGAAGTGGCGATCGTTTAAAAGTCTCCTTTTGTGAGGTGTCTTCAGACCTGAGTCCCAGTGCCTTTGACCAGTACGCAGCAGAAATGTCTTTCTGTTCTTGCAAGATCATGACTCATTCTGAACTTACTGTTATTAAAATCTTTTAAAGTTTCTGCTGCTACTGCGAGTACTTTTGTTTTTCATTCTATTTTGGCTTTTTGAATGCAAGTTCAGAGCCTGACTGTAAAGTGAAGACAGGAAAGTATTTGGATTTGTCCTATTTTAGAGGAGTGATAGGAACAGAAGTTAGTTGAGAAGTGAGGAAGTGGACACTGAGGTTGACTGGAAGGGCTGGGGAGGTGCTGAGATGGGCAGGAACTGTGGGGCCAGGGCGGTGAATGGGTGGTGAGACATATTTGAAGCAGGAGGATAGAGAAGAGGAAACCGGCAGAGGAAGGCCTTTGAGAGATGGCGTCCAGGACACTTGTGGAGCACTTGGCCTAAGATGTGGAGGCAAAATTCCTCAGTTGCCACAGAAAGGAAGTGGGTTTGGAGAGGAAATGGAGATGTCCATTTAGATTCGTATTGGGCAGTTATTCCAATGATTACAGATCTACGCAGTTGTCATTGTACCCAAGCCATGCTTCCCAAGACTCAGGAAAAGCCTACCCATCAGATCGCACATAGCGTTCCAGGTACATCCGATCCACGGTGCTGCCCGTTTGGCAGTTGGGTCAGGATTCTCTGATTCTGGGTCCTTTCAATCACTTCTAACATCCTAATGTAGCCATTTTCTTTCCAATGGCAGGCTCATCAACCTGCAGTTTCCTAAATCTGCATTTTTTTAAAAATGTTTTCATTGGTTTCAGAGAGGAAGGAAGAGGGAGGGAGAGAGAAACATCACTGATGAGAGAGAATCACCGATCTGCTGCCTCCTCCACACCCCGCACTGGGGATCGAGCCCGCAACCTGGGTATGTGCCCTGACCAGGAATCGAACCATGACCTCCTGGTTCATAGGTCAATGCTCAACTACTGAGCCACACTGGTGGGACTTAAATCTGCACTTTCTTATAAAGATACTAACATCTTTCCAGACTAACAGGACTGGTCCTAACCATGGTTCAGCAACCTTGCTTGTATTATTGACATACAGTTTATCCAGGCCCAGGAAAACACTTCTTATTTAAACTCTTCTCGTAAGCATTTGTTCCCATTATCAGTGTCCATTCCAGCCTTGTTGCCGTGAGAATAATTCTGTTTGAGAAAAATGAAGAAAGGAACAGCAACCTTTTTAATGTGTGAACGTACCCAGTGCTTAGCATACTGCTCAGTGTTCTCTATACCAGCTGTCGCCAACCGGTGGCCCGCTGAACACACACTGCTGGTCCGTGAAGTCCGAAAGATTGGCGACTACTGTTATACAGCAGCTCGCATAATCCTCCTGACAGCACTTTAAGGTGGTACTTTAACCCCATTTTGCCAATGAGGAAACTAACATTCAAAGAATTTAAATGACTGGCCCAAAGCAACAAGGTGATAGACTGTCAGATCATTCTTTGTTGTGGGAGGGACGGTCTTGTGCATTACAGGACCTGTAGCAGCGTCCCTGGCCTCTATCCACTAGTTGTGACAACAACATGTCTACAGATATTGCCAAGTGTTGCAGGGGGCGGGGGCGGGCGGGGAGTGAGGAGAGAGGATGACTAAATCATCCAGCTTTTTGAACCACTGACTTAAAGGGAGATGAACAGTTTGGTAGCAGTGTGACTAATGGATTAAACACAAGAAAAACTGGAAGTAGAGAATCCAGTTAGACTGTTGGGCGAGTCCAAGTAGAAATATAAGGGCCCAAATGGTGGTGACTGTAAAGATGGAAAAGAAGGACCCTCACAGGACTTGACCCAACTGGGGGTAAGGGTACAAATGTATCATGACTTTTTGAGAATGGGATAAAATTAAAACAGAATGAATGTAATGAAGCCAGAAGAACTAGTCTGACAAAGATGAATCTGAACTGTTACAGCCTTGAAGGCAGTGCAGACTTAGGCTTCTAGTATTTTGTCAGAATAAGGCTAGAGCCAGTGAAAACCTGGGATGCAGTGATACTCCTGTGTAACCCTGGTGTTAGACACAATTGGTGGAGATGGCTGCTTCTCAAATTGAATCATGAGAGTCTCAGGGAGACTTTCTCCAGTTTTTGTAAACCTGTTGCTTGATTCTGCTAGAATCCAGTATAAGATATTTTGGGTTTATATCAGTATTACATTGTGGCTCTAAAATAAATCATGACTTTAAGATAATTATCTGTCAGAACAGCTATAAGAAGTGTTACACTAATGCCCAGAGTGGATGCCCTTTAGCAAACAGGTACTGAGCCAAGTATTGTATCTTCTCAGAGACAAATACATAAGTCATATGCCTGCCTTTGAGGAGTTTGCGTCTAGTGAGAGCAATAAGCAACAATGAAGATGACTAGAAATTAGTTTGAACATGATCAGTAAAAATTGATACAAGTCAAATAATTAAAATGAGATCTTTTATACAGTACTAGAGGCCAGATGCACAAAATTCGTGCAAGAGTAGGCCTTCCTTCCCCCGGCTGCCGGCACCCTCACAGAGGGAGGCCCCACCCATCTACTGCAGCCCGCCTGTTGGTGGCCTGGGCCTCACTCTTTGGGGCAATCATGGAGCCTCCCAATCGATCACCCCGTTGGCTGGTGACCTGGGCCTCCCTCTGCGGGGTGATCATGCGGCGATGGCTGGGCCCCCAACCAATTGCATTGCACCTGCTTTGGCTGGCCTGGCGCAAGTGGCTGTCAACGTGGTCCCGGATGGTTGTCCGAAAGGTCGTCTGGACAGTCGTTCTGCTGTTTGGCCGTCCAGTCTAATTAGCATATTATGCTTTTATTATTATAAACTAGGGAGCCAGTGCATGAATTCGTGCACCTTGAAAGGAACTGTTTGCTGCGAGGCTGCGGTGGGCATAGGGGCAGGTCTCGGCCTATCCTCCACATCCCTGCCCAGCCCCTCCCACCACAGGCCCCAGTCCTCTGTCTGCCAGCAGGCCCGCTCCCGCCGCCACCACTCCCATGCACTGACGGCGCCGGCCCTGTTCACACCTGCTGATGGCATGGAGAAATTGGACAGGCGCCAGCAATGAGTGCAAGCGGTAGCTGCTGCCCCGATTGCCACTCAGGATTAGGAGAAGGTGGAGAAACCTTCAGGGGCGATCAGGGCTAGTAGCCAACGCTCGCACCCACTGATGGTGCCGAGTGATTGGGTCTATTGCCAGGCGCCAGCAGTGGGTGCAAGCGGGGCTGGCGCTGGCAGCAGATGCAAGCACTGGGCAGGACTGGCACTCAGGAGCAAAGAATTTTCAGTAACCACCAGAGGTGCGCCCCGCCTTGGTCTGGCACTCCCGTTCACCTGCTCTACCATCCCGCCGCAGCTGAGGCCCGCCATGTTTGGTGTGAGCCCCCTGGTGGTCAGTACACATCATAGCAACCAGTTGTTCGGTTGTTCTGCTGTTCGGTCTATTTGCATATTAGAGTTTTATATATATAGATAAAAGATCTATCTATCTATCTATCTATCTATCTATCTATCTATCTATCTATCATCTATCTATCTTATCTTCCACAGTGTGAAAAGAACTAAAGGATAAAACATGGAAGGAAAGATTTAAGCTCAGAATAAGGTGAAATTTCTTGAGTGCTGAGATTAAGGGATTTAACATTGATTGAGAGTTCACTATCTCCTATACTTCACATATATCATTTTGTTTAATTCTGCTAACTACTGCAGGATGGAGGTATTATACTCCTCATGTTATAGATAATATCCCTTTAAAACCCACTTAGAATTAGAAGTACTTAAGGTGACAAAGTTGGGAAGCCAGGATTCAGTACCACACCTGTCTTTCCCCAAGGTTTATGTTCTTTTCAGCACAGCAATAGCTAGGTGGTTTTGAGGGTTTCTTTCTTGTCATACACAGAAAAGAACAGATTGGGAGGTTGCGATGCCACCCCTAGTCACGCTCAGGGTAGGGCTGATTGGGGGGTTGGGGCACCGCCCCTGTCACACTCAAAGCAGGGTCGATAGGGGGGTTGCAGCGCCACCCAGTCACACACAGAGCAGGGCCGATTCAGGGCTTGAGGCGCCGCACCCTGTTACACACACAGCTGCAGGGCGATCAGGGGGTTGAGGAGCTCCCCCCATCACTCACAGAGTAGGGCTGATAGGGGAGTTTGGGGCGCCGCCCCCTGTCACACTCAGGGCAAGGCCGATGGGGAGGTTATGGCTCTACCCCGTCACACAAAGAGCAGGGCCCGTGGGAGGCGGGGGGGGGTGTTTGGGACGCGGCACCCAGTCACACACAGAGCAGGGCCGATTCAGGGGTTGAGGCGCCGCACCCTGTTACACACAGAGCAGGGCGATCAGGGGGTTGAGGAGCTCCCCCCAGTCACTCACAGAGCAGGGCTGATAGGGGAGTTTGGGGCGCCGCCCCCTGTCACACTCAGGGCAAGGCCGATGGGGAGGTTATGGCTCTACCCCGTCACACAAAGAGCAGGGCCCGTGGGAGGCGGGGGGGGGTGTTTGGGACGCGGCACCCAGTCACACACAGAGCAGGGCCGATTCAGGGGTTGAGGCGCCGCACCCTGTTACACACAGAGCTGCAGGGCGATCAGGGGGTTGAGGAGCTCCCCCCATCACTCACAGAGTAGGGCTGATAGGGGAGTTTGGGGCGCCGCCCCCTGTCACACACAGAGCCGTAGGGCAATCGGGGTTTGGGTACTGCCCCCTGTCACTCTGATCCCGGTGCGGGAGGCCTCTAGGCTCCGCTGATCCCGTTGCTAGGAGGCATATTACCCTTTTACTATATAGGATAGAGTCCTGGTGCATGGGTGGTGCTTGCTGGTTTGCCCTGAAGAGTGTCCTGGATCAGGGTGGGGGTCCCCACTGGGGTGCCTGGCCAGCCTGGGTGAGGGGATGATGGCTGTTTGCAGCTGGTCACACACCCTTCAGGGTGGGGGTCCCCACTGGGGTGC
>NW_006299704.1:259165-259796 GCF_000327345.1 Myotis davidii | reverse complement strand
TGGGGTGGTGCCAGGGTTCAAAGGGCATCTGCGGAGTAAACAGGGTCACTCCAGCAGGTGGGGTCCCTTGCCCTGGCCTGCAGGGATCGAGCCAAAACCAGCAGTCCAACATCTCCCAAGGGGTCCTAGGGTACGAGAGGGCACTCTGCAAAGTTGCTATGGCTTGAGAGTCTGCCCCCTGGTGGTCAGTGCATGTCATAGCGAGTGGTTGAGCAGCCTTAGCATATCATTAGCATACTAGAGGCCTGGTGCATAAAAATTTGTGCACTCGGGGGTGGGGGGGGCGGGGCAGTCCCTCAGCCCAGCCTGTGCCCTCTCGCAGTCTGGGACCCCTAGGGGATGACCACTTACTGGCTTAGGCCTGTTCCCTGGGGGGATTGGGTCTAATATGGCAGACATCCCTCTGGCATCCCGGCAGCCCTCGGAGGATGTCCATTTGCCAGCAGGAGCAGACCTAAGCTGCAGTCAAATATACTTAGTGCTGCTGAGGAGGCAGGAGAGGCTCCCACCACCACCGTTGTACTGGCAGCCATCAGCCTTGCTTGTGGCTGAGCAGAGATCGCCCCTGTGAGAGCGCACTGACCACCAGAGGGGGGCTCCTGCATTGAGCATCTGCCCCCTGGTGGTCAGT
>NW_006299704.1:251802-259127 GCF_000327345.1 Myotis davidii | reverse complement strand
TGGCGCGTGACTGAAGCTCCCAGCCTCTTTTTTTTTCTTTCTTTTTTTATTCTGGGATTTATTTACCTTCTATGGCTGTCACTGGAACTGAGAGCCGGCTCCAGCTCTGAGGCTCGGCTCCAGCTCTGAAGCCTTGGCTGGCTGAAAGCAGGTATCTGGGTTTGTTTAGCTTCTATAAATTGAAACTCTGTTACCATCACTGGCGCTCTAAGCTCTGAGCCCGCTGGCGGCTGAAAGCAGGTTTCTGGGTTTGTTTAGCTTCTGTAATTGCAACATTGTTGCGTCTGGAGCTCAGAGCTGGGCTGCGCAGGCGGGGAACCTTGGTTGCGCCGGGGCAACCAAGCCTCATGTTTGCTTCAGCTGCATGGCTGCCAGCTGCCATCTTGGCTGGCGATTAATTTGCATATCTCACTGATTAGCCAATGGGAAGGGTCGCAAAGTTACGGTTAATTACCATGTTTCTCTATTATTAGATAGGATAGATTGGCCTTAGTGTAGTTACTGTTGGTTAATAAGTTGGATGATTCTTTAGCTGAAATCTTGGTATAGCCTTTTAGGAATGGCACTTTCATTCTGTTGATAGTTGTTTACTAAGTGCCAAATACAAGGCTCAGAGCTGTGAGCTGTGTTTGGGGAAGAGGCCATAGTTGGGGGTGGAGGGAGATGACAAAGATGTGTAAGAAGTCCTTGACCTTGCCCTGACTTGCTGGCTCAGTTGATTGTAGCATCATCCCATACACCGAAAAGGTTGCAGGCTTGATTCCAGGTCAAGGCACATATCTAGGTTGTGGGTCCATTCCTCGATTGGGGCATGTATGAGAAGCAACTGATCAGTATTTTGCTTTCTACATCGATGTTTCTCCCCTGCTTCTTCTCTCTCTAAAACAATAAACATATTCTCGAGTGAGGATTTAAAAAAGAAGTCCCTGACCTTAAGAGAGATGTGCATTTTGTGTTTGCAGAGCACAGTAGTCTTTTATGAATAACACTTTTTTTACTTTATATAATTCTTATTTTTCAATTACAGTTGACATACAATAATGTATGCATTCCAGGTGTACAACCGAGTGATTAGAAATTATATAACTTACTAAGTGATCATCCTGACAAATTTCATACCCAGGTGACACCATACATAATTACTAGAATATTATTGACTATATTCCCAATGCTGTACTTTACATCTCCATGACTATTCTGATAGCTACCAATTTGTACTTATTAATCCTTTTACCTTTACATCCATCCTCCAAACATCCTCCCTGGCAACTGTCAAAATGTTCTCTTAATCTCCGAGTCTGTTTCTGGTCTGTTTGTTTGTCTGTTTTGTTTTTTAGATTTAAATGTTGATAAGATATGTGTTTGTTGCCATTTATTCTTTTTCTTCTTCAAGAAGACCCTTTAACATTTTATGTAATGCTGGTTTCATGGTGATGAACTCCTTAAGCTTTTTCTTTTCTGGGAAGTTCTTTATATGTTCTTCAGTTCTAAATTATAACTTTGCTGGATAGAGAAATCTTGGTTGTAGGTCCTTGCTTTACATCACTTTAAACCACTCCTTTCTGGCCTCCAAAATTTCTGTTGAGAAGTCTGCTGACAGTCTTATGGGAGCTTTCTTGTAGATAACTAACTGCTTTTCTTGCGCTGCATTTAAGATTATCTCTTTGTCTTTTACCTTTGGCATTTTAATTATGTGTGTTGGTGTGGGCTTCTTTGGTTTCATCTTGTTTTGGACTCTGAACTTCTTGGACCTACATATTTATTTCCTTCACCAGGTTAGGAAAGTTTTCCAACATTATTTTTTCAAATAGGTTTTTAATTTCTTGCTCTCTCTTTTCTCCTTCTGGCATGCATTGCCATTTTGTGAATGTTGGTATGCTTAAGGTTGTCCCAGAGGCTCCTTATACTATTCCCTTTTTTTCTTAATTCTCTTCTTTTTTTAATTCTTTTTTTCTGTTCTGATTGTTTTCTGCTTCTTTGCCTGCCAAATATCTGATTTGATCCTCTGCTTCATCTATTGTACTGTTGATTTCCTGTAATATATTCTTCATTTCAGTTCCTTTTTGTGTTTCTAATTCCGTTTTTATGTTTCCTATATCTTTATTGAAGTTTTAAGTTCATCTACTTTTTCCCTAAGTTCATTGAGCATCCTAATAACAAGTGTTTTGAACTCTGCATCTGGCAGATTGCATGTCTCCATTTTGTTTACTTCTTCTGGAGTTTTGTCCTGTTCTTTCATTTGGAACATGTTTCTTTGTATCCTCATTTTGGCAGCCTCCCTGTTTGTATCTATGTATTAGGTAGAGCTGCTGTGTCTCCCGGGCTTGATAGAGTAGTCTTATGTAGTAGGTGTCCAGTAGTAGAGTCCAGTGTCACAGTCTACCCAATCACCCAAGCTGGGCACTCCAGGTGCACCCCTGTGTGGGCTGTGTACATCTTCCTGTTGTAGTTGAGCTTTGATTGCTCTTGGCATGTCAATAGGAGGGATTTACTCCCAGGCCAGTTGGCTGCCAGGACTGCCTGTGACCACCATGGAGGATCAACTGTGCAGGAGCTGGCCCCACAAAGTAGGACTTATGTCAGCAGGGCTCTCATGCCCGCTAAGTCTGCTCCTACAGTGTGGTGCTTGTGGAGGTGGTTGGGTGGTACTTCAATGTGGTCTGAATCTCGGACCTCCCAGGAGTTGCAGGCCAAGGTCAGCCGCCACCTTTGCCCTGCTTAGAGCCACCCATCAGGACCTGCAAAGCAGTCTGAAAATGGCTGCTACTTGTGCTAGACTTGGAGGTGCCCAGGAGAGGCCAACCTACAAACTAAGGCCAGCTGCCACTATTGCCAGGTCTGGGGTAATTTAGTGAGAGAGATGAGGCACACCAAGGCCAAATGCTGCTTGTTTGAGAGATTTTAAGAAAGCATGCGCCAAGACAGGCCATTCTTTTGGAAAAGCCAATGAAAATAGATTGGGTGGGCCCACAAGTTGGATGGGGCGGGGCTTCAGGGAATCACCATGGTGGGGCAATAGTGTTAGCTAAGTTGATGGAGGCTCAATTATGGTGCCCACCTGCCAGCTCTGTCGGGGGGAAGCTCATCAAAGAAACAATGGCCTCTGCCAGCATTTCTGTCTGTAAGAAAGCTGCCCCTCCAGCTTTCACTCTGACACTGGACAATTTAGTTTCTCCCTGTATTTCCCTGATACCTTTTGAGCTGCTGCCCCAGCGCTGGAGCTCAGAGGGAGTGAGTCCTAGTAAGTCTGTGTGCTGGCCCTTTAAGAGGAACTGCCTGGGACTCCAGTAGCCTCTGTCTCACTTAGCCACAATCGCTGCTGGTTTTTACAGCCAGAAGTTTTTGAACTTCTCTTCCTGGCATTGGAACCTTGGGCAGGAGGGACCTAGGGTGGGGCTGGGGCACCTCACCCGTGGAGGGTGGGGGGGCACCGCTGCACCTGAGCTATCCCTCCTGATTTTAACGGCCATACATGGGTGTGGTACTAGCCCCTTTCATTCTGCATCTCTTCCCTTCCTACCAGTATTGATGTGGCTGCTTCTTTAAATCCTTAGTTGTAGGAATTCTGTTCAGCTAGATTTCAGGTGGCTCTGAATGATGGTGGTTCTGCAGTTTTGTTGTAATTTTGTTGTGATTTGGGGAGGATAGATTGACAAAGTCTTGATGATCTTTAATGCTCACTCCCACAAATGATCTAAAAATTTAGCTTTGAATTTAGTACGTATTTTGGGGCAATAAGAAGACAGAAACGGCAGCTGGCAGCTTCATAGAAGGTGAAATTAACTAGGACAGTTCCTAGAAAGAGCTTTGAAGGACAAGTTAAGATGATAAAGTGTCTCTGGGGATGTGTGGTGTGAGGTAAGGGTGGCGAAAGGCTGAGTGACTGAAATAAAGTAATGCATTTAGGAAAATAACAGTTCTCAATAAGATTGTTAAGTAATATATTCAACAAATACAAAATATTTTTAAGCAAGCCAAATTATCGAAACATACTTTAACATTCCAGGAAGAGAATTGCATTTGTTTTGGGGTTCTCTACACTCTGAGCCAACCATAAAAGTGTAAAATAACTTCAAATTTCAGAGACATTTGTGTACTATTTAGTGTACTATTTCGGAGTATTTAGTGTACTATTTCCCCTTATTGGGTCGTTTCAACTATAATACCAGAAGATAAGCCAGTTTTTCAGATTGATTCATTCAGAAACCCCTCTCTAGATCATCACTGTTTGATGCTGGGCTACAAACTAATAAATAAGTACAGGTAGTACTGGTCTAGTGCAGGAAAGAGACCTATAAAGAAATTATAGTAGGTACATAAAAAGAAGCATATCTAAGAGGCTTTGATGCATTGCATACTCAAAGGGGTGGATGGTGCTGAAAACCCTTAGGTTGAGCTGATGCTGAACCTTACTTAACCTGAAGTCTCCAGGTTAAGGGGAAAAGGTGGAGAGGGTATGGAAGTTTTAAGTTTTTGTAAAAAGAAAACCTGAAAGTTCATGGGGTTTTCTTGGTAGAGCTTTAAAATGTATTTCTTGCTGCCTGGATTAGTTTTCTAGGACAGAAATCTGATCTACTACTTTAAATATTTCAGTAGTTCCCATCTTTTCAACAGAATGTTAAGATCTACTTTAAGCAGTTTCCTTGGGAGGAGAAATGGTACGCTAGACTCGAAGGTAACCCTCTAGAATTTTGAAGCTATTGACTGCAAACCAGATTTTTTTTCTTTTTAAAATTTTTTAAATTTTTGACAAGGTGGTAGTAAGAACACAGAAATTTGAAAGGAAATGGCAATATATCCATTTTTATTTTGGGCATAGAAAAGTTTTATGGATAATTTGGCTTGCTAAAGAGTACTTTATTTGGTATGTATTATTATTTTCAAGTAGGTTTTTGATTGTGTACTATGTGCAAAAAACTTGTGCTAAAGTGTAGGACAAAAATAAAGCAAACTGCCTCAAGTTCTCCTGTCTGATGTTGATGTGTATAGTTTTTGGGGGGGAGGGGGGCGTGGAGGGTTGCACAGATGACTTTCTTAGTCAAATGTGACCAGTAGCAATGGTAAGGTCTAAGGAAGAAAAATAATTCTAAGGGCTTTTTCTCACCTGTCCCAAGTCCTTAGGGTAAGGACTTGAGGGTAAGGTGTGATGTGCTGTCATATGCCACTGAGGCCCCTTGGGCGTGAGAGATGCTTCCGGAGAAGGGCAGGGCCAGCACCGATGGGGCTGTGCAGGCAGTGACCCAGTGCATTTTACTCAACTGCCCTGCCTCCTTCATCCCAAAACTGTCCCAGAAAAGCAAATCACAGGACAGAATGAGTCTTCATTCTGAGTTTTATTAATTTAAAGTAGTTCTTGGAAGTAGTCTTGCTGATGTAATTACAGAATACACAGCAAGTGGGTTAGCCTTTATCCTAAGCACAGAATGCTTTTTAAGTTATTTCTTTTAACTCGCTAAACTAAGATGAATTCCCTGGGTGAAAACTTCAGGTCGCTTGACAAGTGTTTTCAGTTCAGGGGACCCTCCTCATGATGAGTGTGAGTTGCTTCCCCCTCCCCCACTTGAATGTAGGTGTTGAAGAGCCTCTCTCCTCTCAGTTCCTTTTTCACCTCTCATTCATTCGTATGTTTATTCAATAAACATTTACTAAACACTTTCTACGTGAGGCACTAGGGATAATGAGATTAACACCTTCAGTCACTAACCAAACTGGACCAGTTACCATCCCAAATACGTTTTTATGATGGTTTCACAGCCTGGATGGTTTCACAATTTCCTTTGCTTGGTAACCTTTCCTGTCCTCCACAATGTAACTGAAATGCCTGTCACCCCAGATAAAATGAGCACCTCATTTCTGCAGCTCTGTTTTCCACTTCCTTATTAAACAAGTGACAGTTCAAAATAGAAAAATCCTCTCTGCATTTTGTAGCTGAAGACATATTCTCAGAGAAGATGGATGCTCCTGACCCGGACAGCAGTAGCAGAATGAGGTTGAACCCCAGCTGTGGCTCGGTAGCCTGTGTCCCCCATGACGGTATAGGTGCTGATTTTTCCAGAACCGGCTTTTCTGGGTGCTGAACAACACTGAGCAGCTCTTAAGGTTTCCGAGCCCTCCTCTGTAAGATGATCGCGTGGCCTCTTTCCGCTTCGCGTGAGCTGTGTGTGGCAGTGCCCTGGAGTGCTTCTCTGCACTGTTTCACGAAGAGCGCCGCAGCGGTGCCAGGTGTGTGTGTGGCTGTCAGCATGGCAGAGACAGTTTTGTTTTCTGTGTGAAGGTTATGAACTGAGACACGTTCCTTATATGGTCTTCCTACATTAGTATGTCCCTGAAAACTTCCACAGAAAGGAGCTTTATATAAAGGCTTTCGGCTTGTGAAGTGCCTTGTGATGACAAGTGGTAGAGCTATCATAGTTGTTTCTGTACTTGTCTTTCCTAGCGACCAGATGTTTCTTTTCCTGAGGCTGGAAATGCCCCGTGGTTGTGGGAGTGCTGAGACAACGTCAGTTCTTTCGAAGTGATGCTTTAGGCCCAGGTCACAGGATCAGCTTCCAGACAGAGCCACTTAGAAGGGTGCCCTTCTGGTGTTTCAGTAATTAAATCCCATGGCGAGGGTCACAGTGGATTTGCAACAGATTAAATTTCTCTCGTAAGATAAAATGGTGTTACAGTGTGGTTTTAGTGTAATGCCGGAGAACATTATATATGGATTTTTAAGTTAATTTTTGAGTAGTAATATGTGCACACAGTACAGAATTTTTCCTATGCCAACACCTCTCATAGAGGCAGTAGGCTGTAGTCTCTGGGGCCACCTTCCAGAGGTGGTCTAGACCAGCGGTCGCCAACCTTTCGGACGTCACAGACCACCAGTGGTCCGCAGTCTGGGCTGACGCGGCCATGTAGGTCTCTGGTCCACACAGTTTTACATGATGCATCTTTTCTCATCTGTGTAGCTTGAGTACTGTCAGTATTGATGGAGCTGCTGCCTCCATCTGTGTACATATGCTGTTATTATTTGTACTAGGGGCCCGGTGCACGAAATTCGTGCACTTGGTGTGTGTGTGGGGGGAGTATCCCTCAGTCCAGCCTGCCCCCTCTCACATACTGGGAGCCCTCAGGCATTGACCCCCATCACCCTGCCTGGGCAGGGGACCCTCATTTCCCCCCATCACTGGTTCTGCCCCCAGCCCAGGCCTGATGCCTCTGGCCCAGGATTCAGGCCTGGGCAGGGGCCCCCCTTCTCCCCGCCATCACCGGCTCCGCCCTTGCCCAGGCCTGATGCCTCAGCCAGAGGCATCGACCCCCTCACCCTCCGATCGCCTGATCGG
>NW_006299704.1:230409-251372 GCF_000327345.1 Myotis davidii | reverse complement strand
GTGCCTACATATGCAAATTAACCGCCATCTTGTTGGCAGTTAACTGCCAATCTTAGTTGGCAGTTAATTTGCATATAGCCCTGATTAGCCAATGAAAAGGGTATTGGTCGTACGCCAATTACCATTTTTGTCTTTTATTAGATAGGATTATATAGCTGCTTTCTTACTGATGGATGTTTAGATTGTGATAGCAAAAACAGAAAACATTGGCAATCAGTATCTTTGTAGATAACCTCGTGTGTACATATGTGTGTATATCTGTGCCATTATGTTCTTGGATGTGAAATCAATGGGTCGAGACGTGTTTTTAAAAAGTGTTGATACCCATTGGCCTCCACCCCAGATTGTAATAGTTCACTAACCCTCAGTGTGTAAGGGTGAGGATTTGTGCGCACTCTTGTCAGTACAGTGTATTGCACAAGTTTATTTTTGGCAGTGTTACAGGTAAAATTTTCTATCTCTTCCACAACTTTTCATATGTCTAAAATCCACTTACTGGAGAGAAACTGTACGGTTTCTTTTTGAGGTGATAAAAATGTTATGGAATTAGACAGTGATGCTTTCATACTTTTGTAAATATACTTAAAATCACGGGATCGGACCCATTGAAAGGGTGAATTTTATGGCATGTGAATTGTATCTTGCTAAAGCTGCTATTTTAAAAAATAAAACCCATTTGTATTTTCCTTTCTGCACACTGACTTCATTTCCCTTGTTTCTCTATTGTTCTTTTTCTTGTAGGAAATTAGTTTTGTTTTTGTTATGTTTCATGTATTTCTCCACAGTTGCCCATTTTCTCTTTTAATCTTGATTCCTTGATTTTGCTCTTTAGACATGTAGAAATTTTTCATTGTTATATATGGTTAGTCAAACCCTTTTTTTTTTTCTTTTAAGAAAATTTGAGGTGGTTTTTCATACTTGGAAAGGTTTTTCTTCAATATTCTATATATTTCAATTCCCATGTTTCTTCTACCTCTTTTATATTTACTGTTTAAATACATTTAAATCTTTGCTTCTAAATCTTTAGAATTTCTTTTGGCCTAAATTGTGAGGAAGGGATAATAGCTTTTTTTCTTCAGATGATACCCAATTGCCCCCATACTTTAAAAATAATAATAATAATATACATTTTAGCCCATCGATTTGAAATTCCATTTTTTTTATTTTTATTTTTTTTTAAGAGAGATGGAAAGAGATAAAACATCAATGATCAGAGAGAATCCTTGATTGGCTGCTTCCTGCACACCCCACACTGGGGATCGAGCCCGAAACCCCGGGCATGTGCCCTTGACTGGAATCAAACCAGGAACCCTTCAGTCTGCAGGCCGATGCTCTATCCACTGAGCCAAACCAGCCAGGGCTGAAATTCCACTTTTATCATTTCCTAAATTCTTTTATGTTTTGTGGTCTAAATTCTGGGGTTTTTATTCTGCCCCATTCTCGTCATCTCTTATGTTACTATCACACTATTTTAATAACTTTAAATATAAAGACTTGTAAAACACTGTTTAAAAGTTTGCCTTATCATTCTTGATTATTTTTCCCTTAAGTGACATTTTATTGTTCTTGCATTAACTTATAGAGATGTTCATGAAATTGATTATTTCACTCCTTCGCTGTGTCTCTTACTTTCTTGTCTTACTGTCTGTTCATTGTCTGTCAGAGCAATCTATAATAATAAAAGCGTAATATGCTAATTAGGCCAGGCAGCCGAACAACCTTCCAGACATCATTCCAGATGTCCTTCCGAACAAAGCCGCGGTGGTGGGGGCTGAGGCAGAGGCGGTTAGGGGCGATCAGGCAGGCAGGCGAGTGGTTAGAAGCCAGTGGTCCCGGATTGTGAAAGGGATGTCTGACTGCCGGTAACTGGCAGTTGGAAATCTTCCTAGGGGTACCAGATTGTGAGAGAGTTGAGGCCGGGCTGAGGGACACCCTCCCCCCCAAGCCCCCATGCACGAATTTCGTGCAACGGGCCTCTAGTGTTAAATAATAGTGATCACAGGAGACATTCTCAGCTTGCCTCCCTGAGTTTAGTAAACATGCTTTAGGAATGAGGTAGTAGTATTCCTACATGAAATTGGGCTATGTGGTTCTTCTACTTGTTTTTTATTACCAAGTTTGGTTCTATTGTCATAGAACTAATTTTAAAATGTATTTTTTAAATCTGCTGTGGAACAATTTTAAATGTCATTGGTGTTGCTCATCCTTAAGAGGTTTGGTGGCAGAATTCATCCATGAACCAGAGTGGGGCTCTTGTTCTTTGGGGAGGCAGTTCTTACTGATTTATTCTACTTCCCATGTAGTCGGTCTGTTTTCTTTTGGGACCACTATGTTTTCCTTAAAAATTACCCATTTTATTAAAGTTTTTGGATGTATATGCATGGATGAGTCATAGTATTCTTAAGTTTCTCTTAACTTTTTATCTCATTTTGTATTCTCTATATTGATTTCTTTGTTCTTTCTTACAGGAACGGGAAATATAGTGGTCATTATGGTTAGCTACTCGAAAGGAAAAGAAATTTTGGATCTGGTACAAAAAGAAATTCAAGTCAAAATGACCATAGGGGTTGGGACCCGCCATGTCCAGGAGTTCATCAGTGGCCAGTCGGTGGTGTTTGTGGCCATCGCCTTCATCACCATGATGATCATCTCATTAGCGTGGTTGATATTTTACTATATACAGCGTTTCCTTTATACTGGCTCACAGTTTGGAAGCCAGGTAATTATGGATAATTGTTTTTAATTTTGCTTTTTAAAAGATAGTTTGTAGATATTTTCCATATATGTTGCTTGAAGTTGTACTGGACCCTATTCTTAATTTCATTTTCACTCATAATAGTTAGGTATTAATATGATAGTTTTTCTGCAAATAACTTTTAAATTAAAACATACTAAATTTTCTGTTCTGTGGGGAATCAGATATCTTTAAATGCAGGTCATTTTTTGTATGTTTTGCAAACATAATGGAATGACAAAGGGGCATGAGGTAGAGGGGACCTGGTTCTGTTTAACAGGAGGACTCTGGGTCACACTCTGGCCTCTGGTCTCTGTCGTCTGGAAGAGTCGCCCTTCCTGACCTGTAGGCATTTGAGGGTCATTTCTGAGTCATCTTCTACCTGTTGGCTAGGAAACCCCTTTCCTTTTAGGGAAGTTAATAGTTGGTAGCCCCATCCTTAGCTTACTACTTTATTGCCAATAATTAAACACTAGAGGCCCGACACATGAAAATTCGTGCAAGAGTAGGCCTTCCTTCCCCCGGCTGCAGGCATTGGCTTCCCTCTGACACCGGACCCAGGCTGGCTTCTCTTGAGCCGCCCGCAGGCACCCAGGACCTGGGCTGGCTTCCCTCCGGCCATGGCTTCATCAGGAAGGACATCCAGAATGACGTCTAGCATGCTACCCTTTTATTATTATAGATAAGAATTGGAATTGGGTTCTTGTTAGGCATGGAATTGAAAATAGTATCACCCCACCCCCCGCCCCGCCATTGCAGTTTACATTCAGTATTGTTTTGTACAGCTTAGACCAGGGGTGGGCAAACTTTTTGACTCGAGGGCCACAATGGGTTCTTAAACTGAACCAGAGGGCTGGAACAAAAGCATGGATGGAGTGTTTGTGTGAACTAATATAAATTCAAAGTAAACATCATTACATAAAAGGGTACGGTCTTTTTTTTCAATAGTTTTATTCATTTCAAACAGGCCGGATCCGGCCCGCTGGCTGTAGTTTGCCCACGGCTGGCTTAGACAAACATATACTTTACAAAGTGGACCCCCCTATATTTCCAGCACCCACCTAGCACCATTCATAGTTATCTATATACTAGAGGCCTGGTGCACAAAATTTGTGCATTCGGGAGGGGGGGGTCCCCTCAGCCCGGCATGTGCCCTCTCATAGTCCAGGAGCCCTCGGGGGATGTCCAACTGCTGCAGAGGTGGGAGAGGCTCCCGCCACTACCTCTGCACTTGCCAGTCTGGCTTCTGGCTGAGTGGTGCTCCCCCTGTGGGAGGAACTGACCACCAGGGGGCAGTTGAGCGTCTGCCCCCTGGTGTCAGTGCAGGTCATAATGACTGGTCATTCCGCTGTTCAGTCAATTTGCATATTAGCCTTTTATTATATAAGATATAAAAGGCTAATATGCTAAGTGTCTGTCGACCAGTAGCTATGATGTGCACTGACCACCTGGGGCAGATGCTCAACGCAGGAGCTGCCGAGCTGCAGTGACTTGGCAGCAGCGGTTCTTGGGTGATGCACCCCAAAACCAGAGAGGAGGGAGCCCGATTCCTTGCGGAGCCACGCAATTCCAACCTTCGGCTGTGTGTTATGTTGTTGCCGGGGCACTGTTGGCCTGAATCTGGTTAACTGCACACTTGCATTTGTGTTCCACACCCTGTATGGCAGCAACTTTGTAGAGTGCCCTCTCGCACTCCGCAATCCCTCGGGGGATGTCGGAGAGCCGGTTTCGGCCTGATCCCCACAGGCCAGGCCGAGGGACCCCATCTGCCTGAGGGACCCCGCTCACTCCGCAGAGGCCCTTCGAGCCATGGCACCACCCCAGGTGCGGCCAGCCGGGGAGAGGCCATGGGATGTTGGCTCCAGGGCATGTCTGGCCCAGTCCCGCCCTGCTGGCTACCTTCTAATTAATTTCCTTTCAATGTGCACGAACCTGTGCACCAGGTCACTCGTTAGCTATATTTCCTGTGCTACACTTTGCATCCCCATGACTAGTCTGTAACTACCAGTCTGTACTTCTCAATCCTGCCACCTTTTTCACCCAGTCCCCCAATTCCCCTTCCATCCGGCAGCCATCGGTCTGTTCTCTGTAACTATGAGTCTGTTTCTGTATTGTTTGTTTGCTTGTATTGTTCTTTAGATTCCACATATAAGAAAATCATATGGTATTTGTCTTTCTGTGACTGACTCATATGTGACAGCATAGCTGGATCTGGAGGGTATTATGCTAAGTGAAAATAAGTATTTTGATCAAATAGTTCACGGTATATGTGCTTATTCTGTACATTTAGACAAATGGTAATTTTAAATTTATTTCATTATAGTCATTTAACTTTGCTTTGTAAATGAATTTCTTCTGTAAGCTTCCTAACATTTTATGAATTTTTTAAAATAATAATTTTGCACAAATTTTCAATAAGAATAACAATTTTTTTTTCTACCTAAGAGCCATAGAAAAGAAACCAAGAAAGTTATTGGCCAACTTCCGCTTCATACTATAAAGCATGGAGAAAAGGTAATATTTTTGTGGTTTGTGTTTTCTGTTTTGTTTTTGGTTTAGACTAGACTATACGTCTGTCTGTGTGTCTAAGTAAGACTTTCCAGTCTGCTATATTCACAGTGTAGAACACATGAAGTTTTTAACTAGTTGAGTGAATACTAACTCATTTTATATGTGTTCATTTTAGAGCAAGGTTGTCAGAAATAATTCGGTTGCATATGTGAAGAGCTTTTCAGACCTACGGTAGCCACTAGCCATACACAGCTACTTGAATTTAAATGAATTAAATTAAACCTAAAATTCAGTTCTTTCACCACACTAGCTACATTCCAATGCTCCAATTAGCCACAGTGGCTGGTAGCTACTACCCTGGACAGTGTTAGTATGTCCATCATCGCAAAGCCTCTACCTGGTGGTCAGTCTTAGGTGACGCTAAAGAAGATAAAGAAGCTAAAGTCTCTACCACAGACCCTTGGAAATTTAAATTCATCTTTTTTGAATCTGAGACTGTTTATTCTCTTAGATTCCTTGGATATGTGAAGGAGGGGAGAAAGGATATTTTTAAAAGTACTCTTTTACAAAAGGAACATTTTTATATGGCCAACTCAGGACAAAATCATACTAGAGTTGAACGAATGTTGCCTCATATTTTCTAATAATGTGTTACTAACATTTTCTTATTATTATACTTCTCTTTTGATTTTAAATGAATGGTTTGAACATTAGTATAGCTGTTTCAGATTTGAAGACTTATTTCAGGCTTCGAGTAACATCTTTTGGGAAAACGTGATTGTATATTCATAGATGTTTCTGGTTTCCTAATTAAATCTTACATATTTTTAATCCTCATCCAAAGGTTTATGTATAATACTAGAGGCCCGGTGCCTGAAATTCGTGCATGGAGGGGGTCCCTCAGTCCAGCCTGAACCCTCTCGCAGTCTGGGAGCCCCTGGAAGATGTCTGACTGACGGCTTAGGTGGGAGTGGGCCTCAGACATCTTTAGCACTGCTGCGGATGTGGGAGAGGCTCCTGCCACTGCTGCTGTGCTCACCAGCCGTGAGCCTGGCTCTGCTGAGCGGCGCTCCCCCTATGTGAGTGCACTGACCACCAAGGGGCAGCTCCTGCATCAGTGCATGCCATAGTGACTGGTCAACCGGTCAACTGTCTGCCCCCCTGGTGGTCAGTTTATGTCATAGCGAGTGGTTGAGTGGCCTTAGCATATCATTAGCATATTATGCTTTGATTGGTCGAATGGTTGACTAGACACTTAGCATATTAGGCTTTTATTATATAGGATTCCTGGAATTGTATTGTTCACTGCCATCCCTTCCCTAAAGCCTTCACATTGTAGTAGCAGTTGAGTTTTAATAGTTTGTGCAAGGTTTCTTACAGATGTACTGAACAGAAAAAGTTAAAAAAACATTTCCCATCTTAAAGGTTAAGGTTGGCCTCCGATTTAGAAAGCAAGGTCTTTGGAGAGAAAGTCTCCAGTGGTGAAGACCTGTGACAGCTGCACCCTTGGTGCAGCCAGTGACCTGACAGGCACAAGGTCTCGCGTGCTTCTCGCACTAGGTCTTCCACTCTCCGTGGTGGGAATTCTCACCCTTAAGTGAGAAGACAGATTTATATGTATATTTTACTGAGTTGAGTCTTTGAGCACATAAGTAAATTGATAGTTTCCTGTTTCTATGCAGAACATTTTAGAAAATATGGACTGGTTTTTGAAAGTTGTCAAAATAGTGGTTTAGAAAAGAGGATTCCAAAGTGGCCCATGATGAATTTTTTGACAATTTTATGTTTTAAACTTGTATGCAAAAATGTTGTTTAAATACACACACACACACACACACACACACACATTCTATATAATAAAAGGCTAATACGCAAATTATCCCCTTTGGGAGTTTGACTGCTTCCTATGACATGTGCTGACCACCAGGGGCCAGTGCAGAACAAAGGAAGGCCCTGGCTGGCAGCTGGGGGAAGGAAGGCCCTGAAAGCATAATATGCTAATTAGACCAGACATCAGCAGCTGGGGAAGAAAGGCCTACTCTTGCACGAATTCGTGCACCGGGCCTCTAGTATCTAATATATAAAAAGCCAGTGTTCATAACAACCGAAACGACCAAATGAACGGTCACCAGGAAGTGCATGGAGCACCTCTCAGTCCCTCCCCCATGGCCCACAGGCTCCTATCACAGCAAGGCTGGCAGCTGGTGGGCAGGTGGGTGCAGCGAGGCAGGTGCAGCAAGGTCATTACGCCTCCACCCTGGAGAGAGAGAGGCAGGGCCTGCTCCGCAGCTGCCCCAGAGGCTGCAGATCAGGCCCGGAGATAGGCCCAGAGAGAGAGACAGCAGTCAGCGGGCCATTCTGGATTTCCCAGAGGAGCCAATGGCTGCCTAGGAGGAGGAGCTTTTGATGCTGACTGGCATAGAAACCGACCAGTCAGAACCTAATCTCAGTGAACTGCAAAGGCAGAACCTAAGGTGGGGGCTGAAGAGGGGTTTTAAGGGCAACAGCTGTTTGGTGTAAGGTGTAAGAAAGCGGTTCAATTTTTTAATAGTTTGTCAGTTTTTCTCTTAAAACACTCAATTACCAACTAATCCTTTCATACTATATAATAAAGTGGCAATATGTAAATTGACCATCACTCCAACACACAAGATGGCCACCCTCATGTGGACACAAGATGGCCACCACAAGATGGCCAACAGGGGAGGGCAGTTGTGGGCGATCAGGTAGCAGGGGAGGACAGCTAGAAGGAACCAGGCCTGTAAGAGAGGGCAGTTGGGGCAATCAGGCCTGCAGGGGAGGGCAGGTGGGGGAGGGACCCAGGCCTGCAGGGGAGGGCCATTGGGAGCAACCAGGCCTGCAGGGAAGGGCCATTGGGGACAAGGCAGAGAGGCAGGTGAGTGGTTAGGAGCCAGTGGTCCTGGAATACGAGAGAGATGTCTGTGCAGGGATCAGGCCTAAACTGGCAGTCAGACATCCCCTGAGGGGTCCCAGATTGGAGAGGGTGCAGGCCGGGCGGAGGGACAACCCCCCATCCCCGTGCATGAATTTCGTGCACCAGGCCTCTAATATATACATATATTTTAGACGGGAAAGAGAGAGGGCGGCGGGGGGAGGGGGGGTGCGGAGGGGAGGGGAACACTAGTTTGTTGTTCCACTTATTTATTCATTCATTGGTTGCTTCTTGTATGTGCCTGACCCCTGACTGGGGATTGAACCCACAACTTGGCGTATTGGGACAACACTCTAACCAACTGAGCTACCTAGCCCGGGTCTTCTTAAATCTACATCTTGTTCAGTTCCGGAGGCTAGTGTCTGTTTTCTAACTTTTCTTGCGGACTCATTCACAGTAATGTATAAGTTTTTAAATCATTAGGGACTTTAAAAATGATTTCATCACTCTTGCATGGCATATGATAAATAGTAGGTGATATTTACTTTAGTTGTAACATACAATTTTAAGTGTTGCTATAAAGTTCATTTTAATACAATCTTTGATAACTATCTACATATAAAATCAGTTTTTATTGCTTATTTGTTAACAACTGATACGCATGGTGAAATATATTTTAAAATAATTACGGTCTAAGCGAATTCCGTACAATTAACTTGCCAAAGTCGGAGCTACCTGACTGACTGGTGACTCCTGCATCCTCATCCCGAAAGCTTGGGAGTATGTATCTCCTTGGTCTTTCTGGGTCAGAGGGCCATCCGGCCCCACCTGCTTTGGTTGATGGGATGAGGCAGGTGGGTGGACCCGGGGGACCCAGGAATGGATCTGAGTGGAAGGCTGACCCGTGGATTCTCAGAAGTGGGAATGTTGTCATTCGCCACTTCTCCCCTGCAGTTTTGTTTCTCTTTACCTTGGTTACTGTGATAGGTGAGAAAACGGTGAAGGTGCAGTTTGTAATTCTTCCCTCGCTGGCGAGGCCTTTCCAGAGGCAGCCGTTTGCCTTTCCTCTTTCGCAGGCTGTGGCTGTGCTGCTGCAGACTCTCATGAACCTGCTCTCGTTTGTCTTTCTAGTGATTCCAGAAAACAAGCAGCCTGCTGGATAGTCTTTCTCTATAGATGTCCCTAAGATAATTAATTTTATCATAATAGAGCAGATATTTGCATTTCTAAAGCCCTTAAAACATGAACACTTTAAAAAATGAAAACCATGAACACTAGCCTCGCATATAAACGCTATTCGTGTCTGATTAGACAGACAGTGACTTTACCTTTTCAGCCACGTTCTGTAAGTGTGCTCCTGACAGTGGTGCAAGTAAATGCCAAGTAGGAACGGCATGTTTGATTCAGGCCGCACCCAAGGAACACTGAACTGGAACTCAGCACATAACCCAGGGTGCAGGGCGCTGCCCCAGGACGGGCTGCCGTGCCCGGTTAGTGAGTCCTCCTCTTTTCACAGGGAATCGACGTTGATGCTGAGAGTTGTGCCGTGTGCATTGAGAATTTCAAGGTGAAGGATGTGATCAGAATCCTGCCATGCAAGTATGTTCTTTTACTTCCTGATTCGGGACTTAAATGACTCGTGGCTTCTGGGTCCCACAGGAGTCTCGTGTCTCTAGGATGTGAACACCTAGCTCTCGTGATGCCTCGTGACCGCCGCCTCCTCTAGAAAAGATGGTTCCCTGTATCCTGTAGCATTGAAATGCTTGTTCGGGAGTCTGGGGGAGACCTGGGAGACCCTGCTGTGTCTTTGTCATGGATTGGCTCTTTCAGGGGTGCTGTGGAAGGAGAGGGAGCTGCAGCCTGACAGGCGAGGCCCTGGCCCCGTGCTGGGATGGGGTGGCAGGAGGAGGGGAGGGCAGTGCCCTGCTGTTGCCTGCATCCTGGGCCTGGACTCTTTGGGGGTGGCATAGGTAAATATCCCCCCTTACTCCAGGTACATTAGGGGCTGGATTTTTTTTAGCAACAGGAAGTTATGTTTCCTTTTTAATAATGGGATATTTGATACCTATTTTAAAAAATTGCATTGTTAGCAAAAGGGTGTGCAAAATTTATATGTTTTAGTGTGACCAGTTCTAATTATACTTCACAGCTATTAGAAGCAAGTCAGGAGTTCATACAGGTGGGGCCAAAGTAGGCTTACAGTGTGAGTACAAGAAACAGAGTTTATTCTTGTTATTATTTATTAATTATTGAAGCATTTCCCATGACAAACAACTGTAACCCATCATACTTTTGCCCCACCCTGTACATAATTACATGCTTTATGTTTGCAAAGTATTTTAATATATATACAAGTATTTTATAGTAGATTAAGTTCTCAATAATGGTAGAGGAAATGAATAAATACCAGAATAACAAAATAAAAGTTTCCTAAATAAAGATGTATAACTTTAATCCATAGGCATTTATAGGGGGTTGGTGCGATGGGTACTTAATGAATTGGAGTCAGTATAATATGTTGCCCATGCCCTCTAGAAAATTTAAAATAATTTTTAAATATATTTTTAAATATATTGATTTCAGAGAGAAAGGGAGAGGGGGAGAGAGAGAGAAACATCAGTGATGAGACAGAGTCATTGATTGGCTGCCTCCTGCACACCCCCTACAGGAGACATGTGTCCTCGATTGGAATCGGACATGGGACCCTTCAGTCCGCAGGTGGGGCTCTGCCCACTGAACCACACTGGCTAGGGCTAGAAAGTTATTAAAATAGAAAAGTATTTTAACTCTAGGCTGGTTTAGGACAGGTCTTCACAGAGAAGCAAGCTAAGGCTGATTTCCTGTTTGTGTAGCGGCAGATATATCCTGACAGTGGAGCTGGAGTTTTTACCTGACCCCCACAAGCAAACATGTGACGTGCACACATTTCCTGCTCTCTTTACTGAGATTCTTGGGGGTTTTGACTTTTTCCTCCATTTTTCTGGTGTCTATTTAGTGAATTTTCCAATGTGGCCAATGTGTTTCTTTTAAGTTTTTGTAAAAATAATTCCTTTGGGTGAGTCAGTTTCAAATTGAAGGTGGAAAGGTCAAAAGAGAGGCTGGACTAGATGATGTGTAAGTGCAGTGGTTCTAACCGCACCAGCAGGCTGTGCGGGTGCACAGTTCCTGCCTCGGTGCCCAGCACTGCTGCAGGCGCATCCCGTGTGCTCCTCGAGGAGCCTTGGTGCAGGTGCCGGGGTTCGGGACAGGTGCAGAGGCACAGCGCCGGGTCACAGCGCTGATGTTCAAGCCCAGCCTGTCTGATCCAGCGCTACTCTTAACGCCTCACCTTCATCACGTAAGAGCCAACTAAGACAAATCAGTAAAAGAAAAACATGTGCATGCGATTTATTTTTATTCTGAAAGTGATGTGTTTGTTACAGAAAATGTTTTTTAAGCCTGCAACCCAAAGACGATTTGTTAATATTTTGCTGTATTTCCATGCGAGTCATTTTATAGACAGTTTGAAGATGCTGTCAGTTTGGTGTTGGTTTGCTGTTGGTTTACTTATGCCACATTTGTTTCCAAAGCGCTTCAGAAACACACAAATACAACCCAGCTGAATGTGAACGTAAACTGATATTTTTTGTAGCATAAACGGGGTTTCTCTGTAAGAGTCTGTTTAACATGGAAAATAGACTAGGTACGAACTTAGTGAATAGACTAGAATGTTGATTGCATTTTTTAAAAATATTTTTTTTATTGATCTCAGAGAGGAAGGGAGAGGGAGGGAGAAACATCAATGATGAGAGAGAATCATGGATCAGCTGCATCCTGCACGTCCCTTACTGGGGATGGAGCCCACAACCCAGTCATGTGCCCTGACCGGGAATTGAACCTTGACCTCCTGGTTCGTAGGTTGACGCTCAACCACTGAGCCACACTGGCTGGATGGGATTTTATTTAATTGTAATGAGAAGATAAGTTGTTAGAATGTGTTGTTTCCTAGATAAGGTGTAAACGTTGCTTGTAAAACATTAACACAACTTACTTTTTCAGGCATATTTTTCATAGAACATGCATTGACCCCTGGCTTTTGGATCACCACACATGTCCAATGTGTAAGCTCGATGTCATCAAAGCCCTGGGATACTGGGTTTGTTGCCTTTTGTTTCTATTCAATCTTTGCCCTGTGCTTCCTGAGGGATGTGATGTCATTACTGACCAGAGGCCAGAGGGACGGACTACAGACTCCTTCTCTGAAGAAATTTTCCTCTTCATTAAAAATGAATTCTTAAGTTATCCCAGAACAAAGGGAATGACGTAAATTTGTGACTGTAGACGAATACGCTGTTTCCGCAGAGAGTTAGGGATTGCTTGAAGCGGTGTATTTTGGGATAGTGCCGTGCAGAGTGTATGTGCTGGCCAGTCTCATACAAACAAGGGTCATGAAAGGCTGGCAGTGGAAGGAGCCTCAGACGGCCTATGGCTTCAGGTGCACATCCTGCAGGTGAAGCCAAAGCCCGCGCTTCCTGACCACAGTTCTGATTCCGGGTCGGAGTCAGATCCCGTCAGGGAGTGTGCTCTGCATTGAGTTTGCTCCCTCAGCCTGGTCCTTAGAGGGTCATGGGACCTTCCTCAGAAGCAGGCGTCAGGCGTGGTGAGAGGGCAGGTCAGGTACCAGCTGTGGCGGATGCATGCGCCCTGGTCAGGGGCCTCGCGGCCTCGGAGTAAGTACTGCAGGATCTCTGTTTTGCTCATTAGAAACTCAAATTTAGGAGATGCTCAATAGCTCACCAAGGACAGAGCTAGTTAACGGGGAGTCCACTTTCAGAAGCAAGTTTCCTCCATTCCAGGGCCCAAGCTCTCAACTACTGTCCTACCCAAAAGGGGGCAAATAGAGGGAAGAAAACAGGTTTTTCTAGCTTGTCCTGTTTATTGTTTTTAGAGTCTTTATATAATCAAATCAATGTTTCCAAATATTCTTGATTTGACAGTCATTAATTAGTTTTGAAATAAAGATCTTTGAAAGAAGTAATATAAATATAAAATATATTTTTTTTCTTCTTGCTAAACATTTTTAGAGTAGGGTTTTTTTTGCCAAATTTTTATTTTTCAAGTAACATAAACAAAAACCTAATGCCTATTATTTAAAGTAATTTCATAAGATAAAAAGATATTTTAACTTCCAAAATGCAAAATAAACAAACAAGATACTCCTGACAGAGACAGCCTCTCCATTGATCACATAGAATTTTAGGAGTAACTCACATTGCTGGTGGGGTGATTCTAGTCCAGCCGCATAAAAAGACGCCGCTCACGGGGACACAGCAGTGTTTACGTGACCAGGACGCTGCTCTGCCGCGTGTAAAGATGCGTAGAGGCAGGCAGTCTGTGTTTGGTGTGGAGAACCCGTGTCAGTTACTTACCCAGGGTTCTGTTACATTGCTGCTTCCTCAGTGGGGTATTATCTGAGGCTGCGGACACGGCTGATGAGCACACAGCACTTGCACTCACACTGCGCGAGAGAGAAGGAAGAGTGCATTCTCAGTGAACGGGCTTCTTGGAAGTCACATGCTTCCCTGGCACAGTATTGGCTAGGATTTGTTCATACCATCCATCAGAGAGAATAAGAATTTTTAGAGTTTCTCGTAGCATTTATTGTACAGTTAGGAACTACAGAGAGGTGTTTTGTTTTAAATAATCATTTATGTTACTTAACGCCATAATGGCCCTTAAGGCTGCAGGCCTGCTTAACGTATTCTCTCATCTTGTAGCTTTGCTTATCTGCTGAAGATGGTTGAGAGACCACTACCTGCATAGCCAGCATAATTTTCTCTGAGTTACATCTCTCAAGTGCGAGCTCTGGAAGGCCCTCAGCATGGTGCGCAGAAGGGTCAGCATCAAGGACAGCTTTCAGGGAACTAAATCTCCTTTGCTTGGAAATTTGGAAAATTTGTTCTCTAGAGTTTCTAACATTCATTTATTCATAGTTTTAAATGACGATGCCTCTGTTTAGCATGTCGTGCCCTGCTCTCCTAGTAAACTTGCTCGTCCCCTCTCTGCTCTGGCGAGAGGCTGCGCCGCCTGGGACAGCAGGGACCCGTGGGGTCCGGCAGCGTGGCCCTCTCCCCTCCCTCCAGTGCACTCTGAAGCTCATTTCAAGTAACTTGTTTCATGAGTCAGTGATTTTTGACCCGCTTTGCATTTCTAAAAATTGGTAGAAAAGGGGTTTCACTGACAATTAGTATTGAGACTTTAATCCTCATGCGTTTTGGTTTTGGAAATATAATTCATATATTAAAAGTCAAGATTCTTCATGTTGCATAAGGTTGGGTTGCTTTCTTAGAATGTTAATGTCAGAAAGCTAGACCGTATCCCCAGGAAGCTTCCTTTCTGTTTGAAGAACTGAAACCTGTAGTAACTTTAAATCAAGCCTGTTGTTAACTTGTCTTGCCTTTAACTTTTTAAATCTTTTGACAAGTACGCCATTTCCTTTAGGTCATTGCCCATCCAGTGTTGGGTAGTCGTGACATGCTCTCATGTAGCAACTAGAACTCGTGTAACTAGTTGTTTCCGAGGAAGTGTCCGCACAGGGAGCAGCCACTGTCCCTCACGCAGGTCACGGGTGGTCTTTGGGTTAGCAGCTGGCACCACTGTTCTCATTGACTCGGCAAGCGTTTATCAGAGGGGTGCGGGTTAGGGGCTGGACCTGACCTGGGCCCTGGGGGGACAGGAATGAATAAGACACAGCCCTTCACTCTGTGTGGGCTGGAGGGGCGAGGGCATCACCCAGACCCAGCAGGACAAAGAGGTCCCAGGGGCACCGGGAGGGGGGACCACTGCCAAGTGCAGGGGGGAGGTGACGGGGAGCAGTTTCTCTGAGGGGCACCGGGCTGGGTGTTAAAGGGCTTGTCGGGCCGATGAGTATATTGCAGGTTGTGAACATGAGGGGTTTGAGGCTGGCAGGTAGTAGGGTTTTAAAATGATAAGGATGGGCTGCGCGGGTCTGGCCAGTAAGGCAGGCAGCAGGGTTTGGCGTGAGGTCTCAGAGTCACATTCTGAGGTTTTCACTACTGAGAACAGCCGTGTGCCACGCAGTGCTCGGGAGGTGGGTTCGAGAACACGGGTGGAGCTGCAGGCCAGCTCAGGCGGAGTAGCGGCAGGGAGCGCAGGGTTGTCAGCACAGGTGGCCGTCTCAGCCAAGGCTCACGTAAACCCGCCGCCACCCTCACATCAGAGCCACTTACCCGCCGTTCTTCCAGTCACTGCTCAGCTTGGGCTCTGGTGTCAGTCAGAGAGGTTTCTGATAGCCCCCAGTGTGAGACTTCAGTGTAATAGCCGTTCGAGAGTCTTGGCCCTCATTTTTGTTATTGTCTTTAAAGCAGCAAATGGGAGGAGGGAGAGTTGGCAAATGGACAGCTGATGTTTTTAAGTGAACCCTGTCCAGTGCTCTGTGAAAGACTGCAGGTAGGGACGTGGCGGGAGCGGGCCAGGCCGGAGTGGCCGCAGCAGGCAGCGGCCAGTCCCCATCATCTGTTCCAGAAGGCAGGAAAGTGTGTGTAACAAAGCTTCACTTCCTAGTCCACAAATAGTAAAAAAGGTGGCGTTGCTTTATCAGGGGAAATGGTGGTTAGAATAAAAATGGCCAGATCTTGGGAAGTTGCTTTTTGAGAAGTAATTCCCTGATGATGCTAAATAAAGTAGATATTGTGTGCTTTTTGCTATATTCTGTGTATAAGTAAACATTTATGAACAAAATACGATAAACATGTGAATTATGAACAAAAGATGATAAATAAGCTTTGATCGTTTGACTTAGAAAAGACATTTCCTTTTGTTCTAACTCTCAAGGGAGAGCTTGAGGATGCCCAGGAGGAGCCCGCTGCTGAGGCAGCCCTTGGAGGTGCTGTGGCTACAAGTGTGAGTGTTACTGTTCGCCATGAAGACAGAAGTGTCGGGAGCCCCTCCCCGTCGCCCTCCACCAGTGACCCCGTGTCACAGTGCAGCAGGCATCTTAAAGAAGACGCAGGGGAAAGCACAGCCTTACTCGGTGAGTAGCTTGCAGATTATAAAACAAGCTGATGCCCTAGCCCAGGGGTGGGCAAACTTTTTGATCGAGGGCCACAATGGGGTCTTAAACTGGACCGGAGGGCCGGAATAAAAGCATGGATGGAGTGTTTGTGTGAACTAATATAAATTCAAAGTAAAAATTTTTAAAGAGCCCTAACCTGTTTGGCTCAGTGGATAGAACTTTGCTCTGCGGACTGAAGGGTCCCAGATTCGATTCCAGTCAAGGGCATGTACCTGGGTTGTGGGCACATCCCCATTAGGGGGTGTGCAGGAGGCAGCTGATGGATGTTTCTAACTCTCTATCCCTCTCCCTTCCTCTCTGTAAAAAAATAAAATATTAAAAAAAGCTGACATTACGCACTGAAAATGGAAGAAATACATAAAATGCAGAAAAACTAAAGGAAAAATGAAAACCATCGCACACCTGGAAATACTATTTTAACATTTTGATAAATATATTTTCAAAGGTTTTTTTTGTGTTTAATGATGGGGAGAATGTCATTTATGTGCTGCTAGGTAACCTGTTTTTTCTCTTAGTGTCTGAATCTGTTTCTGTATCAGTAGATACATAATTTTGTACAGCTGCATAGTCTTACATTTTGGATTTACTCAAGTAATTTCTTCAAGCCGCACCCTGTGTGGCTTTTGTCAGTACATAACACCTTCATACCACTTGTCTAATTTGTTTTCTGTCATTCTGATTGATAAAATAGAGTGAATTGCATTTTTAAAAAGATTTTTTTATTGATTTTTAGAGAGAGAGGAAGGGAGGGGAAGAGAGAGAAACATCAACGTGAGAGCAAAATATTGATTGGCTGCCTCCTGCACAACCAACCTTTCAGTGCACGGGACAGCACCCAGCCGGCTGAGCCACCCCGTCCAGGGCGGAATTGCGTTTTTTTGTTGTTGTTTTTTAATATATTTTATTGATTTTTTTTCAGAGAGGAAAGGAGAGAGATAGAGAGTTAGAAACATCGATGAGAGAGGAACATCGATCAGCTGCTTCCTGCACATCTCCCACTGGGGATGTGCCTGCAACCCAGGTACATGCCCTTGGCCGGAATCGAACCTGGGACCCTTCAGTCCGCAGGCCGACGCTCTATTCACTGAGCCAAACCGGTTTCGGCGGAATTGCGTTTTTTATTATTCATGAGATTACCTTCTTTTTGTATTTGTCAGTCATTTGTTTTTTTTTTTATGAGTTGTCCCTTTCATTCTTAGCTTATTTTTCTATAGAGAAACTAATTTTTCATACTGATTCTAAGCACTTTGGTCTTTGTCATATGTATTATATATCACCCCCTCCCCCAATTTCTGTATACTTTAACTTTCTGAGGTATTTTTCTTAGATACAAAATTTAAAATTATATCTAATATTTGTGGTTTTGTATTTTACATTTAAATCTTTATTCCCCATAATTTAAGGGTTGATTGAGCTAACATTTTCCCCCAAATGTTTAACCAATTATCCTAATATTGTTGAGTGAATAACAATTATTTATGAACAACATGTTTTGATATTTGCAAGGCAATGCAAATTCCTTCATCTTTCTTCTTTTTTTTTTAATTTCTGGCCTTTTCTGCATTTTTTTAAGGTTAATGTTGACTCTGATAACTGTTTCCTTCCTATTGGGGCCCTGCTGGCAGGACTGTGAGCCCTGGCAGTGATCTCATGGAGGGTAACGACCTGGTGAAGTTAATCTTCCTTCTGTTACTTGCCTCCTGAATTAGACCTAAGTGACTGTATTTCTTTTTCTCATTTTTAGTATTATACACTTTCTTTATCTTTAAAGTATAAATATGTACACAAAATGTAAGTAAAATGCAAAAATTCGCTAAATGCCACCATTAACAATTACTGTGTAAATAAAACTTGTAAGCAGAGTAAGTGCTTGAAGTAAGTGTCCATTGCTTTGAGGACATCTGCTTTATTGAACCACATTTGGAGAGAAAAAGGCATAAACTTTTTTCTTGCCGGATTCCTCTTCCAAGGGGTGCACTAGCCCTTCAATCTCTGGAGACGGGCCACACTGGCAGCTCACACACCGTAAACCCCTGCCTGCCCTTGAACCTCCCATTTGGGCATACGGGGTTACTCACGTAGTCAGGATAGGACAGTTTTTATTTTGGTTAAAGTATATTTTCAATTTAAAAATAACTTTTCCTATAGTCCTCAAGATAATGTGTAACGTACCAGTATGCGGTGTTTCATTTGTTTGCATGTACAGTTTCTCGCTGAGTCTTTTAGCCCAGGTCTATATTGTATTAGTTAAGTGCTACCAGAAGGTAACAGTAACTAGCATAGTTTTCTAAAGTCTTAGAGCATAGTCCTACTTTTTACTGATTTCATTTGCTTTGATGACCTTCATATTATGTTATTGGTTTGAGTACATTTGACTTTGCAAAGGTTCGGTAGCATTTGCAAAAGGGCATCCTGACACTTCAGGATAACGGGTTTCATGGTAGCTTAGGAACTCACGCTATAAAAGTCACCGTTTTAGAGTCCGTACTGTTGGAGGGAATAATCCTAAAGTATATAATAATGAAATAATTTATCTTCATAAAGCCATATGGTTTATTTTGAGTCATTTCCTTTCTTTATTTTTTATTATTTTATTTTATTTTATTTTAATCTTTAATTTCTTTATTGATTAAGGTATTACTGATTTCAGAGAGGAAGGAGGAGGGAGAAATAGAAACATCAATGATGAGAATCATTGACTAGTTGCCTCCTGCACGCCCCCTACTGGGGGTTGAGCCTGCAAGCAGGGCATGTGCCTTTGACCAGGAATTGAGCCTTGACCTCCTGGTTCATAGGTCGATGCTCAACCACTTAGCCACACCGGCCAGGCTCTTTGTTTGGAGAAATATAAAATTATTTTGTATTTCCATGAGCATAAGTCAAACAAACAGCAGAGATTGGTATAAAAGAGGCAAAAAATATGTAAGTTAGTGTTGGAAAATCAGATTTTAATTTCCATTAACTAGCTGACACAGTTCTCAGAAAACAAAGTCTGACCTCTGAGTGAAGAACTGATTTTTGTATTGAATTCATATTATTTTGATGTCAAAGCAATGTATAAAATATGAATTCACAAATATAGTAAAATTCATTAATTAGAACTTCATTGCTTCACAGCGTTTCAAAACAAAAGTTAAATAGAAGTTTTTAAAAGTTGTAGGGAAACTACTTCAGAGAGAGACAGAAGCCTAGCCCTTTAAAAATATTGTTTGCTGCCCTAACCGGTTTGGCTCAGTGGATAGAGCGTCGGCCTGCGGACTCAAGGGTCCCAGGTTCAATTCCGGGCAAGGGCATGTACCTTGGTTGCAGGCACATCCCCAGTAGGGAATGTGCAGGAGGCAGCTGATCGATGCTTCTAACTCTCTATCCCTCTCCCTTCCTCTCTGAAAAAATCAATAAAATATATATATATATTGTTTGCTTACTAACAGTGTAACTGCAGTGGAAGTGAGCTTCTTGGTGCTTTGAATGAATCAGGAGCATTTGTGTGGTTCTGTGCCAAGCAGTGCCTCTTACTCTTTTGATAGGCTAATATTACAGCATCCTACCCTTCACATTAACCTTCCTTGGTTCCACTTAATGAAGTTTTACTATGTGCATTTCATTCTGTGGGTTGGGTTTATCTACATACTAGAGGCCTGGTGCATGAAATTCCTGCATGGAGGGGGGTTCCCTCAGCCCAGCCTGCACCCTCTCCAAATGGGGACCCCATGGGGAATGTCCGACTGCCAGTTAGGCCTGTGGGATCGGGCCTAAACCGGCAGTCGGACATCCCTCTCACAATCTGGGACCGCTGACTCCTAACCACTCACCTGCCTGCCTGCCTGATCGCCCCTAACTGCCTCTGCCTGGCTGCCTGATCACTCCTAACTGCCCTCCCCTGCCGGCCTGATCTCGCCCCCCACTGCCCTCCCCTGCCAGCCAATTTGGTTCTGATTGGTCGGTTTCTGTGCCATTCAGCATCTCCGGGCCTATCTCTGGGCCTGATGAAAGAAGCGAGGCCGATCAGCAGCCCCTGCGGAGGCCTGGAGAGAAAGAAAAAGAGAGGCGCGGCTGCTGGTGAAACCCGGAAGAAAGAAAGAGGCAATAGCTGATCAACAGCTGCCACAGAGGCTGTGGATAAGACCCTGCCTCTCTCTCCTGGCCTCTCTCCCGGCCTGATCCGCAGACCCTTCAGAAGTCAGTGCTGGGTCGCTGCACCCGTGGCGACCCAGCACTGACTACAATACTGACTTCCAGTGTTCTGTCAAGCCTTCAGTCAGTCGTTACGGACCCTGGATTTTTATATATCCTATCTAATAAAAGAGAAACATGGTAATTAGCGTACAACCGCTACCCTTCCCATTGGCTAATCAGGACGATATGCAAATTAACTGCCAGCCAAGATGGCGGCCGGCAGCCAGGCAGCTTGAAGCGAACATGAGGCTTGCTTGCTTCAGTGACGGAGGACTCCAACGTTCCCCACCTGCCTTGCTTGCCTCTGAGCTTGCAGTTTGAAACATTGTTACAAATATAGAAGCTAAACAAAACCCTCAGAAACCTGCTTTCAGCTAGCCGGGTTCTCAGAGCTGGAGTTGATACAGTGTTTTGATTATAGAACCCAAACAAACCAGATACCTGCTTTCAGCAGCAGAGGCCTCAGAGCTGGAGCCAGAGCTAAAGCTGGCCCAGAATAAGAAAAAAAGGAGCAGTTGGGAGCTTCAGTCACCTGCCAGCCTGAAAACAGCCCTCAGCCCCTCACCCAGACTGGC
>NW_006299704.1:226957-229843 GCF_000327345.1 Myotis davidii | reverse complement strand
CCAACCCCCTGATCGGCCCTGCTCTTTGGGTGATAGAGGACGGCGCCCCAACCCCCTGATCCGCCCTGCTCTATGTGTGACAGGAGGCGGTGCACCAACTCCCCTTTCGGCCCTACTCTGTGAGTGACGGGGGGAGCTCCTCAACCCCCTGATGGGGCCTGCTCTGTGCGTGACAGGGGAGAGCTCCCCAACCCCCTGATCGACCCTGCTCTGTGCGTGACAGGGTATGGAGCCCCAACCCCCCTGATGGGCCCTGCTCTGTGACAGGGGGCAGCACTCCAACCCCCTGATTGGCCCTGCTCTGTGCGTGACAGGGGGTGGCACCACAACCTCCCCATCGACCCTGCCTTGAGTGTGACAGAGGGCGGTGCCCCAACCCCCCAATCGGCCCTGCGCTGAGCCCGACCAGGGGCTGCACCTAGGGATTGGGCCTGCCCTCTGCCACCTGGGAGCAGGCCTAAGCCAGCAGGTTGTTATCTCCCGAGGGTTCCCAGACTGTGAGAGGGCACAGGCCGGGCTGAGGGACCCCCCCTTCCCCTCCTCGAGTGCACAGATTTTTGTGTACCGGGCCTCTAGTTAGGATATAAAAGGCTAAGCGACCATCTGACCAGCCAGTAGGTATGACGCACACTGACCACCAGGGGGGCAGATGCCCAGTGCTGGAGCTGCCAAGCTGCGGTGACGTGGCAGTGGCGGTTCTCAGGTGACACACCCCGGAACCAGCGAGGAGGGGGCCCGATTCCTTGCAGGACTGAGATTCCACCTTCAGCCGTGGGTTGTGTTGTTGCTGGGGCGCTGTTGGCCCCAAATCTGGTTTACTGCCAAGCTGTGGTGACCGCAGACGTTCTTTGAGCAGTGGTGCTGCCCCAGGTGCAGCCAGCCAGGGAGGGACCGCGGGAGGTTGGCTCCAGGACGTGTCAGGTCCGTCTCCCAGTCCTGCCCAGCTGGCTACCTTCTAATTAATTTCCTTTCAATGTGCACGAATCCGTGCACCAGGCCACTAGTCTTCTAATAAACATCAGGAAGAAAATTGGACTTTTTTAAAAAGTTGCATTGTAAAAGTATTTCATTTGTTGGAAAAGTAAACAGTACTTTCATGATTTTATTTAAAGTAAAAAATGACTTTTTGTACTATTGCAATTTGGAAAATCACTTTGCAATAAAAATGTAAATGGTAGATACATATTCATATATAAAACTTACAACATGGGTGTAAATTTGTTCTCATTTTCATCTTCAGGCATAATATTATACACAATGGTATATTATAAAAGCAGAAAGTAAAACTTTAGCCCTAACCAGTTTGGCTCATTGGATAGAGCGTCAGCCTGCAGAGTGAAGGGTCCAGGGATTTGATTCCAGTCAAGGGCAGGTACCTGGGTTGCAGACTCCTCCATGGCCCGGGCCCTGGTCAGGCTCGTGCAGGAGGCAACCAATCAATGTGTTTCTCTCACATCGGTGTTTCTCTCTGTCTTACCCTCTCTCTTCCACTCTCTCTCAAAATCAATGGAAAAATATCCTCGGGTGAAGATTTAAAAAGAAAAGAAAGTAAAACTTTAAACTTTCCTAGTCTAGGCAGTATTGATAATCAATATTGCAAGTAGATGATGTATTTTGCTTATCAGATCCCAAGCCTTTTAATTTTAGCATCTATATTCTTTTTTTTATTCAGGTGATTTTGAGAATACACTTATTACAGCTGGGACAGTGTAACAAGGAGAGAAGCAACAGGTTTAGGGGGGAGTCTGGAATGAGCTGTCATTGCTCAGCACTTCACTGGTTGCAGGTCTCGTGGAGTCCCTTAGAGTTTAGGAGCTGCACGCCTGTTGGCGAAGAAGAGGGAGAAGGGAAAGACAGGGCTGCTCTGTGGAGGGAGAGAGCCAACATCCATATTCTTTTTTTTTTTAATATATTTCTTTATTGATTTCAGACAGGAAGGGAGAAGGAGAGATAGAAACATCAATGATGAGAGAGAATCATTGATCGGATGCCTCCTGCACGCCCCTCACTGGGGATCAAGCCTGCAACCTGGGCATGTGCCCTTGACCGGAATCGAACCTGGGACCCTTCAATCCGCAGGCTGAGGCTGTATCCACTGAGCCAAGCCGGCCAGGGCAGCATCCGTATTCTTAAGGAACTTTGAAAGTAAAGTATTTACTTGATTAAGACCTTTGTAGAATGTAAAAGGCTTTGAATACCTACCTGTGTTTAGACTTTAATTTGAGAAGATAAACTGGAAAGTGTTTAAATGATAAGTGTTTGTTCTAGTCTTAAATGAATACCAAGTGATTTCTAAATAAATTGTACTGTAATGAAAAAAATTTTCCTGGCCTGTTTTACATTTTTTTAAAATAAATTTTTATTGATTTCAGAGAGGAAGGGAGAGGGAGAGATAGAAACATCAGTGATGAAAGAGATGCACCCCCCACAATGGGGATCGAGCTCACAATCCAGGCATGTGCCCTGACTGGAATTGAACCCAGGACCCTCCAGTCCGCAGCCGACGCACTATCCACTGAGCAAAATCAGCTAGGGCTGCTCTACATTTTTAGATTAATCTTAAAATCATTTTGCCAAGTAAAAGTCCCATCAGAATTTTTACTGTCATTGAATTATTCTATAAATCGTTGATGTTTCTGGTTTTATTTGCCATCCTAGAAGGGGAAGTATAGTGAATCAGTTTCTCCATTTTTGCACATGTTTAGGCTCTGGGAGGCAAGAATAGAAATATTAGAGCTTAAGTGTTCAATGGGTACCAGAGAGGGAAGGCTGCTTTGTGGCAGAAAGGAAGACTGTAGTTGAGAGGAGGCGGACGTGGGAGGTTGATCTGTGGGGCCATTCTTCTAACCAGCTCTGGCCTCCTGCTGGGACGACACCACCTTTCCA
>NW_006299704.1:221420-226870 GCF_000327345.1 Myotis davidii | reverse complement strand
GGTGTCTGCGCCCACTGCTGCATGTCGCTGCTGTTGCTGCCAGCAGTCTGCGGGAGGAAAGGGAGTTGCTTCTCTAATCCTGGGCCACCCGTGAGATGCTGAAAGACAGAGGAAGGTTTTACATGACCACAGAGCCTTCAAAGGCCATCTCCAGGGTTCTCTTCTCTCTCGTTACTTGTAGTGCATTAGTGTGTCAGCATCGTTCCCAAATGCCCTCTTAAAATGAAGGTAGTTTCAAATAATGGATAGAAATAAAGGTGTGGAAAGAAGCCTGATTACAGAATGACAAGGGTAGACCGCTCCCTGGAGAAGTAGTTTCCTGGTTGGTTAGTGCTCCTTCGTCCTGGCGGCCTTGCACTTAGCTCTGTTGTAGTGAGTTCAAAGTATCTGGTTCTCCTGTATGTAAGGAGGTGTTCTGTCTGTAAGAACCTTCTGTGCTCCTGTCCTCGTAACGTCAGCCTGTCAGGGTGTGAATAGCTGATTCTCTTCCAAGGTGTCACTCTCCGTTCTGCTTCCTCGTCTATGAAATGGGGTGAGGACCTGTGCTGTGTCCACCTCACAGGGTCAGCGTTGCCCAGGAGGTGCTCGCTGGTGTTGGCGGCGCATCATCGTCTTCGTCACCAGAGCCACTTGCTTTACTTTTGAGAACACTCTCACCAGCTCAGGCTGCATCGCTCTATAGTCCCACGCTGACCGAGTCATGCCGCCCAGGCTGGCACTGGGAGACCTCACTGTGCAGGAGGTGTTGGTAGACTTCCTGACGGTCTGGAATGGGTTGCCATTTTTGCACATTTTATGTTAAATTTTCTGTAATTTGTTGTTTGAATAAGTAACAGTGTTCTCCAGTGAAGTTCAGAAGGTGCCCTTTGACTGATGCTGGCCTTTGTTGTTCGTTGCAGAGGCAGAGACCGGCAGGAGCGACCCTCAGGGCGGAGGACCCGTCTCCTCGCGCGGCCCCTGACAGCGCCCGGGCGCAGCTCTGAACTAAAGGACATTTTATTTTTTTTACTTTAGCACATAGTTTATATATTTGAAAATAATGTACCTTTCGATGAATTATTTTACCTTTCATGGTCTGATTTGATATACAAAGGGCTAAATATTTTATTCTTAAAGAGAATTGTTGATTACTGTTCATATATTTATCTACTGAAGTATATCACTTACAATAAACAACATGTTGTTTCAGGTTGTGTCTGAGGAGATGGCTAGGAAGGCGCGCTGGTGTCAGGGTTTGTAAACCCTGGGCGAGCGCCTGTGGTGCTGCCTGAGAGGCTGAGTCCATCTGCAGCGTGGTCAGACTCCGCACACTGAGCGCAGACTAGTCCAAGTGGAATTGTGTCATTAAATCCCATAAATGCTTTCCCTGGAAGAAAGGCGTTTTTAGAACATTATACTGTAAATGAAATGAGAGGAATCTACACCTTGGTATTATATAGTGAGATTTCAAACCCTGAGAATCTTTTTCATTGTTGTATCACTCAGTTTCTTGTGACACTTTGATGGGAAGTTTGCTCATTTTTTTCAACAATTAAAAACGCTCAGAATCTGTGTTTCTGTGACTATTGGGCCCCCCATTGCCTGTGGGAAATCGAGCAGACAGCGACTGGTTTTCTTTGTAAGTGATGAATACAATATATTGGTTCCAACAACAATCTGATATTTAGAATTGTAAGGATGAAAGGTGGAGAATTTTTTATTGTTGTAACAAAATAAGCAACCAGCTTCCTGATTAATTTTAAAGCAAACTAATGACCATGACCTTGTTTAATCAGCTGCCCTTTTACTGTGGTTTGCTGTTCTTACTTGTAGGTGAAAGGAGCAGCAAATGAAAAGCATTTGGAGACTAAGTTTCATAAAGTGATTAACTAAACACACACACCTGCTCTCCTGTCACTGTGGGAGGTGGAAGCTGGAGATAAGGGAGAGTTATTTTGTGTGGGTAAAAAAATGTTTAGTAAGAAAATATATTTTACAAAATTTAAGAGACTTTATTCTTCTATCTAAGTTTTATAGATAACTTATTTTCTTCAAACTATTTACCACTCATAGTGAATTGAAAAGTACTTAGTGAGTGAACAGTTTTACTAAAGGAAACTGGCCAGATTCAGCTTGAGAAGCTACTAAAATAGAAAATTTGTCTTATTTGAGCTCTTACTTAAACAGACAGCCTCAAAGTAAGTTTCTGAAATAGTCATTATCTTTAAAATCGGCCTTCTCTGGCTCATTATGAGGAGGAAAATATGTCCTTGATTCTATACCAAGTAGGTTGTTTGCATTTGAAGAAGCATTCTGAAGCCCCGGGTGGTGTGGCTCAGTGGTTGAGCATCGACCCCTGCACCAAAGGGTTGCTGCAGGCTCGATCCTGATGCTTGGTGAGGGGCGTGCAGGAGGAGGCTGGTGGCTGTGTCACTCTCCCATCAGTGTTTCTCTCCCTCTCCCTTTCTAACAATCATTTTTAAAATCTTTTAAAAAGAAAGAAACGTACGAGGGAGAAACGATTGAACAGCTTTTCCCAGTAGTCAATGAGGCTGACTTTTAAAAGAATACTATGATGTCATAATCAGGTGTCAGATACAACTTTCCTTAATTCAAGTTTGAACACTAAATTATAAATAGAAGAGATTGTAAGAACTAGTCTCATCTCTTTAAGGGCTAATCTTTAATGGCAGAAAAAGAGAAGATAAACTCTTCAGTACTTCAAAAGGAAAAAGTGTCCTTTGGTAGGCATTTTAATAAGAAAAGAGTCAGAAACTACCAGAATTTTGGCTGAAACATCAAGTTGATAGACTAGCCCTGGCCAGGTAGCCCTGTTGGTTGGAGCGTAGACAGGCACACCAAAAGGTTGCGATTCAATTCCCAGGTTTGGGGGGGCTTCCATGTTTCCCTAAAAATCAATAAAAACGTGTCCTTGGTATGGATTAAAAGGATGCTGGAAATATGGGGGACGTGATTGAAGAAAGGGTATGCTAAATCAGGTAGTTGGGGTTATGACGTCCCTATGATCATTTTCCTAACAGTTGTCATAAAAGTCATTTGTTCGCAAATAATGTGTAAGGTTTTAACTTTGACATTTTGCAGACAGCCTGGGAAGGAGGACTGGCCGCACCCCTGCCACCCGCCTTGCGCCCCTGAGCTGCGCAGCGTGCAAGCGGCACATCAGGTACTCCCTCCTCGCGCTGTGCTCTTGTGCAGAGCCTGTTACTGAGGAGTGATGACAGGAAAGGCCGAATCGCAGTGCTCGCCGGCAGTTTGCTCTCTGCGGCTGCACGATGACAAAGCCTCCTGAAGCGAACATGGTCTGACCTCAGTCACGGCACGCAAGCCTCGGGCCGGGGCGCACTTTCCGAGAAGGGCTGCCGGGGCGCAGATGGTTTTAAGATAAAAGAATGGCTCTTGGACAGCACTAGCCCTCAGTGAGGACTAGGTGGGTCTCTGTGTGCTTTCCCTATACTTGAAACGTGACCGTAACAGACGTTCGAGAACAGGTGTGTCCCCATCTGGAGGAAGGACCCGGGGTGACTGGTCCCCCATTCACAGAGCTTCGTTGAGCAAGTTTCTTGTGAGCAGATTGAGGTGCATTTGCGCAGTGGAGGCTGAGGTGGTCAGTAGGCCCTGCCCCGCACTAGAACCTGTGGCTGGCTGTGCTGGCGAGAGCAGTTTCTTCACTCAGGGTAAACCCTGCTCTGGTTTACAAAGCACAGGACGCCGGCCTGAAGCAAAGCTGGTCTCACAGCATAAGACACGTGGTGCTTCTGGGACGGTAACCAGTTAGAAAACCCCGCACCGCGCGGAGCCTGGAGCTGATGGCAATAAGGTCTTAGCCCCTCATCTGGGCGCCTGCAAAAAAATAAATAAAATAAATAAATAAAACCCCCACACCTTTCCTGCTTAGTTTAGTTTTTGAAGTTTTAAAAACAAGAATTTTGTTTTCAAAAGTACTGATGTGTATTGTAAAAGAAATTACTACAGTGTGAACATACAGCTAGAAATGTACTTATTCTAACGAATATGAAGTTGTGAATTGAGAAAGGTATTTGCATTAATTTAAAATTCATGTAAGACTAGAGAACCAGCCCATTCATTTTGCTGAGCTGCAGCTTGTGTGTGTGGCCAGTGAGGACCAGGCACCACTGCTCATGCTGAGTGCAGGGCCTGCGTCCAGGCTGTGGAACTGCTTTCGGAAGCATCTTGTTTGTTCCCGAGAACAGCAGTGACTGCAGGCAGACCAGACAGAAAATGAATCAGCAAAGTGTCTTGGGTCGAGGGTGCAAGAACTTGAGCGGATATGTAAAAAGTTCTTCAATGCATTGGTTTCCAGACCCTTAAAATATGATCTTAAAGGGATGTTACTCAAAATATTATTTAAAATACAGGGTGGGTCAAAAGTGGGTTTACAGTTGTTCACATGGAAAGTAAAACAGCAACAAATAATATAAGAATAAGCTGTTTTTCATACTCAACTGTGAACCCACTTTTGCCCCTCCCTCTCCACCAGAAGGCGGATCATCCCAGAATGTGTAGGACAGTGCATGCTGTGGAGAATTACAGGAGAGTGTGTGCTAAGATCGGTGAGTGATACCATTTCTTATTGCTTCAGTGAATAATTAGAGAAGTATATTTCAAATAGTTATAATTTAGGGTCCCAAATATTCTTTTTGAAGTAACTTCTTTTGCCCTATTGTCTTTTTAACAGGTGCTTTGAAGACATTAAAGCAATGGAACTAGGAAATCCAGAGAATTCAAGATGTTGGGTTTTGTTTTTTTTAAATAAGTTAAATTGAATTTGTCTGTGAGCACTTAAAAGTTGATTGTACCAAAAAAAAAAAAAAGAATGGGACATCAGAGGGCCTGCGGCCGCGCTCCTCCAGCAGGCAGTGGTGGAAACTGCCATTTAAAAGTATTTGAATCATGAACTTTTGTTACCCCAATGCTAATCTGCAAAACCATGATGCCCACATTTAGGGAGAGGAATCAGATGTCTGAAGGTGCTCCTGTCACATCAGTTTGGATCCTTACTTTAAGCAAATCCTATCTAATAAAAGAGAAACATGGTAATTAGTTATACCTCCACTACCCTTCCCATTGGCTAATCAGGGTGATATGCAAATTAACTGCCAGCCAAGATGGCGCTGGCAACCAGGCAGCTTGAAGCGAACATGAGGCTTGCTTGCTTCAGTGACGGAGGACTCCAATGTTCCCCACCTGCCGCTGCCGGCCTCTGAGCTTGCATTTTGAAACATTGTTTAGAAACTAAACAAATATAGAAGCTAAGCAAAACCCCAGAAACCTGCTTTCAGCTAGCCGGGATCTCACAGCTGGAGTTGAAACTGTTTTGATTATAGAACCCAAACAAACCAGATACCTGCTTTCAGCAGACAAGGCCTAAGAGCTGGAGCCAAGCCTCAGAGCTAAAGCTGGCCCAGAATAATAAAAAAAGAAAGAAAAAC
>NW_006299704.1:215286-221104 GCF_000327345.1 Myotis davidii | reverse complement strand
GGGATCAGCAGAGCCACGAGGCCTCCCAGCACCCACCCAGATCAGCGTGACGGGGCAGTGCCCAAAACCCCTGATGGCCCTGCGGCTCTGTGTGTGACAGGGGGTGGGGCTACAACCTACCTATCCACCCTGCTCTGTTTGTGACAGGGGAAGGCATCCCAACCCCATGATCGCCCTGCAGGTCTGTGTGTGACAGGGTGTGGCACCCCAGCCCCCATGGGTCCTGCTCTGTGTGTGACGGGGTAGAGCCATAACCTCCCCATCGGCCCTGCCCTGAGTGTGAAACAGTGCGGCGCCCCAAACCCCTGATCTGCCCAGCTCTGTGTGTGACAGGGCAGTGCCCCAACCCCCTAATCGGCCCTACCCTGAGCGTGACTGAGGGTGGCATCGCAACCTCCCGATCCGCCCTGCTCTGTGCATGACAGGGCGGCGCCCCAACTCCCCAATCAGCCCTGCTCTGAGCCCAACCAGGGGCTGCACCTAGGGATTGGGCCTGCCCTCTGCCACCCGGGAGCAGGCCTAAGCCAGCAGGGTGTTATCTCCCGAGGGGTCCCAGGCTGCGAGAGGGCACAGGCTGGGCTGAGGGCAGCCCCCCCCATCCCCCGAGTGCACAAATTTTTGTGCAACGGGCCTCTAGTATAAGCCCCTTACTTTCATAAGGATATACCTGAGATCAAATTTATTATAAACCTAGGAGTATTACTTTTCAAACGTTATAAGATTGAAACTTGTACTTCACATCACTAGGCTTGGTTTTCTTGAACTTGTTGCTGAAGATTGGACTGGAACTGGTCGGCAAACTGCGGCTGGCAAGCCACATGCAGCTCTTTGGCCCCCAGGCCAGGAGGGGAGGGCAGTTGGGGGCAATCATGCCAGCAGGGGGGAGAGTTGGGTGTGAGCAGGCTGGTGGGGGGGGGCAGTTGAGGGCAAGAAGGCTGGCCAGTAGAGTGGTTAGGGGTGATCAGGCAGGTGAGGGGTTAGGAGCCAGCGGCCCTGGATTGTGAGAGGGATGTCTGACTACTGGGATCGGGCCTAAACTGGCATCAGACATCCCCCAAGGGGTCCCAGATTGGAGAGGGTGCAGGCTGGGCTAAGGGACACCCTCCTCCTCCCCATGCACGAATTTCATGTGCTGGCCTCTATATAATAAAACCCTAATACGCAAATTGACCGAATGGCGGAACTGGTCACTATGATGTGCACTGACCACTGGGGGCAGACGCGCAACACTTCCAAGAGGGAGGCAACCGGCTAGCAGGCTAGCTGGCACCAGGTTGCCAAGCCAAGGCAGGTGCCAGCAGGGGGTCGCCCCACCCGCCAGTCACCCTGCAGATGGCCCTGATCGCAGGTCAGGCTCAGGGACCCTACCCTATATATTGGGAACAGTCTCTTAAATTTAAAAATTAAAATCTGGCAAGGCTACTTTAACACTGAAAAGACAGGATGATGCAGCGATGACATGCGTGGACTCTGGCTTGCACATTTTCTGGTCAGCCCTGATTCTGACACACAACTGTGTGACAAAGCCAATTACTTGTCTCTGCTTCAGTTTTTCCACCCGTAAGATGGGGAAGATGGTACTACTGCCTCAGAAGGATCACGTTATAATCGGGGGGAAAATGTAGCTGCTAATACAACAGCAAGATGCCTTTCACCTGCATGAAAAGTATGGCCCTGGTGCATGTGGTGTCCCGGACTGCGAGAGGGATGTCCAGGTGCCGGTGTAGCCCGACCCGGAGGGCTCCAGGACTGCGAGCTGGTGCAGGCTGGGCGGAGGGGACTGCCCTCTGCACACGGATTCCATGCATCGGGCCTCTGGTTTCCCTATAAAATACAGTGGAACCTCGCGGCTCAAACTTACTTTGTTCAGAGGCTGTTGGAGAAGTGACCTGTTCAAAAACCGAACCATTTTCCACATTAAAAATAATGTGAATTGAATTAATCCATTCCAGGCCCCTAAATCCCATTTTAACCTTTCTCATACACAGTGCATACTGTTTAATATATAAACAAACACGTCTTTTCTTACATTTATCAAACCACCCCCTTCAGCACTGGTCCCAGGGGTGTCTTTCATGTTGCTGCCTGGAAATGCTGCCGCGGGCGCACTGCTTTTCCTTCACCCAAATCAGCCAGTTTTCCTACCTCTTCAACTGCCTGTGGTCATTGCTTCTTTCACACCCTTAGCCTCAGTAGCCCTCTTGATGCCTCTTAATGTCTTAAAACTCTGCTGCTCATCCATTTCACGAAAATATTCACAGCTCAGCAGTCAAAAACTAAAGTTTGGTTCCACAACTGAGACTTTTTTCCATTGAGAACTTAATTGTTCAAGATGAGAGACGTTTAAGAAACAAGGTTTGGCTGTACATGCTTTGAAAATACCTCATTATATGAATAATTTTTCATAATTTCAAGAAAAAAGTACATTCTGATCATAGAGTTTATAAAAAACAACTTTAATGTAAGGCACTGTTGTCCTGAGCCCACACGATGCCCTCCTGCTTCTCAGTCGGCACCTGCACCCCCAGCAGAGCAAGCAGTTTATTTTACATGGAGATTCCTCCCCAAAGTACAGACGATGTTTCTCCTCAAAAATTACTATCCTAGCTAGACTCATAACTAAATAACATCTTGAGAAAAAAAAACAAAACAGAAAACTATACTAGCTGTTAAAACCCTGATCAAGGTTTCTAAGACTTCCCGTGTTTATAAGAGGCCCAGGAAATGAATTTATTTTTGTTATATCTGTTAAGTCCTCAAACAAGAAAGGATAAAGCTACAAGTATGTCCTTGATAAAAACTCTGCTTAATGAGAAGTTACCTGCGTAATGGGTTCAAGGATCAACCTATTTGCCACTTGGACCCAAAAACATTCAACTGATTTCACCTAAAGGTCAGTATAGCAAAGTCTTAGTCATCATTTTCTCTCATTAAATACATTTAACATCGGAACTTTAGGAAAGCTGGATTCTTAATCAGAAGCCTGCAATTTATTTTAACAAAAACACCTTGCTTTTTAGTGCTAAGAACCTCACCTACTTTTTTGCAATAATCTTTCTTTGGATAACCATTCCTTCTGTAAGACACCTAAAGACATTTTTCAAGTTCTTACCAAAAATTCTTCTGAAGGAAAAAGTCACCCAGGAAAGTTAAACTGCTTTAAGTAGCTGAAGTGTTGTTTATAATATTACAACAAAAAATCCACTCAGGGTTATAACAGTTAAAACAGATCACAGCACAGCTGAACAGGTGGTGCTGATGAGGTACTACTTTGACATTTTGGTCTCAGAAGGCGTGTCCCCAGTGTCCAATGTCTTCAACAACCGGAAAAGGCCGGCAGCTTCTCGGATCCTACTGAACTCAATGCAGAACGCCTGCACTTCTATAAACAAGTCCTGCACGTTGATGATTTTGTTACGGATCAAGGATTGAAGAAAGACACACACCAGACGCACCAAACGATTCTGAAAAAGCAAAGAAAAATTCAGTGTGCCCATTTTCTTGGCAGGTTATTTATAAAATTTACTAAAATTTCTATTGGTTACCTGCATATATTTATCCTTAATCTGTTCACAAGTAGAGATGCAATTTGATATGTAAAGGTGGATGAACTCAGGAGGTAGGTCAACAGCTGTAGTCAGTCTGTTTCAGAGTAGAAAAGTAGGGTTATTTTATATGCTCACATCAAAGAATATCGTTAACCATAAGATACCACATTTCCTTTGGTCTTTTCGTGTGAATTTCTGATGACCAATTTACCTAGTTTTAAATATACTTATGCAAATAAACCTAAGAGCCATGCCCATCTGTTAATAAATGACACTTGCATTTTCTGTCACTTTGCATTATGCATTGTAATCACTCATTAAGCAATCAATTCTGTGAGCACCATGTCTCTGTTTTGGCTGAATCATAATTCAGTTATTTTTTCCAAGCTCTAATAACCTTGACAATGATTCCATTCATTTACTAAATTCTGATTACATATAAGTGCTATGCAAAGCAGTGTGTGTGAGGGAGGTGTAAGTTTAGTAGCTAAACTGTACAATATAACTTAAGTGCTAGAAAGAGTAATAATATAAGTGAAAAGAGTTGGGAAAAGTCTTAAAAGGACGAATGACTTAAATTGACACTTCAGTAGAGGTGTCAATGGTCTGAGTAAAGATTGGAGCCAGGGGTTCACAGGGTACTCAAGACCTTCGCCTTCAGACCTCGTGGGGGAGGGAAGGGGGCACCTGGCTGAAGGTTAACAAAAGGCAGGTTATGGGGAGATCAGTTTAGAGCAGGGGTGGGCAAACTTTTTGACTTGAGGGCCACAATGGGTTCTTAAACTGGACCGGAGGGCCGGAAGAGAAGCATGGATGGAGTGTTTGTGTGAACTAATATAAATTCAAAGTAAACATCATTACATAAAAGGGTACAGTCTTTTTTTTCAACAGTTTTATTCATTTCAAACGGGCCGGATCTGGTCCGCGGGCCATAGTTTGCCCACGGCTGGTTTAGAGTCTCAAAAGGGGAAGCTGATATTTTTTTAAAGAACTCTAGAGAATTTTTATGGAAAAATAAAAAAAGGTATGAATGCTAACTATACAGTATGCATTTCTGGAAGAAACAAAACATTCCTAAGTCTAGAACTTTATCCATTGGGCACTGAGGAACTAGGGTTCTGAGGAAACATCACCAGAGGCTGCTGCGGACACAGCTGCTTACACTCAAGGGTGACTCACGATCACTGGGGGGGGCACAAAGCAGATCTTGTTCTTGAGATTACTGAGTGATTCTTGGACTAAGTGCAAATGTCAGACAGTAACTTCCGCAAGAACGTGGTGAGGGGAAGAATGAGCCCTCGACTCGGTCCACCCCTGGTCTTGACAGAACACAGCCCTAAGAAGAGCAGTCTAAGGGCACGGGACAGGCCTCAGGGAGCAGGCAGGTGAAGCAGCGTGTTTTAAATGCGCAGTTCACCAGTTGCACCAGTAAGAAAGTACAGCTAAAACCTCATGCTGCCTTTCCCGCCCCACAAAGAAACACTCTCCTACTGGGGGTCACCTGGCTTCAGCTAGACTTTTTTCACTAGTTGATTAACTTAAAAGGACGTGTTCTTTTTTTTCTTCTTCTTTAAATATGGAACACTTCACAAATTTGCATGTCATCCTTGCACAGGGGCCATGCTAATCTGTATCGTTCCAATTATAGTATATGAGAGGCCCGGTACACGAAATTTGTGCACTTGGGGGGTCGGGGGAGGGTCCCTCAGTCCAGCCTATGCCCTCTAACAGTCCAGGAGCCCTAGGGGTATGTCCAACTGCCATGGAGGCAGGAGAGGCTCCCACCACTGCCACTGCGCTCACCAGCTGTGTACCCGGCTCAGGGCTTCTGGCTGAGCGGCGCTCCCCCTGTGGGAGCACACTGACCACCAGGGTGCAGCTCCTGCATTGAGCGTCTGCCCCCTGGTGGTCAGTGCACGTCATAGCAACCAGTCGTTCAGTCGATTTGCATATTAGCCTTTTATTATATAGGACTAGAGGCCCGTTGCAGGAAGATTCCTGCAAGAATAGGGCTTCCAGTGGCTGGAGCCAAGCAGAGAGGGGAGCGAAACCAGCTGAGGCAGGCTTCGCTCCCACTCCGAGCTGCTCCTGCTGGGTTTCCCCTCCCACTCCCAGTCGCTGTGGCGGGTTTCCTCTCCAGCTCACAGGCCCTGTGGCAGGTTTCCTCTCCAGTTCCCAGGCGCTGTGGCGGGTTTCCGCTCCCTCTCGCAGGTGCTGTGGCGGGTTTCCTCTCCCACTCCCAGTCGCTGTGGTGGGTTTCCTCTCCCACT
>NW_006299704.1:206054-212968 GCF_000327345.1 Myotis davidii | reverse complement strand
CACTATGCTTTAATTATGTTCAATTTGTAACAATGAAAATACATCCTGCATATCAGATATTTACATTATGATTCATAACAGTAGCAAAATTACCATTATGAAGTAGCAATGAAAATAATTTTATGGTTGGGGGTCACCACAACATGAGGAACTGTATTAAAGGGTCTCCCTGATTAGCCATTGGGAAGGGTAGTGGAGTTACAGCTAATTACCATGTTTCTCTTTTATTAGATAGGATTATATAGGATTAATGCTAAATATTTGAAATCCTACCCTCTGGGTTCTTTACTGGGGATGCTAAATTTACATGCAGTGAACACTAAGGCTCAGATTATTTAATTTATTGGGTTTTCTCAGGCTAAGACCAGAAAAAACTTTGTGGTCGTTTTTTCCTGCTGGCCATGTAATCAGGTGTCTACACCCCCCATCTGACCACGAGTAGGGACTTACCGGTTCACCACTTCCATGGAATGTAAAGACATATCCATATTGACCAGGACTGAAAAGTACTCGGTGATCTGGCTAGACTGCATCAGCTTCAGCAGCATCTCTATAGCGACGAGAGGGTTGTTCTCCACCAGGTCAGGAAGCTTGGCTGGCGTGAGGCCAATATGATAAACAAGTTTGGGGTCTTTTTCCAACTCACCAAGGAGCTAAGTTTTATAAAAAAAAAAAAAAAAAGATTCTTGAGTCAAAGTAGCATTCTCTTTGCTGCATACAAAAATACATATTTTATTTCAAGCAGCTACAAAATTACCTGCATTGAATCAACTTCATAAATTTCTTTCCTGAAATATATGATCATAACGATTTTGTATTTTTCAATTTACATCTGAATTATAACAATTTTAAAATATAAACACCTCTATTATTATTACTTTTTCCTCACCTGAGGATACGTTTTATTGATTTTGAGAGAGAGAGAGAGAGAGAGAGACATCAATGGGTTGCCTCCTGTGTGCATCCCAACCAGGGATCAAATCAAAAACGTAGGTATGTGCCCTGACTGGGAATCAAACCCACAATCTTTGTGGTATACGGGATGACACTCCAACCAACTGAGCCACTCGGCCAGGGCGATAAATTAAGACAGTTTATAAATATGCCAGTGATTCCTCCTGGGAATTAAGCCAGACTCAATATTGTCTGGTTGAATAAAATAAGTGGATTGTAACAACACTGTCCTTAAGTCTTTTGTGGGTTTCTTTTTATGTCAAAAATAATTTTATTTACCAACCAGTTCCCCTAAAAAACCTAGACCGTAGAGAATTGAGGGACATCTAAAACAACTGCACAGCCCCGCTCCAGGTGGGAAAAGGAAGCCTGGAGAGGGAACAGGTTGGGGAGATGGGGAGCAGGGTGGGGAGAGGGGTAGTAGGCTGGGGAGGGGGGAATAGCCAGGGGAAGGGGGAGCAGGTTGGGGAGGGGAGCAGACTGGGAAGGGGGGGTAGCTTGGGGAGGGGAGGGCTTTCTTGCAATCCACCCCTTTGCAGTATTTATGATTCAAGCCACAAGCATACTTGTAATTCAAAAACAATTTTTTTCCTGCCAAATAATCAATTACTTTTACTTTAAAACTGTCTATGTTCTGTCCCCTATGTACTTTATGTACCAGAGTGGACTGTGCTTCTGAGCGGCCTAGTAAGTAAAGTGAACTACAAACAGCTGCCTACCTGACTCTGAAAGGAATATTTCTGGTGGTAACTGCACTGGAGATGCCAGCATCTCCTGACAGGGTCTAATGTGAATGTGCGACCTGAACAGGAGTCACCAACCAGACACCACCCACAGGGTGTCCTTGCCTTTCCCTCAAGGGCAGCGGGGCCCACTGTGAGCCTCAACCCCACCCCTACCCAGCAGTGTGATGTGGCGAGTTTACCACCTGTGCTTCCTCTTCCTCCCCCATGACAGGCTGAGAAGTCGCTCACCCTCAGGAGATTCCTGCCCAGCCACATGGATTGTCTGGCTGGCACACAGCGGGAGCCAAGTGCCAAAAACGCCCCTCCCCCTCTCCCAGAGTCACACTGACCCCAACAAACCTCGGCACATGGTCAGTCACCAAGCTCCTGCCCCAACAGTGGGCGGGCAGAGCAGTGCTTCAGATCACCCTAGGGCAGTGATGGCGAACCTTTTGAGCTCGGTGTGTCAGCATTTTGAAAAACCCTAACTTAACTCTGGTGCCGTGTCACATATAGAAATTTTTTGATATTTGCAACCACAGTAAAACAAAGACTTATATTTTTGATATTTATTTTATATATTTAAATGCCATTTAACAACAAAAAATCAACCAAAAAAATGAGTTCGCGTGTCCCTCTGACACGCGTGTTATAGGTTTGCCATCACTGCCCTAGGGGTCACTTACCACATGATGAGAAAACAAAAAGCAATGCTTGACAGATTAAAGAAAAGGTTTACCTGTGTTTGTTGAGGAGAAGATAAGGGGCTTTTGAAGGCTTTGGCCATTATTCGCTTGATCTCTACACCTGTGCTATTCTTAACGCACATGGATTTATCCCACTGAATGGAATGGTCAGGCTCTGTTGGGTTCAGCCAGGCCAGCTCGTCCTCACAGATGTGGAGTGGAGGTGGTGGACGAATAAACTCTGGCCGAAAATGGCCTGTAAATGAGAAGTAACACGTGACTGCTTCTATCAGTGAGTTCACACTGCACACATCTGTGTGCATCTACACACGTTTCACTTAATGAAGTAGACTAACACCCTTTTAATAAGAATAACATGATAAAACTGTGGCTTCAAAACCAGAAGCAGAAGGGATATAGGTCAGGGTTCATTCATGATACAAAGAAGAAAGTGAAGCACACACGTTATTATGCCAGAGACCAAATGGCTGTATTTCTGGAGAAGAGAGGCACCAGGAGCTGACAACCTTCATTCGAGCATGCTTACCACTCAATGCAAAGGACACAACCTGCCCTACTGGTGACAGTCTCTCGGGAAAATGAAACCCTATTTGATCTCACTCATCCTATTCTTAGTTACCACTATTCTATCCTGAGACCACTAGGTTGTGTACTAATTCAGCCTTTGCATCTTACAACCATGAAGTGGCAAATTACGTGGAGATGAAATGTCAAGGGGGAAAAAATGTATGGTTGTCCAGTGGTTGAGTGTTGACCTATGAACAAGGAGGTCACGTGGCTCAATGGTTGAACATTAACCTATGAACCGGGAGGAAACAGTTCGATTCCTGGTCAGGGCACATGCCAGGGCTGCAGGCTCAATCTCCAGTAGGAGGTATATAGGAGGCAACTTATCAATGATTCTCTCTCATCATTGATGTTTCTCTCTTTCCCCCCCTCCTCTCTGAAATCAATAAAAATATATACATATTTTTTTAAAATGTATGGTTGACTTGACATTTTCAAATGAATCTAAAGACTTCCATAAATTCACAAATACCATATTCATTTTCATAAAACAATAAAAGTACAACAGGAAAATAAAGCGACTCAACACTTCACCTATTTCATAAAACATGATTGCTCTCTAAGTTAGAAACCCATTAAAATAATGCTGGCTGGAACTTCTGCTAAACAAATTCCACACCCTGGTCTCCACACAGGGCCTGATGGCTCGTTCCTCTGGATCCTAGCCCCTGCAAAATCTGAGCACATACTCTAGTTTACTGAAAATGTCTGTCTTCTGGCTAAGAACTAACACCGTATGTTACACTCTCTCCTCATCTACATCGCAGAACTAGCCGCTGAAGCTCTTTCCAACAGAATCAGTTTTTAACACTTCATGGGAAGCACGACACCGTGTGTCAGGTTCCCGCAGGAGGGATGCTTGATGCCCTGACCGGGTCTGCAGGTTTGCTGTCTGTCACCTGCCTCCCATGGCCCACGCGTCAACGCTGGTCCTGGCACGTGTGAGCTACCCACCAGGTGCATGAGCTTCAGGCACACCTGTGACCGGCTGAGAGTTCAGTATCCCACTGACGCCAGAGACGGACTGTAAACGGCCCAGAGTCAGTGTGAGCCTCCGGCTCATGGGGACGCTGCGATCTGAAGAACCTGTTCTCACCCCTGAGCAGAAGGCAGGCCTTCGCCAGTAAAACACAGAAGCCTATAAAACCACGAGATGCCGCTCTAATACTTCAAGTTCAATGGATTTTTTTAAAATTAAGAACTATAAGATCAGGAAAACTTTACAATGGGGAAAATAATGATAGTGATAAAATTAATAAAGAGGTATAATAATAAGCTACAAAATAGTCTCATTTCAGTAAAATTGGAGAATGTGTATCTTCACATGTGCTGATGACAGATACTGTGATTTCATTACAGAAGGTAACTTTCACCAAGCGTCTCCACGGCCCTCTAGACACTCCACTGAGTTTCTCATTAGATTCTAGTTTAAGCAGCAACGAAACTAACAATGTTTTAGAAAAGCAACTCAGGATGATGATAAAATAAAACCGAGAGTATGAAACATGTACCTACTTTCAATAGGCGGCTTCGGTCCACTGACTAAAGCTTCTGTGATCTGAGAGGCCACGGAGCTGTCAAATCCAGAATTAGAAGAGTCCGGGTCTGGGTCACTGAGAATACTGGGGAAGCTAGCCTTACTTTGGGTTGGCAATTCAGACTGGCGTTCTGAAAAGATAAAAAATGGAGACATTTTAAAACTGAGGGCACCTCAAGGAGAATGAAAAGACAGGCTACTAACTGCGGAAAGCTACCTGCCTCACGTGCGCAAAGGGCCAGATTCAGAATGCATGTATTCTTCTTCAAAACACCTACAAATCAATTTTTAAAAATGGGAAAACATGGGCTAATGATTTCAACAAGAGTTTTATTTTTAAAAACCAAAAAGCCTGGACCTGGCTGGTGTGGTTCAGTTGGGTGGAGCAGTCCCATGCACCAAAAAGGTCAACGATTACATTCCCCGACGGGGCACATACCAAGGTTGCGGTTCAATCCCTGGTCGGGGTGCGTGAGGGAGGCAACCAATCGGTGTTTCTCTCCCTTCCTCTTCCTTCCTCTCTCTCAAAACTCCATAAAAACATATCCTCAGGTGAAGATTAGAAATAAAACAAACAAAAACCATAAATCCTGAATGGCCGATGAACATCTGAAAAAAATTCTCAATCCCATTAGGAACCAGGGAGAAATCAGTTAAAACACAAGGTATTATTACACACCCACCAGATTGGCAGAAATTAACAAGCCTGACATTATCAAATGCAGAGGATGTTGTCGGGTGACTGGCACACTGCTAATGGGCATGAAAACTGGCACAGCAACGTGAAAACCAAGCCCCACTACTTGATCAATCTCCCGTGTGCTTATCGTCCCATCTAGCAGAAATTGCCACGCGTGCACCAGGACGATACACAATAATGTCCACAGCATCATTACACCCATCAACTGTAGGGCAGATGAAGAACGTGTATTCCACTACATGGAACGTATATTACAACTCATCAAAAAACAACCCAATTAAAAAATGGGCGTCCTGGCCAGTGGGTGTGGCTCAGTGCTAGACCATCACGGGTTCCCAGCCCTGGACATGTACCCGGGTTGTAGGTTTGCTTCCCAAGCCTGTCTGGGTAGGTGCAGGAGGCAACCAATCGATGTGTCTTTCTCACATCAATGTTTCTCTTTCTTTTTAAAAATATATTTCTATTGATTTCAGAGAGGAAGGGAGAGGGAGAGAGGTAGAAACATCAGTGATGAGAGAGAATCACTGATTGGCTGCCTCCTGCACGCGCCACTGGGGATCCAGCCCACAACCCGGGCCTGTGCCCTCATCCTGGTTCATAGGTCAACGCTCAACCACTGAGCCAGGACAACCAGGCTCTTTTTCTTGCTTTTCCTTTCTTTCCCTTCCTTCCCTCCTCCCTCCCACCCTCCTTTCCTTCCTTTCATCGTTTCTCTCTCTTTTTTTTTCTCTCTCTCTCTCAGTCTCTCTCCTTCCCTCCCCCACCCCACTTTCCTCCCCTCCACTCTCTAAAAGTCAATGCATAAAATATCCTCTTAATAAAACAAAACAAATCCAAATAAATGGGCAAACAGTCTGAATACACATTTTTCCAAAAAGGACAGATGGGCATGAAAAGATGCTCAATGTAACTAATCATCAAGGAAATAGAAATCAAAGCCATAAAGGACCTAAATAGACACCTTTCAAAAGAGGACATTCAGAAAGCCAAGAGACATATGAAAACATGCTCCAAGTCACTAATCATCCGAGAGATGCAAATCAAAACAACGAGGTACCATCTCACACCTGTCAGACCGACTATCATCAACAAATCAACGAAGGACAAGTGCTGGAGAGGATGCAGCGAAAAAGGAACATTCGTGCACTGCTGGTGGGAATTCAGACTGGTGCAGCCACTGTGGAAGACAGTATGGAGTTTCCTCAAAAAACTAAAAATGGAACTACCATCTGACCCAGTGCTCCCACTTCTAGGAATATATACCAAGAAATCTGAAACACCAATTAGTAAGGATATATGCACCCCTATGTTCATAGCAGCACAATTTACAATAGCTAAGATTTGGAAACAGCCTGAGTACCCACCAGCAGATGAGTGGATTAGAAAACTGTGGTACATCTGCACAATGGAATACTACGCGGCTGTAAAAAAAGAAGGAACTCCTACCATTTGCAACAGCCTGGATGGAGGGGGCAGTCAGTCAATTATTCTCTCTCATCATTGATGTTTCTCTCTCTCTCCCTCTTCCTTCCTCTCTGACCCTTTGTAATACTTTAAGCAAAAAATAAAAAATAAAAAAATAAAAGAAATCAAAGCCATGAGATATCGCCACACACATGGCAGAATGGCTATTATCAAAAACATGAAACCTGGTCAGGTACTCAGTTGGTTAGAGCGTCATCCCAATATGCCAAGGTTGTGTGTTCGCTCCCTGGTCAGGGCAT
>NW_006299704.1:201772-205930 GCF_000327345.1 Myotis davidii | reverse complement strand
AAAAAAAGCTTGGCTGGTGTGGCTCAGTGAGCTTCGGCCTATGAACCAGGAGGTCACAGTTCGATTTCCCATCAGGAAACATGCACAGGTTGTGGGTTCAATCTCCAGTGTGAGGCATGCAGGAGGCAGCTGATCAATGATTCTCCTTCATCACTGATGTTTCTATCTCTCTCTCCCTCTCCCTTCCTCTCTGAAATCAATAAAAATATTTTTTTTAATTCTTAAATTTCAAAATATATATTTTAAAAAGTTGAGATGATAAATGCTGGCAAGGACATAGAGAAAAGGGAACCTTCGTGTACTGTTAGAAGAAATGTAAGTTGGTGCAGCTACTATAGAAAACAGTATGGAGGTTCCTCAAAAATTAAAAATAGAGCAACCATATGATCCAGCAATTCCATTTCTGGTTGGATTCACACACACACATCTCACTCACTCACTCACACCTTTGGTCCATGGATCCCACTGAGAGATCGGAATCTCAGGCCTCTGCAAAGATGATCTGTGTCACTAGTACCAGATAAGATAGGTGGACTTGGCTTTTTCTTCCCCCACTTGGGAAATGAATGGCTTGTGACATCTTAAACTTGGGTAGGGGACCGCAGCAGCAGGCTTGGCCAGCCACTCGGCCAAGCTTCTCAGTCCTACTCTAGTCATATATTCCTTTCTGAGCTTGACATACTTTAAAACTTCTCACAGGCTGACTCGTCATCATAAGTTGAGGGATCAGATTTGATTCTCACATTACTGAATACAAAGCTAGCATCCTCAAGCTATGTATTACTTCTGAAGGTGAGGTCCTTGAAATTGTCTACCATCTCTGTACCCCATTTTCATACTATCTTTGGTTTTGGAAATAATCATTTTATTTCTGTTAATAGATTGTATCTGGCACTAGAGAATAAGAAGCACTTCTGTGTACCTTCAATCTGAAAAGTCTTGAAACGATTTTTCTGGATTTCAAAAAATAACCATTATTATACTGCTAATACCCAGCAGTTAAAAAAGGAGGTCAGAATGCTGCAAGGAAAACGCAGTTTGCGGAAAGATGTCACCTTATATAAGCAGCCAAATGTCACAGGTGCATTAGTCTACGACTGGGGCCCTGTCAGAATCAATACTGTGGCTCATTTAATCACAAGGCCAAGGGTCCACCAATCTGGCTACATATCAGCTTCCCTAGCGAATCACCCTCAAGCATAAGACCCGAGCATCTGTGTTTTTGCTTAGAGCAAGCAAGCAGGTGCCTCTCCTTCACTCCTTCTACCCAGTTCAAGAAGGTACCCTATTTTCTATCACATCACACTTCTGTTTCAACAGTGCCCATGCATTTGCTTATATGTGTAGCACAGAAGTTGCCCAAACAATCTTGAAACAGAAGAACAAAATGGAGGTCTCGCACTTCCTATTCTCAAAACTCGTTATAGAGCCACTATTCTCAGAAGGGTGGCCCCGGAGTAAACAGACACAGAAGCCATGATACAGAACAGAAGTGCCAGGAATAAATCCTCCCATATACGGCCAAACCATTTTCAACAATGGTGCCCAGAGAACACTGCTTCGGCTACTCAGCATCCCTTGAGATTCCATATGAATTTTATGATGAGTTTTTCTATTTTTGCAAAACATACCTTTTATAGGAATTGCATTGAATGTGTGATCTCACTTTGAGCAAAACTGGCATGAGGAACATTATTTTATGTTTTTAACAAACAATTTTATTCAGTGTTCTTCTTAAATTGAAAAAGCAATCCATTCAAGTGAAAACTCAAAATGAACCTAGATTATGAAGGTTTTTCCTATTCTTGTCTCTTGAATTCCCCTCCAATCCATGTATCCTACACTCCAGCTGCACAAAATCTCTCAGCTTCTGATTCCAGATTTCAAGACATCCAATAGTCCAAGTTCCTTTCCCTCCCCACCACCGCCTCCCATCAGTACCCAGCAAAAGTACCGGAACTATGTTTTTCAAGGAAAATACTAATCTTTTAGCACAGCCACAGACCTGCATGTTAAGTGGAGTAACTTAAGAAAAAACTCCTAATATAATACACAAAAATGCCCAAATCACCCATCCCTCCTTACCAGCCAAGGCTAGCTGAAGCCCGCTAATGTCCACAGACTGGCCCATGTTCCCAACATCCATCAGTGCGATCTGCCGGGGTGTCTTTTTGAAGAGTTCCCTTGGGGGTGCCAGCATTAGCTGGGAAAGAAAAAACTTTTCTGGCGGAGTTATAGGAGGTAAAAATCCTGTAAATAAAGATGTATAACAATTTCTCCAGTGATTATTTTAAAAAATTAACATGAATCTGGTAAAATTAGCATCTGCTACTTGCCATCTCAACTTATTTTAAAAGACAAAATTATTTTAAGTTTCAGTTACTCAAATATATACATTTATGAAAAATGTAATTAAATGTCATTTGAAATGCTATGATTTGTGGCAATATCAATGAAAGTTAAGATTTCTGTAATTAAGAATTTTGTTTTTAACATGCCTCAATTCCTGCAAAGGCTAAAGCTTACGTACCGCAAGCGAAAACAAATGTAAAAATGCAACATTCAGCAATGCTTTTCCTCTGCTACCAGCCACTGTGCGGTTAGAGACGGAAGCCACCGCCAGCAGTGCCCATGCGCTCCCCTCCTGGCCTCCTCCCCGCCCAGATGCAGCGCAGCTCCCATCTCCCATCTCCCATCTCCCATCTCCCATCTCCAGGGCTGACGCCGCTAATTCCCGTCCCACCCTCAGCTGCGCACCCAGCCCCTGCCTCCCACCCAAGCACCGGGTCGTCCCCTGGCCTCCTCCTGCGGGGACACACAGGACAGCCTTCCTGGTTGCCAAAGCTCCAATTCTGACTCCTGCTGACCCAGTGGCCTTAGTCCACACTCCCACTTACCTTTTAGTTACATTTCTAGGAACGAATCTGCTTACACTACTGAACCTGTTTACACAGAATTAAACCCAGACTTCTGCACCATGATAAAACCTTCGTAATCTGGTCCTGGCCCACTTCCCTAATCTTGTCTCTTAAATTCCCCTCCAATCCATGCGTCGGATGCTGCAACTGCACAACATCTCTCAGCTTCTGATTCCAGATTTCAAGATGCCCAGTACTCCACATTCTTTGAGACCTGCAGGGCCCCCTCCCTCCCCGCCACCACCTCCCATCAGGACCCAGCAAAAGCGTCCCTCCTGCCCTGGCCGGTTTGGCTCAGTGGATAGAGCGTCGGCCTGCGGACTCAAGGGTCCCAGGTTAGATTCTGGTCAAGGGCATGTACTTGGTTGCGGGCACATCCCCAGTGGGGGGCAGCGTGCAGGAGGAGGCTGATCGATGTTTCTAACTCTCTATCCCTCTCCCTTCCTCTCTGTAAGAAATCAATAAAATATATATTTTTTAAAAAAGCGTCCCTCCTGGGAGCCGGCAGGCCACAGGCGGCTGTCCCTGGGCCCCCAGCGTCTGCAGGCGGCATCAGGCACAGCCCGACCACACTGTGGCCTGTATGTCTCCCCAGCCAGCCGAGGCCTTTCTTGAGTTCAGGGAAGCCTTCTTATTTACTCCCATCCATTCCCGACCCTGGCTCCGCATCAGAACCGTTCACAGGGCCCACCCACTGGAGGCTCCCGCTCGCTGGGCACCTAGCCTGGGCCTGACACGCCCTGCAGGTATGTGAGCACCACCCGAGCTAATTTAATAAAAGCAGGACTGATAGGGGGTAGCACTTACCAAGAGATACTCTTATTCCTCATAATAACTCTACCAGCTAGGAACTGTCTGCATTTTCACAGATAAAAAACTGAGGTAGAGAGAGAGAAAATAAGCAACCCACGGACTCCTTCCCTGGCAAACTTGTGTTTACAATGAAATCTACTGTCCACTCTTGGTTTAGGCTTAGACTCCTCAGGTTTGAGAATGACAGCATATAAGGCCTCACCCCTTTGCCTGCCCTGGGGAATTCAAAGGGCCTTGTGACCTAAACCCCAACCTGTCCGTCCCCATCCCCTAGGCCCCAGGGGCACCTGGGGGGGGGGGCACGCATGCTGCCCTCACTCTCCATCTCGCACTTCCCGGGAGCCAGCCCCCCGCCCGTCTGGGCATCTCCTCCCTCAGGACCCGGGGTGAGCGCCGCAGGGAACAGGCCAGAAGCAGCGCTGCCCGG
>NW_006299704.1:194652-200945 GCF_000327345.1 Myotis davidii | reverse complement strand
GCGCCACCTCACGACAGCGTCGCACACCGAGCCGGGAGGCCAAACCGCCACCAAGTAGAGGAGGAGGGGGAGGAGCAGGACGGGAGGATCCGGAAATGGCGTCAGCGAGAACGGAAGTGGGTCGGGGCCTGGCGTCACCTCCCCCAGAGCACCTCGGGCCGGGCTGCCGCGTGAGCGAGCTTCCGGGGCAGATCCCGCCCCGCAGAGTCGCAGGAAGTGTTGTCAAGGAAAGAAACGTTCAAACATTTTTAATGTTTTTATTGCTTTTAGAGAGAGGATCACGGGTAGGCTGCCTTCTGCACGCCTCCCACCGGGGACCGAGCCCGCGACCTCAGTGCCCGGGAAGCGCCCAACCACTGAGCCACGCGGTTGGGGACCCTAGAGAATTTTTATGAGTTTATTTCAACCAAACTGACAATTGCTGGGAAGCAAAACCTCAACGGATTGAGAACACGCTCCGAAAAACTGCACTTTTGAACTTTACTTTATACATTACAATTAGAAGACGTAAGATTGACTACATAAAACCCATTGCTGGTAGAGTAGGGAGGCGGGAGAAAGCCAGGGGGCTCTGGGCCTGGGTGAGCAGCAGAGTGATCGACACCTGCTTCTTTCAGTTGGCGGGTGCAGGATAGTTAACAGTCCGCAATTAACAACGACAGAGAGGGTTTGTGATCTGCTGGGGGTGCCGTAGGTTTGAGGGGTGTGGGAAAAGGGAAGATACTTAGTTATTGCAAAGGCGTGTTATCAGTTCTGGTCTCCTAGATGCATGAACAATGGGCTCGGGTCAGGGGAAGATGGACCTTTGTTAGGGGAAAATAGCTTAAAAGTTTTAATTTCGCCCTAGCCTGTTTGGCTCAGTGGATAGAGCTTCGGACTGAAGGTCCCAGGTTCGATTCTGGCCAAGGGCACATGCCCGGGTTGCAGGCTCCTTCCCCAGTGGGGGGCGTGCAGGAAGCAGCCGATCAATGATTCTCTCATTGATGTTTCTAGCTCTCCCTCTCTCTTCCTCTCTGAAATCAATAAAGAAAGATATATATTTTTTTAAAAAAGTTTTAATTTCACACCATCCTGTGTGGTTACTTCAAGTCTCTGAGTTTGTAAGGCCGCCATGCAGGTCCCCCCAGCTTGTCAGGTTTAGTTTGTGGCCCCTTTGGCATATGAGCTGTTACTCAACCAAAGCTAATTTCCAGTCTTATACTCCATTTTGCAGAAATGGAATCAGATTGCATGAGAGCTTTTGTACATGGTCATTTTAACAAGATTTCAGAGAAGTTTTCCAATAAATACTCATTTACAAAATTGCTTCGCAACTATTTTTTTTCCCAACTCCTTACTTAGCCTGCCCTAGGGTGCTGATTCTGGGTCTTGGTTGCATGTTGAAAGCCCTGAGGTGTCTTAGTGCCTGGTCCCAGCCCCAGAGATGATGACTGTTGACTCAGGTATTCCAGAACAAAAAGCAAAAGCACCACTGGAAGTTACTCTCGTGCGCGCTCGGAGCTGAGAAATGCCAGTGGCACTTCCCAGACTTGCCAAGTTCCTTCCTGGACCTACAGAAGCCTGCAGGCATTTCACTCACCAGTGATTCATTTCCACCAGGCCAGTTTTGGAAATCCAGTCTGCACTCAACAGTGCTCAGTAATTACCAACTTAAGTGCCACCTTCTAAAGTAAAATTGAAGGGGTGGAAATTGCTGGGTGTGCATGAGGTGTGCGTATTTTTAAGGCTTTTCAGTTTCTTGCTAGAGGTCCTTCAGAGAGATCCTGCCAATTAACATTCCCAAAGCAGCTGTTAAAAAAAATCAATCCAGTGAATTTGAAGATCTAATTGGCTTTTTTGAAGGATTAATAAATTGGGCAATATCCCATCTAATCCTATGTAATAAAAGGCTAATATGCAAATTGTCCCTATGGGCGGGAGTTCGACTGACCAGGAGTTAGATGTGCGCTGACCACCAGGGGGCAGCATGGAACATGGCAGCACTGGCCGTGGAAGTGCTGCCGGCCCCAATGGGCCCCGATGAGAGCGGGACTGGCAGGATGATGGAGCAGGTGAGTGGGCAGCACCAGGCCAAGGCAGGTGCAAGGGGAGGTTCTCGACAGCAGCTGCTAGGAACCCTACCCATGCATGAACTTTGTGCACTGGGCCTCCAGTCTATATATATAAAAGTCTAAGCGACCATTTGACCAGTAGCTATAACACACACTAACCACCAGGGGACAGATGCTCAATGCACAGGCATGGAAACATGGAACAGACTGATGAATCTCACAGGGGGAGGGGAGAGGGAAGGGCAGGAAGAGATTAACCAAAGATCTTATATGCATACTAGAGGCCCAGTGCACGGATTCTTGCACTGCTGGGGTGTCCCTCAGCCTGGCCTATGGAGATGGGGCTGAAACTAGCAGTCTGACATCTCCCGAGGGGTCCCAGATCCATGCACTGGGCCTTTGGTAAACAAAAAGAGAGGCTGCTCCACGGGCCTGTACAAAACGGAAGGTTTTTCTAGGAAACTCAGTGGGACAAAAAGTTAAGAAAAAATGCTTCAGGCAAGGTCACCTACCTTTGGAGGAAAAGTGACAGGGGTTTTATCAACTAACGTTTTCAGTTCACGTTCCGGAGCTTGCATGGTGCTTCTGTTTGAGACATTACAAAATATTTGCACATTGTGTTACCCACCTCAAAAAAAAACCTTTTTAAAGTGAAAACTACAGTCTCACAATGCAAAATGGCATCACTCATGCTAAAAGCCCATGATACCAAACCTAGATTTAATACCTGACATAATTGTTATTTCACCCTCTCCCAGAAATATAATTTTAATTAACCCGTTGGAATTTTCTGGTCAAGCGCCAGGAAGGTAATGTGTCACTCAGTCCTCTCCATCCCCCATGGAAAGAAGAGGCAATCTGCATGATACACACCTTTCCCATTCCTGCCCCAAATGAACTTATTTTCTTTTGTTAATAGTTGCCTTGCCCACTTTGCTTCCTGTAAAAACCTTCCATCTTGAATGGCCCCCGAGAATTCCCTTCTAGCTGCTACACGGGATGCTGCCCAACTCAGTAATCACTTAAGGAAGCTCATTAGACCTTCAAATTTACTCAGGTGAATTTTGTTTTTAACACATTAAGCACCCTGTCAGTCACCGGTGGCTGACACTATACTTCCCATCCAGAAAACAAAACAGGCTGGGCGCTTAACGTGTTAATAAACAATACCTTTTTTTCTGTAGAAGCGTTTTCAAAATTAAGATATCCAGAGCTTCCTGTGTATTCCCTGAGAACACTCAGGCCCTGAGTTAATTTCCTGGTGACCACACACTGGGTGGCTTAGCCCGGCAGAAGTGTGCTCTGACCGTCTGGAAGCCGTGCCTCCACAGCCCTAGAGAGAAGGCCTGCTAGTCCCCAGCCTCTGCTGGCGGCAGCGTCGCCGCTGGCCCTCGGCTAACAGCTGCACGTTCCAGTCCCTGTCTCCACATCACACAGCTTTCTTCCAGGCCCTTCCCATGAGGACACCAGTCAGTGGATTTGGGGCCCACTCTAACCTGGTGTTACCTCATCTTAACTAATTACACCTAAAAAGACCCCATTTCCAAATAAGGTCACATTCTGAAGTTCCAAGTGAACATGAATTTTGGAGAGACTCTATTCAACCCAGTAGAAGCCCTAAGCTCTCATGAACATATGTCTTGGTAGTTCACACCCCCCTCATCTCTGCCCTTATTTTATTAACCTAAAAGTAAAAGGCCAAAGTGAGAGGCAGCAGCATTTATTTGAGATCAAAGGCATAGTTATTTGGGAAGCACTGATTCAGGCAGAAACCCAAATGATGCTTCAAGTAGGAGATTAGGAGGAGGCCAGGGTCACTTATGAGACAGGGAAGGAGAACAGTTACATCAATGAAGGAAGGTTCTCCCCAGATGCAGATAAGCTAACATAGTGATGCTCGTTCTAAAGGGTGTTTCTAATTTCTAGTTCCATAGGTGTCATCCCTCCAATAGTCAGAATATCTGCTTTCTTGTTACCTTTGCAGACAGTCCTGCGGTCCTCTCTGCTCCACTGGTTGGCAACCCTGACTTGAGCTTGCAGGTTCTCTCAGATCTGGCTCTGGAATGTGGTTTCCTGTAGAGGTGGTCAGTTTTCCCCAGCAGGCTCCAGGCACATAGGGGAGAGCCTGTTGCAGTTCCCTGGACTAGAGCTATCCATGTGTCCTGTGATAAGGGTTGGGTTGCTTATGACACTGAACACATGATGACAGTAGTATCTTTGACCTAAAATGTTCAGTTGTTAATACTAGAAGGAATGTGGGTATTTCAGAGATCTTGGTACTCTGTGGATGAACTGCCCTGGGGACTCTATGTTTACTCATGCCATTAGCTGTTTAGGATCTAATGATGCTGCTGAAAATCAGTTGATTTAATTTAAACTGTTGGTCAGTCCTCAAGATGGAGCTCCCTGCTTTGGGGACGTCAGTGGCCTGCACATCCATGTCAGCCCCTTGTCGACTCAGGTCTGAACTTGTGATGCTCACACTTTTCCTTCTTTTTTTCCAGGGCAGCCTTCTGAGTGGTCGACAACCATCCAGGGAAGGGCCAGGTTAAAGCATGCACAGCCCTAGCTGGTTTGACTCAGCAGAGAGAGCGTCCAGCCATGGACTGGAGGGTCCTGGGTTTGATTCCAGAAAAGGGCCTATACCTCGGTTGCAGGCTCAATTCCCAGCTCTGGTTGGGGCACGTGCAGGAAGTAACCAATCGATGTGTCTCTCACATTGATGTTTCTCTCTCTGTCTCTCCACCTCCCTTCTCTCTCTCTAAAACTCAATGGAAAAATACCCTCGGGTGAGGATTAACATAAATAAAGCATGCATGCACAGGCGTCCTGGCTGCTGCTGCACCATATGGTATCACATTTGGCTCCAGTCATGTTGGCCATGGTGGGCAGCACAAGAACAAGATAGTTTTGATCACACTTACCAAACACGTCTCTGACTTCACAGGGCTCATTAACTTCTCTGAATGCTGAGTCAGCTTTTGCAGAAATCAAGTTGCACATTTATTTTTTTATTTTTATGCTAGAGGCCTGATGCACAAAATTCGTGCAAGAGTAGGCCATCCTTCCCCCAGCTGCCAGCACTGGCTTCCCTCTGGCTGCCTGCAGGCACCCAGGACCTGGGCTTCCCTCCGACCCTGGCTTCCTCCAGAAGGACGTCTGGTCTAATTAGCACATTACCCTTTTATTATTATAGATATTTTTATTGATTTCCGTGAGGAAGCAAGAGGGGGAGAGAGATAGAAACATCAATGATGAGAGAGACATTGATTGACTGCCTCCTGCACACCCCCCATTGGGGATCGATCCCAAAACCCAGGTATGTGCACTTGACCAGAATTGAACCCAGGACCTTTTCAGTCTGCAGGCTGACACTCTATCCACTAAGCCAAACTGGCCAAGGCTGCACATTTATTATTAATTTTGTAATTTAGGAGAACCTTTAATCTTAGTCTCTAAATGACTGATGGGACTACATAGGATGTCCCTATATATATATACACACATACTTTGAATAATTATAAAGGCAGTGTTTATTAAAATACATTTCATTTTCAAAATTGAGCTATCAGGTGTTAAAGTGTAAAGTATATACATTTTGGGTGTACATCATATCCTATCTAATAAAAGAGAAACATGATAATTAGCGTATGACCGCTACCCTTCCCATTGGCTAATCAGGGAGATATGCAAATTAACTGCCAGCCAAGATGGCAGCCGGCAGCCAGGCAGCTGAAAGTGAACATGAGGCTTGCTTGCTTCAGTGACGGAGGACTCCAACTTTCCCGCCTTGCCGCTGCAGGCCTCTGAGCTGCAACTCTAAGCAACTAATAGCAAATACCGCCGGGACTTCAGCCAGCAGTATTGCAACATTGTAAGCAAAGGCCAGCAGCGGAGGCCTAAGAGCTGGAGCCAAGCCTCAAAGCTAAAGCTGTCCCAGAATAAAAAAAAAAGAAGAAAAAAAGAAGAAGTTGGGAGCTTCAGTCGCCTGCCAGCCTGAAAATGGCCCTCAGCCCCTCACCCAGACTGGCTAGGCACCCCAGTGAGGACCCCCACCCTGAAAGGTGTGTGACCAGCTGCAAACAGCCATCATCCCCTCACTGAGACTGGCCAGGCACCTCAGTGGGGACCCCCACCCTGAAGGATGTGTGACCAGCTGCAAATAGCCATCAGCCTGTCATCCAGGCTGGCCAGGCACCCCAGTGGGGACCCTGACCCTAAAGGGGGTGTGACCAGCTGCAG
>NW_006299704.1:189868-194418 GCF_000327345.1 Myotis davidii | reverse complement strand
CTGCCCTGCTCTGTGGATGACAGGGGGTGGCGCCCCAACTCCCCAATCAGCCCTGCTCTGAGCCCGACCAGGGGCTGCACCTAGGGATTGGGCCTCCCCTCTGCCACCAGGAGCAGGCCTAAGCCAACAGGTTATTATTTCCTGGGCTGAGGGACCCCCACCCCTTCCCCTCAAGTGCAGAAATTTTTGTGCACTGGGCCTCTAATATATATATATATACTACCTTTCAGAAAAATACACCTTTCAGAAAAATAGAGTGGTAATATGCATTAAGGTTCTAAAACGTTAATATACTTTTTCTAAATAATTCCACTCTGAAAGTCTATCAGAATTAGAAAACCTCTTTTGTCCCTAGCTGGTTTCGCTCAGTGGATAGAGCATTGGTCTGGGGACCAAAGGGTCCCGGGTTCAATTCCGGTCAAGGGCACATGCCTGGGTTTTGGGTTCGATCCCCAGAAGGGGGTGTGCAGGAGGCAGCCAATCAATGATTCTCTCTCATCACTGATGTTTCTCTCTTTTTAAACCCTCTTTTGGATGAGAATTTCAGTAACATTTCTCTTCATCAGCAACACCTAAATGTCCAACAATAAGGGAATAGCTACAGGATATCTGCCAGCAAGAATATTATGCAGTTGCCCTGCTGGCGTGGCTCAGTGGTAGAGTGTCAAGCTGTGAACCAGGAGGTCACGGTTCAATTCCTGGTCAGGGCATGTGCCTGGGTTGCGGGCTCGATCCCCAGTAGGGGGTGTGCAGGAGGCAGCCCATCAGTGATTCTTATCATTGATGTTTCTGTCTCTCCCTTATCCTTCCTCTCTGAAATCAATAGAAATATATTTTTTAAAAGAATATTATGCAATCATTGTTAATGTTATTTACCAACCATTTAACATTATATGGCAAATCCATACATGGGATACTGCTCAGCAATTAAAAATTAATGAACTATTAGATGGATCAACTTAACGGATCTCAAGGGAACTATGCTTGATGAAAATAAAAGCTAATATTAAAAAGTCACGTATTTATGATTCCATTTTTATAACATTTTGAAAATAGCAACATCTTAGAAATAAAAAATAGATGAATGGTTTTTCTGGAGATTAGGGGTGCTGGGGGGCAGAGGTGGGAAGACTCACATGGGAGAATGAATGATTTTTATTTGCATGGAATGACATCCCTGGGTTTCTAAAGTTCCATCTCCCTTCGTCCAGTCATAGAAGACGCAGCTGGAGTGTCAGGACGGCTAGAAGCAAAGCCAGTGAGCAGTTTCCATTCCATGGTGGTGCATCAGGTCCCGCTCAGCACCAGGCTGGCTGCAGTCCATTAGTCCACTGTGTGTGGGGTCCACTTGGCCGCAGGCCACCTGGGCAATGCAGGGGAGCCCCACAAACCCAGAGTCGCATGTGTCCCAGGAGTCCCAAGAGCAGTAAGAGCACAGAGAGCTGATTCCTCTGTTTAGGGGCGTTAATACCCCAACTCTTCTGCTCTTGCAGTGGCCACGCCCATTCTGACCAGTGTCCTCTGTTCCAGGCGTGCTTGACAGCACGCTTCTTCCCTATGTTGCCCCAACTTTACTGGGCGTGAGTCTTTCCCTTTGTTGTTCCACACCCCTGGGGAGTGTAAAGGTGCAGCTTCCTGGTGAAGCTGCCCAAACGGCATGCTGTGATTCTCCTTTTCTGTTCCTAGTAACTAGCTGAGTACAGTGGTATCAGTGCCAGTCCACTTTCCACGTGGAACACTGCAGCACACAGGCAAGGCAGCCTACGTCTTCCAGGTGCTAACGGCTCCTGCGGCTGGTTTGTTTCTTATCCCTCTCAGGTGATTCTTCCAGAAAAACCGGGAGAGGCAACAGGAAGGAGGCGGCTTCAGCGGAACGCGAGGCCTTCTGCCCAGAGATGCATAGTCCCCTCCGGCCGGGGGACAGCGCTCGTGCGCAGGTAAGTCAGGCTGCATCCGCACTCGGTGACAACGCGCTGGGGGACGTTCGCATGCGGGGGAGGAGAGGATGCGCGCACAGAGAGCCTCTGGGCTGCAGAGAGCCTCTGGGCGAGGGCGACCTGTACTCCCCACATGGCCCAGCGGCAGCCCTGAGTGCCAAGCAGAGCTTGCGGGGAACTGAAGTAGCACCTGCAGGCCAGTGCCAAGGAGTGGCTGCGCAAGTCCTGCCTCCTGGCCCAGAAGGTGTGCAATCGCAGGAACAGCCACTGTGGCGGGCCAGATTGACGTCCTCCTGGCCTCGCCATGGGGGTTGTGTATCTGCGCAGCCGCAGGCCTCCGGTGCGTACATCCTCTCCTCCCCCACCTTGCGTGTGAACGTTCCCCAGTGCACTGTCACCCACCCGCGCCTGCAACAGTCCTGGACCATGGCACGTGCAAGTCATCCCCCCCACTTCGCTGCACTTCCATCAACCCCAGCATGCCTATGTCCCCCACAGGACATGCGCACATCCCCTCTGATGCGCTCACATCCTTTGGAGAGTGTCTGGGTGTTCTGGGTGCTGAGGGTGGGCGCCTGTGAGATGACAGTGAGAGAGCAGAGTGGTGACGCCCTGTTCCCGCGGAGGCCAGTGCAATGACGAGATTGCCTCCGTGGGGCTAATGCAGGTGCTGAGGCAGGAGCAGGTGCAGACAGACACACCTGGTGGGCACCAGCGGCCCTCCCTGAGGTTCCTTCGGTCAGTGTTCAAAATCGGGAACCCAGGGGAGGCGAGGAGTTCAATCCTCTGTGACATGGTGGGAAAGTTGGGGTGACTGCAGAGGAGGAATGTGCACTGGGGGGTGCCGGTGCCCCTGAGCGAAGGCTGCCCTGACTAAGCCTCCCTCCTTTGGGTCCTAGTGCACTCCTGCCGGGCAGCAGGTGACAGGACGTGCTTTTCTGAGTTAATGAGAGAAAACATTGATTCTCCTGCTGCCCGCGAAGGTGGAAAGTGAAGTGGGGAGACATACGGGGAGTGAGCGAGGTTCCCTGTCTGGGGATTCCAAATCCGCTGTTGGTTCCTTTCACCGCTGACTAGAGATATACAGGATGTGCATCTGGGCCTGGAGATTTCTTTGTGGATTTTAATTACAAATTCACCATAGATATGAAACTATTTAGATTTTTAAAATGTTTTCCTCGTTTCAACTTTAATAAGTTATGTTTTTGAAGGAAATTATCCATTTTATCTAGGTGTTTTTATTATACTGGCATGAAGTTGTTCATATGTGTCTGTGTGTGTGTATATATATATATATATATATACATACATATATATATATATATATATATATGGCAACTTATAAGCTCAAAAGTGTAAACAAAGAACAAAGTGGTGGTAGTGTCCATTTCCCTGTTGAAGATAGCTTTGAACCCTTTGCCCTGTCTACATTGAATTGTGCTGGAATTCATTTGGCATGACCAAACCAACTCTGGGTGAGCTACAGTGCAGGTGCCTTGGGATTTGCAGGGCAATAAATAGTGAGGCAGGATTTCCATGAACCATCTCTGTTCATTAGGAAAGACACAAGAGAACTACTTGTGTCAAGAGTAGCATGATGTCACAGTTAAGAACATGGGCCCCAAATTCCAGGAAGATAGCTGCTGATGGGAAGGCAGACTGCAAGACAGTGTGAGAGTGAGAGAATGAAAGGAGAGTGTGTGGATGTATCGAGAGTGTAGATTTGTGGGTGAGCGATAGCTATACTCCAGGGGACTGTTGGAGACTGTCAGATCAGGCTCCCCTAACCAGGCAGCCTCCACTACTGCTGAAATCTCTCCCAGAGCGGCCAGCTCAGCCATGGAGACTGCGCCATCTTGAGTGGCTGATATTGGAAGCATATACATCCAGAGACCCTGCAACCATGGCACCCAGGGACCAACTACAAATCCAGGAACACTGGATCTCAAGCAGCACGAATATGTGGACTCAGAGGAGCCCTGCTCCTCCTCACGAAAGGTCAGATTTCACCTAGATAAAGGTGCGGTTTGTAATTCAGGTTGAAGAGAGGAACACGTGCGGGGGAAGTCTGTGCCCCACAAAGTCCGTGGCTGTTGGGGCCAGCGTGATCCATGAGTGTGGAATGGGTCCCGCAGGGCTGCTGTCAGAAGGGAACTCTAAACATCAGCCCATAGCTGGACTGGGTGCAAAAAGGCAGCCTCAGATTTTGCCAGTTTGCTGGCTGCTTAGTGCCAGGGGAGAGAGGATGTGCAGAAGAGACTTTGGGAGAATTGCACACAGAGCTGGACGGTGGAGGGTTGTGAGCTTGTGCACTTACTCTGGCTCTTTTTTTTTCTCCTTAAATCTTTGCTTTTGATTATTAAATGCAATACATAGGATCGCCCAATTGGGCTCACTCACAGAGACTGCATGGGAAAGTTGTTTATGTGGAACCTGGGATCAGAGTGGGGAGTAACGACCAAGGAACCAGCTCTGGGGCAGTCGACTCTCCCAAACCAGTATTAAGTGCAATAGGGAAAACAAAACCTAAATACTGGCTAGGGAGGACTTATAGCCTCGGAGGTCAATCCAGAAACACTGCCACCCAGGGGCTGAACCACGAATGGACTTTTC
>NW_006299704.1:185471-188644 GCF_000327345.1 Myotis davidii | reverse complement strand
GGGGGGGGTGGGTGTGGTGGTGGGGGGCGTGTGGGGGGGGGGGAAAGAGGAACAAATGTAATAACCTGAACAATAAAGATTTCATAAAAAAAAAAGAAAAGAAAAGAAATAATGGCAGAAAACATCCCTAACCTAAAAGTCACACAAGTTCAGGAGGCACAGAGAGTCCCATGCAAGAAGAACCCAAACAGGCCCATGCCCAGACACATCATAATTAAAATGACAAAAATTAAAGTCAGAGAATCTTAAAGGCAGCAAGAGAAAAGCAATTTGTCACCTACAAAGGAGCTCCCAGAAGGCTGTCAGCTGATCTCTCATCAGAAACTATAGGCCAGAAAGAAGTGGCATGAAATACAAAAGGTAGTGGAAAGCAAGGATCTGAAACCAAGATTACTCTATCCACCAAGGTATCATTTCAAAATAGGTGTTTAAATAAAGAGCTTCCCAGACAGAAAAAAATAAGGCTAAAGAAGTTTATCACTACCAAGCCAACATTGCAAGAAATGCTGCAATGACAAGAAATTGAGAAACTGAGGCATACAGAATTAAAATTGCAATAAATAAGTACCTATCAATAATAACCGTAATTATAAATGGATTAAATGTTCAATCAGGAGGCATAGCATAGCTGAATTGATACAAAAACTATATGCTGTCTACAAGAGACCCACCTAAGAACAAAAGACTCACAGGGGATGAGAGTGAAAGGTTAGAAAAAATTTTCCATGCAAATGCAAAAGAAAAAAAGCTGGAGTAGCAATACAAAATAGACTTCAAATTGAAGGCCATCACAAAAGACAACAAAGATCACTACATAATACTAAAGGGATTGATCCAACAAGAGGATATAACCCTGGTAAACATATATGCACCCAATATAGGTGCACATAAATATATAAGAAAACTTCTAGAGGACTTTAAGGGAGAGATCGACAATAATACAGTCATAGTAGGGAACTTTAACACTCTGCTGACTTCACTGGATAGATCTTCCAGACAAAAACTTAACAAGGAAACAGTGACTCTAAAGGACACACTGGATCAGATGGATTTAACTGACATTCATAGAACATTTCACCCCAAAGCTGCAGAATATACATTCTTCTCAAGTACACATGGGTCATTCATAAAGATAGACCACATGTTAGGACACAAAATAAGTCTCTACAAGTTCAAGAAGATTGAAATCATATCAAGCATCTGCTCAGATCACAGTAGAATGAAATTAAAAAAATCAACTACAATAAAAACACATGGAGGCTAAATAACATGTGATTAAACAATGAATAGGTTACCAGTGAGATCAAGAAATAAATAAATAAATAAATCTTCCTGAAAACAAATGAAAATGAACACACAACAACCCCAAATCTCTGGGACACACAGCAAAAGCAGTCCTGAGAGGGAAGTTCATAACACTACAGGCCTACCTCAAAAAACAAGAAACATTAATAATAAACTATTTAACCCTACAGCTTAAAGAATTAGAACAAAAAGAAAAGCCCAGAGTAAGTAGAAGGAAGGAAATAATAAAAATTAAAACAGAAATTAATGACCTAGAGACAAAAAAAATCAATGAAACCAAGAGCTGGTTCTTTGAAAAGATAGATTGATGAACCATTAGTTATATTCATCAAGAAACAAGAGAGAGGACCCAAATAAAATCATAAACGAAAACAGAGAAGTAACCACTGACACCACAGAAATGCAAAGGATTGTAAGAAAATACTATGAACAACTATATGACAACAAACTGGGCAATGTGAATGAAATGGACAAATTCCTAGAAAAATACAATCTCCCAAATCTGAATCAGGAGGAATCAGAAAACCTGAATAGGCTTTAATAACAACTGATGAAATCGAAGCAGTAATAATAATAATAATAGCCGTAACTGGTTTTGCTCAGTGGATAGAGCGTTCGCCTGCAGACTGAAAGGTCCCAGGTTTGTGAAAAATCGATAAAATATATTTAAAAATAATAATACTAATAATAATAATATCCAGCTAACAAAAGCTCAGGTCTGGATGGCTTCACAGGGGAGTTTTACCAAACATTCAAAGAAGAATGAACACCTATACTCCTCAAACGATTCAAAAAAATTCCAAGAGAAGGAACACTTCCAAACTCTTTTTATGAGGCCAGCATTATCTTAATCGCCAAACCAGGTAAAGACACTACAAAGAAAGAGAATTACAGGCCAATATCCCTGATGAACATAGATGCTAAAATCCTCAACAAAATAACAGCAAATCAGATCCAGCAATATATTAAAAAGTGGGACTCGCCCTGTCTGATTTGGCTCAGTGGATAGAGCGTTGGCCTGTGGAAGCAAAGGTCCCAGGTTCAGTTCCAGTCAAGATCATGTACCTTGGTTTCAGGCACATACCCAGTGGGGCGTGTGCAAGAGGCAGCTGATCGATGTTTTTCTCTCATCGATGTTTCTAACTCTCTATCCCTCTCCCTTCCTCTCTGTAAAAAAATCAATAAAATATATATTTTTTTTAAAAGTGGGACTTATTCCAGGGATGCAAGGCTGGTACAATATGTTCAAACCAATAAAAGTGATACATCACATAAACAAATTGAAAGAGAAAAATCACATGATCATATCAATAGATGCAGAAAAAGCATTTGACGAAATCCAACACCCATCCTATCTAATAATAGATAAACATGGTAATTAATCATACCTCTGCTAAGCTTCCCATTGGCTAATCAGCAGGATATTCAAATTAACTGCCAACCAAGATGGCGGCCAGCAGCCAGGCAGCTGAAGCAAACATGAGGCTTGGTTGTCCCAGCAATGGAGGAAGCCAAGGTTCCCTGCCTGCCGCAGCTGGGCTCTGAGCTCTGGATGCAACAATGTTGCAACTATAGAAGCTAAACAAATCCCAGATACCTGCTTTCAGCCAGCCGGCCTAGGAGCTGGAGCGCAACAAAGTTTCAATTACAGAGGGTAAATAAATCCCAGAATAAAAATAAAAAGCAAAAAAGGAGAGACTGGGAGCTTCAGTTGCGGGTTTGGCCTGCCTGAAAACAGCCCTCAGCTCCTCATCCAGGCTGGCCAGGCTCTCCAGTGGGGACCCCCACCCTGAAGGGGGTGCAGGCAGCCTGAAAACAGCCATCAGCCCCTCATCCAGGCTGGCCAGACACCCCAGTGGGGACCCCCC
>NW_006299704.1:178735-184419 GCF_000327345.1 Myotis davidii | reverse complement strand
AGTCCTATATAATAAAAGGTTAATATGCAAATTGACCAAATGGCAGAACGACCGGTCACTATTATGCGCACTGACCACCAGGGGGGCAGACACTCAATGCAGGAGTTGCCTCCCTGTGGTCAGTGTGCTCCCACAGGGAGAGCGCCACTCAACCAGAAGCCCGGACTCACAGCTGGCGAGCACAGCAGTGGTGGCGGGAGCCTCTCCCACCTCCACAGCAGCGCTAAGGATGTCCAACTGACAGGTTATGACAGTTGGACATCCCCTAGGGTTCCTGGACTGCAAGAGGGCACAGGACTAGCTGAGAGACACCCCCCCCAGCCAAGTGCACAAATTTTGTGCACCGAACCTCTAGTTTATTTATAAAAATGCAGCAAAGTGGAAATAGAGGGAGCATATCTCAACATGATAAAGCCATATATGACAAAGCTACAGTGAACATCATACTCAATGGGCAAGAACTAAAACCATTTCCCCTGAGAACAGAAACGAAATAGGGGTGTCTGCTTTCACCACTCTTATTCAACATAGTTCTGGAAGTATTAGCCACAGCAATCAGACAAGAAAAAGAAATAAAGGGCATCCAAATTGGAAAGGGGGAAGTAAAACTCATTGTTCTCAGATGGCATGATAGTGTACATAGAAAACTCTAAAGACTCCACCGAAAAGCTACTATATTTAATAAATGAATTTGGCAATGTACCAGGATACAAAATCAACACTCAAAAATCAATGCCATTTTTGTACACCAGCTAGGGGCCCAAGTGCACAAATTTGTGCACCTTGAAAGGAACTGTGGGCCACGAGGCTGCTGTGGGCACAGGGTTTGGATTGGCCCATCCTCTGCTCCCCCACTGGCTCCTCCTGCTGTGGCCCCCGGTACCCTGTCTGCCGGCAGCCCTGCTCATGCTGCTGCTGCTCCCACGGGCTGACAGCGCCGGTGCACTAGCATCTGCTGATGGCGCAGAGTGATTGGGGCTGGTGGCAGCAGTGGGTGTGAGTGGGGCCGGTGCCATGAGTGGGTGTGAGTGGTAGCTGCTTCCCTGATCACCCCTCACGAGCAGAGGGAGCTGATGAAGCCCTCAGGGTGATTGGGGCTGGCAGCTGCCACTCACACTGCTGATGATGCCGAGTGATCGGGATTGGCGCTGAGCACCAGCAGCAGATTCAAGCAGTGGCTCCAGTGCCAACAGTGGGTGCCAGTGGCGGCTCCATTGCTGGTAGCAGGTGCGAGCAGAGCTGTCACCAGCAGCGGGTGTGAGAGGCAGCTGCTGGCCTGGATCACCCCTCAGGAGTAGAGGGAGGTGGAGAAACCCTCAAGGGTGATCAGGGCAGACACCAGCAGGAGGTGCGAGCACTGGGCAGGACCGCGGCACGCAGAAGCAAAGAATTTTTTGTAACTGCTAGAGGCTTGCCCCGATGACAGTGACTGGTGCCCCACGTTGGTCTGCGCTCCTGCTCACCTGCTCCACTGTCCCACTGCAGCCAACCACCGCCAGGTTCTGCACTCTGCTGCCTGCTGCCAACACTGCCATGTTCCATGCGCGCCCTCTGGTTCTCAGTGCACATCATAGCGACCAGTCGTTCGGTTGTTCCACCGTTCAGTCTATTTGCATATTAGCCTTTTATTATATAGGAATTCTCAGAAGAGAAACTACACAAATAATGCTATTTACCATTGCAACAAGAAAATTAAGATAATTAGGAATAAACTTAACCAAGAAGGTAAAAGACTTGTACTCGGAAAACTAAAGGACATTGAAAAAAGAGATAGAAAAAGATGTAAACAAGTGGAAGAATATACCATGTTCATGGATTGGTAGAATTAACCTCATTAAAATGTCCATACTACCCAAGGCAATCTACAAAGTCAATGCAATTCCTATTAAAATACAAAAAGCATATTTCACAAACCTGGAAGAAATACTCCAAAAATTTATATGGAACAGGAAAAAAACCCAAATAGTTGCAGCAATCTTGAGAAAAAAGAACAAAGTTGGAGGAATCACAATACCAGATTTCAAGTTGGACTACAAAGCCACCATATTCAAAACAGTCTGGGACTGGCACAAGAACAGGCATATAGACAATGGAACAGAACAGAAACCCAAGAAACCAACCCAGACCATTACACTCAATATCTGACAAAGGAGGCAAGAGCATACATTGGAGCAGAGAGAGTCTCTTCAATAAATGGTGCTGGGAAAATTGGACAAATACATGCAAAAAAAAATGAAAATAGACCAACAACTTACATCATACAAAAGAATAAACTCAAAATGGCTAAAAGACTTAAATATAAGTAGTGAAACCATAAAAATCCTAGAAGAAACCATAGGCAGCAAAATCTCAGACATCTCTCATAGCAATATGTTTACAGATACATCTCCTAGGGCAAAGGAAACTAAGAGGAAAATAAACAAATGGGACTACATCAAAATAAAGGGCTTCTTCACAGCAGAAGAAACCATCGGCAAAATGACAAGAGAGCCCACTGCATGGGAGAACATATTTGCCAATGATACATCTGATAAAGGTTAATATTCAAAACATATAAAGAACTCATACAACTTAACAAAAGGAAGACAAACAATCAAATTTAAAAAATGGGCAAAAACCTAACTAGACACCTTTCCAAAGTGGACATACAGATGGCCAAGAGACATATGAAAAAATGTTCAATGTCACTGATCATCAAAGAGATGCAAATTAATACACCTGTCAGGATGGCTACCATCAACAAATCAACAAATGACAAGTGCTAGGGAGGATGTAGAGAAAGGGAACCGTTGTGCACTGCTGGTGGGAATGCAGACTGGGGCCTCCACTATGGAAAACATTATGGAGTTTCATCAAAAATTTTAAAATTGAACTGCCATTTTACCCAATGACCCCACTTCTAGGAATATATCCTAAGAAACCTGAAGCACCAATCAGAAAGAACGTATGCACCCCTATGTTTGTAGCAGCACAATTTACAATAGCTAAGATCTGGAAATAGCCCCAGTGCCCATCAGTCTTGGCTTTGAATTCTTTTTTTTTTAAGTTTTAAACTATATTTTTATTGATTTTAGAGAGGAAGGGAGAGAGAGAAAGATAGAAACATCAATGATGAGAGAGAATCACTGATTGGCTGCCTCCTGCACTCCCCACTGCAGATTGAGCTTGCAACCTGGGCAAGTGTCCCTGCCTGGACTTGAACCCAGGACCCTTCAGTCCGCAGGTCAATGCCTTATCCACTAAGCCAAACCAGCTAGGGCTTGGCTTTGAACTCTTTAAAAACAAACAACAACAATGAAAATGGCCATATATTCCCAAACAAAACACATTTCATGAGAAGAGTGGCATTCCATTTTTACAAGTGCCTTTAATGCCTGGCTTAGTGAAAAAGAACTCAATTCTCATATCTGCTTCTGTATTTAATCTGTTGGAATATGTTGCTTTGGTTCATGTATATGCAAACAATCCAGCTTTACTTAGATATTAAATAATGAACTTTTTACAAAACCATTTTGCCGATGGTTTCTTCTGCTGATGGTTTATTCTCTGATACAACACCAAAACTTAACAAGTTATAGTTTGCTAAAGGTCCTTTATGATGTGAGATCTGAAGCCCTGTCAATAAATTTCCATAGTCTGTTACATTAACATCCGCTGTATGCATCCCTCACCATGATGATTTGGGGACTGCCATACATTAGTTTTTTGGAAAACACTATTCACCCCAATATTTAGATCTTCTAAATGCTGACACATTTCATACAAAATAAAACATCACATTTGTTATATCATCACTGTTCTCATCAGCAAAGTATTTTAAGCATTTAGAAGCTGTGAAGCTCACAGGCAGATACAGGTTTTCCAAATTCTAATTTCCACATGAATGCCCTATTTTATCATTTGTAACAGGTATCATTAGTAGTTTTCCTTGAAGTAACAGGGCTCACATCGTTCATTTCCAGAAACATTTGTCAGCTGTACTGTGGTTCGTCCGCTGATGATCTCCACGGAAACATGCTAATTCGGCTCAGAATCCAGTCTCCAAAGTGCTTTCCTTTAAGACAACAGCAGAGGCAGTAGAGAGATTTGTGTCCTTCCCATTTCAACAGACAGAATAGGAAACACACATGTGCTCGAGGGGTGAGATTTGGTGACAGTAATAATGTCTGTTGCTTCATCAAACTTCTTTCTTAAGTGGAACTGGCCTTCGTTACTTTTTAAAATATTTTTATTGATTTCAGAGGAGAAGGGAGAAGGATAGCGAGATAGAAACATCAATGATGAGAGAGAATCATTGATAAGCTGTCTTCTCCACACTGAGGATAGAGCCCACAACTCGGGCATGTGCCCTGGCTGGGAATTGAACTGTGACCTTCTGGTTCATAGGTGGACACTCAACCACTGAGCCATGCTGGCCGGGCTTCATTACTTTTGATGTGAGTGCACAGCACTGGAGACTACATGGCTAGAGTGACTGTGCTGCTGTCTTAATCCATGGTCCAGGACTACAATTCCATCTGCTCCAGGACTACACTTCCCAGCATGGCCACTGTGTTATCTGCTCCAGGACTACACTTCCCAGCATGGCCACTGTGCCATCTTCTCCAGGACTACACTTCCCAGCATGGTCACTGTGCCATTGGTGCAAAGGTCAATGGAATGAAAAGGAACCAGTGCCTTACTGTTATTATGAAGAGTAGAAGCCCGATGCACAAAGATTTGTGCGAGAATGAGCCTTCCGTTCCCTGGCTGGCAGCACTGCCTTTGTTCTGGCCAGAGTCACCTTTCTACTCGCCATCTTTGTTGGGTTAATTTGCATACTCACTCCTGATTGGCTGGTGGGCATTGCGAAGGTACATCAATTTGCATCTTTCTCTTTTATTAGTGTAGATAATTTTAACAACACTGACGTCCTGAAAGCATCTCAACTACCCTTCTTGCCAAGGTTCCTTGGACCACACTCTGAGAACTGCTGCCTAGACCAGGGTCAGCAACTTTCTTCTTAGAGAGCCAGCTAGTAGATATCTCATGCTTTGTGGGCTCGTCCCCTCCTGCAATGCCAATCACCAGCTCCGGGACGTTTGGGGGGCCTCCTGAGGAAGAAGCCACACCCTGCTGGTCCAGAGCAGGGTCAGCCTTTAGGCCCGAAAAGACAAGTGGGGAAGGATGGTCAACACCTGGCAGAAGGATCCTGAAGGAGGAGTGGCCTTCACCTGAGGTGTGGAAACCAAGGCCTCAACACCCTCCTCTCCCACCCCCAAATCTGCTGGGGAGCCCAACGTCAAAGCCCTCCTGGAAGCCGAATCTGGGGACGCCCAGCTTCCCGTGTAGATGGGGAGGAGACAGCAGGTCTGTGGCCCAGAAGGTCCTGGACTTGCTGCTGGACCAGTTGCATCATCAACTAGCCGTCCCCCGCCCCACCCCGCACACAGCCCCCAACCCCACCCCTCCAGCCTGGACCACAACTGACCAGGGCTGGGACCACGCAGACTCAGTCCAGTAAAGGTTTGCAGAGGGGGGAAGCTCTGCAGAACCAAGGAGCACCCTCTCCTCCCCCCTCCTCATGCCTCCCCTTTAAGTTGTCAGTCAAACCTGCCACGCAGGGGACCACCAGCACCCAAGGTGCCCCGCGATGGTGCCAGTGCTGAGCAGCAGCCCCCCAACCCCGCCCAGCGCCTGGCGGG
>NW_006299704.1:177642-178599 GCF_000327345.1 Myotis davidii | reverse complement strand
AGTGCGCTCCCCGCCCCCCCTTGCCCCCCAGGTGCGCTCTCCGCTCCACCTCTTCCCCGACTCCCAGAGGCGCCCGGTGCTCCGGGGCCTTTCCGCTCACCTCCACACCCCGCCCTGTGGCCCTGGTTTTGGTGATAACTTTTTGAAATAAACAAGTGGTGCCCAGCTGGCAGTCTCCGGCTTGTCGCCACACCCTGGCCGGGAGGGGTGAGTGGCTGCAGCCACAGGGGGAGACCACAGGGTCTTGCAGCTGCTGTCTCTCCCCGGCAGGATCTCCCAGTGCGGGGTCTCCAGGGCAGGATCTCCTGGGTGGGGTCTCCCGGGCGGGGTTTCCCGGGAGGAGTACCCGGGGCAGCCCGCTACGCAATAAACCATAAGTGCGAGGTACATGTTAACTGCTTACTAAAGTTGAGTGTCCTGTCTTCGTTACATATCATCTTAAAATGGCATTGCTGTTCAGAGTGCTTCAACATGACTCTCCTCAACACGTACCTAACTTACCTACAGAAACAGTCTTGAATACAATATCCCTGAGAAGAATCTGATGGGAAAAACCTCAATTTTAAGACATGTGAAAGTATGTTCCTAGCATTTTACTTATTTCAAATAATTTTTAAAATTGATTTTGGAGAAGGGGAGAGAAGCATTGATGCCAGAGCTAAACTTCGGCTGGCTGCCTCCCGTACTGGGAATCAAACTGGCATGGGATGATGCCCACCAACGGACTCGTATTCCTAGTATTTTAGGTCATTTGCTACATGGCTTCTTGGTAAAGTTGGAATAAAACCCTGGCTCCTTCCTCTGGTTTACAAAGGTAAACTCTCTGACCTCCCGTGTGGCACTGTCTCTCCTTGCTCCCTCGCCTGGGTCTCGCTCCTCCTGCGGGGAGAGGGAGAGCAAGCTCATTCCGAGCCCCCACCTCTGTGCCTGCTGTTCCCGCCATCAGAAACGCTGCTC
>NW_006299704.1:176061-177600 GCF_000327345.1 Myotis davidii | reverse complement strand
AGGAAAGGAGCCACACACACCCAGCTCCCACCATCACCCTCTTGGAAGTCTCCACAGAGTACTCATTGCCTGATCAGGGTCTTGGTCTTTATTTATTGATTCATGTCTTTCTTCTTTTAATAGAATATACATTCCATAGGGATCTATGGATCTTTTAAAATATATATATATATTTTATTCATTTCAGAGAGGAAGGGAGAGGGAGAGAGATAAATAGAAACATCAACAATGAGAATCATTGATCAGCTGCCTCCTGCATGTCCCCCACTGGGGATCGAGCCCACAACCGAGGCATGTGCCCTTGACTGAAATCGAACCTGGGACCCTTCAGTCTGCAAGCTGATGCTCTATCCACTGAACCAAACCGGCCAGGACGGGACGTATGGGTCTTGAGTGTCTAATTACTTTGCTCTTCTAGGACATAGCGGAGTGCCTGGCATATAATATATGGGCTCTATAAATATTTTCTGTGTGAATGAAGGAAAAAAGAAATGATTTGTCATTTTAGAAGCATTGTAGAAGTTGAGTTTCTCTCATTTGTTTTAGATTGGTGGCTCTCAATCTTGGCTTTGCATTAAGATAACTTACGGAGCTTTCTAAAAACTCCAGAGCCCAAACCACACCCAAATTAGTCAGAATCTCTAGGGGTGGAGCCCAGATATCAGTATTTTTTTAAACCTGGGCATTTTCAAGGCTGTCTGTATGGCTACACCCAAGAGAGTACCGTCGTTACCACTTGATGGCGGTAGAAACTCTTCAAACACCCCCAGCCAATGCTTGAGCCCAGTATCTCAGCTAATGATGGACCCATTATTTCACGTCCTTTTATTCTAAAATTAAGCAAATACAAAATAGAACTGAAATTAACAGTTTTATAATTATAAACACCAACCTTGATCTGGTGAAACAAATACAAATCTATAATAGATGAAATTATTTTTCTGAATTAATTTTGGCTATTTCTAATGGCTTCCCCTTAACGAAATAATTATACACATTACCATAATAAGCACCTATATGTCTGTCAGGCTAATAAAATAAAAAATACAAATACAATTGTAAACCCCTGAATATGTTTCTTTCCTCCCTGCTCCATCCCTCCTCCCAAGCTTCCTATTCTAAAAAGCCTAAACCTGACCTGCCAGTGTGGCTCAGTGGGTTGAGCATAGTCCCATGCACCAGGAGGCCACCGGTTCGATTCCCAGTCAAGGCACCTGCCCTGGTCTCAGGCTCAATCCCCAGTAGGAGGTGTGCAGGAGGCAGCTGATTGATGTTTCTCATTGATGTTTCTCTCTTTCCCCTCTCCCTTCCTCTCTCTTAAATCAATAAAAACGTATTTTTAAAAATAAAAATAAGGGAGAAACCAAGATGGCGGCATAGGTAAACACCAGAGATTGCTGCCTCGAACAACCACTTCAAAAGTACAACTAATGGGCGGAACGGACATCTTTCAGAACCACAGGAAGGCTGGCTGAGTAGAAATTCCACAACTAGAAGGAAAGAGAAAAGCATACCGAGATTCTGAGGAGGGGAGGAGTG
>NW_006299704.1:173745-174127 GCF_000327345.1 Myotis davidii | reverse complement strand
CCCCTCCTCCACCAGCATGGGAGGGAGTCGGTTCCCCTGCACGTTCAGGGCACTCCCTTTTCCAATGTCCTTCCTTTCTGCAAAATGCACATTGATTTTTCCCAAACCTGGGTTGGACTTCTTTTCTTCCGCGAGGCTTTTCTTTGTTTTTATTGTCTCTCCAGCCCCTTGGGCCTCCCTCCTCGCTCAGGGCCAGGAGGACCTTGGCCATCCGGGTGTTTAAACCTGCTGTCGGGTTCTCCCGATTGTTAAAAACCTTCTGGGCCACCTTAACTAACTTAGAGATTGATTTCTTCTCAAAGTTTTCTAACTTCTGTCATTTTTTTCTAATATTTGGGGCCGACTGGGAAACAAATGCAAAATTGAAACCCCTCCTTTTCTG
>NW_006299704.1:166047-168699 GCF_000327345.1 Myotis davidii | reverse complement strand
CAGCAAAGTGAAGGCCAGGAAAAGAGCTTCACAGATAAGAAAAAGCTAAAGGAGTTCATCACCACCAAATCAGTATTATATGAAATGCTAAAAGGTATTCTTTAAGAAGAGGAAGAAGAAGAAAAAGGTAAAGATACAAATTATGAACAGCAAATACACATCTATCAACAAGTGAATCTGAAAATCAAGTGAATAATCTGATGAACAGAATGAACTGGTGATTATAATAGAATCAGGGACATAGAAAGGGAATGGACTGACTATTCTTGGTGGGGAAAGGGGTGAGGGGGGTGCGGGAAGAGACTGGACAAAAATCGTGCCCCTATGGATGAGGGCAGTGGGTGGGGAGTGAGGGAGGAGGGTAGGGTGGGAACTGGGTGGAGGGGAGCTATGGGGGTAAAAAAGAGGAACAACTGTAATAATCTGAACAATAAAGATTTAATTAAAAAATAAAAGAAAAAGAAAAAGCCAAAATCTATGAGTATGCTCAAATATGCCTCGAATCTCTCTACAGGAGCAATAGCTACACCAAAAACCATAACCTTATATCTGGGTTTTAAAGGAATCTGTCTTCTCTTTTTACTAACCTGACTTTCTGAAATCCTTTAAAAATATTTAAAATCCTTATTGTATTATTATAACAGCTTTATGGAGAGAGAATTCACACGCCACACATACACTTCACCCACTTCCAGTCTGCGGTTCAATGGTGTCAGTGCGGACCCGACTCTTTGGGAAGCTGCCTTCCCTGAAGGGCTCTGGCTTCAGGAATGTTCCCTGGTCCTGTCTGCACTGGCCATCATGACGCTCACACCGCTGCCAGGGCTTCCCTTCTGAGCCATCCACACCCTTCCTCATATACACACTCCCCCTCCCCAGAGGGACAATGGGAAGGCCTGACGGGACTCCCAGCAGACGTGGGGCGCTGAGAACTTAGATGGCATCTTTAATAAACTTCTGTAAGGTTTGAAAGTTTCCTAAGTGGCATGTCTACTATTTTAACTTTTTTCAAAAGTTTCCTTCACATTTTCTCTCTCCCCAGCCTTTGCCTAGTTCTCATCGTCCTGTAGGAAATGCCAGGAGGAGCCACAGAGCAGGCTCAGCTCGGAGTTCTCTCCAGGCCCAGGGCTCCACTCCGTGTTGCTGCCCCTGCTGTCGCGGAGGATGGAGGTCCCCATGCTGACTCATGTGCAAACAAAGATGGGTCACCGCTTTCTGGCAGAGAGACTTCTAAGTCACAGGATTCCTTTTAACAGAAAAATGTACTAGATAAAGACCAGTCCACGGGCCTTCAAAACGTAGTAAACTAAGTGGAACCCGTGTTAAATCCCACTGATGTTCCCGGCAGCAGCTCAGCACCGGCCACTGTGGCGGCGTGGGCTCAGCGTCCCCACCTGGGCGTCTGGCGGAGACCCTGCCTCTGAGCTGGGTGCGGGGCCGGGAGCGCATCGTTCCAAGCTGCCGAGCCTGGTGAACAGTGGCCTGCCTGCTGTTTCCCTGGGACAGTGCCATCTGGTCGAGAGCCGTGATGGCACTCACAAGCCAGCCTGCACCGCTTCACAGCTGCTGGTAAGGAAGGGGTGGCAGTGGGCATCCTCCCAGCACCAGCACAGCCAGCGCATGCTGCCTGGGCCTCAGCTTCCAGGGACTCCACAACCGAGTGGTCACATTGCAGGAGACGGACGGGGCTGTGAGCCCACACCCTTCCTGATGGGCAGCAAGCATGCTGACCTCACTCAGAGAGGAGCATCCTTAGGCACCCTCCTTCCCCCAGCTGCTCGGAGTGCCCCAGTTCCCAGCAGGACATCCAAACAAGGGCAGCCAGTGCCCGCTCCATAAGGACCAGAGAGAATCGTCTCTCAACAACTTGAGCTGCTAAATAAAAAATACCCACCATTATTAGTTGCATTTTAAATTAAACAGGGTGCTTTTAAAAAGTATCTATATAACAGTATATATAAAAGCCTAAGCAACTGTCCGACCATCCGACCGGTGGCTATCACACACAATGACCACCCCGGGGCAGATGCTCTACACAGCAGCCGCCGAACTGTGGTGACTTGGCAGCTGTGGTTCTTGGGTTACGCACCCAGAACCAGAGAGGAAGGAGCCTGATCCCGGGGTGCGTCACCTGAGAACTGCCCTCTCACAATCCCGGACCTCTCAGGGGATGTTGGAGAGCTGGTTTTGGCCCGATCCCCGCAGACCAGGCTGAGGGACCCCACCTATGCATGAATCCATGCACTGAGCCTCTTGTCTTACATAAAATTCAACTCTGTATTTCTTTACTAAGCTACTTAGCATCAAACAAAGGCAAACTTAATTTCACTTTAGACATTTTGATTGTTATCTCTAGGCTGAGGCCTTATGGGAGAGAAACAGTGAGTGAATTCATTTCCCTAAGCAGACAGATCTTCCTTTCTTGCTACTTTGTAACTAGAAGGAGAAAAATAAATCTTAGCAAATGTGCTTAATGTCAAAACGATTTCAGATGAATTTACCTTGTGACTAGGAAAACATTAGCTCCTGATTGATTGCTCCTGTTCTACCTTCCTGTGCTAGAGCCTGGGGTGAGAGCCTGGTTTTCCTGAGTGTGGTTTGCAAGGGGATCCAGATGGGCAGAGACACCGAGAGGCCTGGGCGGGGGAGGGG
>NW_006299704.1:159063-166018 GCF_000327345.1 Myotis davidii | reverse complement strand
ATATATTTCACAAAAATGGAAACAAATGAACCAAAACAAACAAACAAAAAACCTGGGGTAGCAATACTTATACCAGACAAAATAAACTTTAAAACAAAGAATTTAAAAATAGAGCTACCATGTGACCCAGCAATTCCACTTCTGGGTACTTATCCAAAGAAAACAAAAACACTAATTCAAAAAGATAAATGCACCCCTATGTTCATTGCAGCATTATTTACAACTGGAGGCCCAGTGCATGAGATTCGTACACTGGCGGGGGTGGGGGTGTTCCTCAGCCTGGCCTGTGCCCACTTGCAGCCTGGGACCCCTTGGGGGATGTCTGCTTGCGGCTTAGGCCCGATCCCCTCAGGTATCGGGCCTAAGCCGGCAGTCAGGCATGCCTCTCGCAGTCTGGGGCTCTCGCAGTCCGGGACCCCTCACTCCTTACTGGCTGCCTTCAGCAGAGACGGGAGAGGCTCCCGCCACTGCTGCTGGGCTTGCCAGCTGTGAGCCCGGCTTCTGGCTGAGTGGTGCTCCCCCTGTGGGAGTGCACTGACCACCAGGGGCAGCTCCTGCGTTTAGCATCTGCCTCCTGGTGGTCAGTGTCTGCCATAGTGACTGGTTAATTTGCATATTACACTTTTATTATATAGGATAGCCAACATGGAAGCAACCTAAGTGTCCATCACTAGGCAAATGGGTAAAGAAGATGTGGGACATGTATAACAAAATATTACCCAGACATAAAAAAGAATGAAATCTTGCTACTCGTGACAGCATGGATGTACCTAGATGGTATTGTGTTAAATGAAATAAGTCAGATAGTCAAAGCAAATATGATCTCACTTATATGTAGAATCTAGAAACCAAAATAAATGAACAAACAAAACAGAAACAAACTCATAGAAACAGAGATCATTTTGATGGTGGCCAGACAGAAGCTGGGTGAGTACGGTGAAGGGATTAAGAAGTACAATGCCAGCTATGAAAACAGTCACGGATGTAAGCACAGCCCAGGGAATGTTGTCAACAATATTGTAAGATACGTGTGGTGTCAGATGGGTACCAGAGGGGCCAGTGTGGCCACTGTTAAGTTATGTAAGTGTCTAATCATATCATATCGTGTGTCGGCTGTGATTGACAAACATTTTTAACAAGGAGATAGTGAGCACCCCAGCAAATGGAACTTTGGGTGAGAGACGTTATAGCAGAGTTTTCTGTTTCCTGGTGTGGTGTGTTGGAACCTTTTCCTTTTCCTCTCCATAAATTGTATCCACATTATTTGGGGATTTTTTCAGTAGTTTGGGGGTTTTAGAAAACATATGGCTGGCCCTGGTCAGAGTGGCTCAGTCTATTGAGCATCGGCCTGTGTGCGGAAAGGCTGCTGGTTGCATCCCCATCCGGGCCCTTGCGGGTGGCAGGCTGGGTGCCCAGTGGGGCATGCAGGAGCCCGCGATGGGGGTTGTGCTCTGGCACACTGATGGCTCCTCTGGGGAGCCAGATCTGAGGCCCCCGGGTCCACCTGGGCAGTGCCTGGGGGACACCAGGGAAAGACTGCTCCTCCGCAGGCAGGAGGCAGCCCTCTGCGATGAAGGAGGGGCTCCCTGCCATGTATTTGCGATAGAAGAGAAGCTCTAGAAGTACCTTCTTCTCTCCTCACAGCGCCCCTGCTGGGGGGAAGTCTGCGCCGGTTTCTCCATGTTGTTTTTCTGTCCGTCCTCATACTGAGCAGCTCAATAGCCACCCGTTCCCCCCCACCCCGCCCCCATCCCATCTGAAACTCCCTCTTCCATTAGCGTTGGATCACAGTGACATCTATAATAATCAATAATAATAAAAGCATAATATGCTAATTAGACCAGACGACCTTCTGGAGGAAGCCAAGGCTGCAAGGGAAGCCAGTGCGGGCGGCCTGGGAAGGCGGGGAGGAAGGCCTACTCTTGCAGGAACTGCGAGCATCGGCCTCTAGTAAGAATGGTGCAGCAATGTCACCGTCTGGGCGCGGTGCGCTCACACTCCAGCTGCGCCTGCCCAGGAGGGGGGCGACCGCGCCCTGGCACCGAGCCACGCTGCGGGCTGGAGGCTGGGTGGAGGCGGGCAGAGAGAGACAGGTGCCAGGAAGGAAAACCAGCGCCAGCCCCAGGCAGCACTGTTTCCAGGCCTCACCCACAGCGGGAGGCGCAGGCCCTGGCGGGGGTGCACAGGGTCACAGAGGGCAGACAGGCTTTGGCTCCAAAGTGGGTGCTCTTTGCCCATTACCTCATCCCAAACCAGCCTCCACCCCACAGCCGCCTGAGGGCTGTGCTAGTCTGTCCGCAGGTGGCCCGCGCTCCTCCCGTCCAGGCGCACGCCTGTCCCTGTCCCGCCGCCTCACCTGCTTCCTCCAGCAGCACCTGCTGGGGCAAAGCCAGGGCCTCCAAGGAAGCGGGAGGTACTGGCTGTTGGTGTGAATTATTAAAGTGTCTTTCAGGGTATTTATGTCCCGATGCTCCAACCGCACCAAGGCTGTGCGCTCTGGGAAGGGATGGAGCTCTTGCCACAGCGCCACCCAGGCCTTCTCTCCGCGTTGTGCCTGCGTCCGGGGCAAATAGACCCGCAGGCTGGTTGGCACCGCTGCGCCAGCTGCAAGGGTCCCGGGCTGTGCCCACCCAGCCACTGCCCCACCCTCACCCCACTGCTTTCCAGGGCAGCGACCTGCTCGCAGATTCTCTAACCATTGAGCAACCAGCCAGGGAGTAATATTCCATTGTCCTACACCTTTTATTTTTCTTAAATATTTTTAAATTAATTTCAGAAAGAGAGAGGGAGAGTTAGAAACACAATAATGAGAGAGAATCATTGATCGGCTCCCTCCTGCACACCCAGCACTGGGGATCAAGCCCACAACCTCCTGGTTCATAGGCTGATGCTCAACCACTGAGCCACACTGGCCAGGCTGTTCCTCACCTTTTATACCCACTCATCTATTGATAGGCATTTGGATTGCTTCCATATCTTGGCTATTGCAAATAATTCTGCAATGAACATGGGATGCATATATTCTTGTAAATTAGTGTTTTGGGTTTCTTGGAATATATACCCAGAAATGGAATTGCTGAGTCATAAGGCAGTTCATTTTTACTTTTTTTGAGGAACCTGCATGGTGTTTTCCACAGTGGCTGCACCAGTCTACGTTCCCACCAGCAGTTTGTAAGAGTTCCCTTTTCTCCATGAGAAACTTTTGTTTAGACTTGTTCATTTATTGCAAAATTTCTCAGAGGTCTTCTTTATTTTTTTAAGTCTTTTTTTTTATTATATTTTATTGATTTTTTACAGAGAGGAAGGGAAAGGGATAGAGAGTTAGAAACACTGACGAGAGAGAAACATCGATCAGCTGCCTCCTGCACACTCCCCACTGGGTATGTGCCCGCAACCAAGGTACATGCCCTTGATCGGAATCGAACCTGGGACCCTTGAGTCCGCAGATCGACGCTCTATCCACTGAGCCAAACCGGTCAGGGCATTTTTCAGTCTTTTTAAAAAATATTTTTATTGACTTTAGAGAGAGAAAGGGAGATGAGAGAGACAGGTCGGCTGCTCCCTGCATGCCCCCTACCAGGGACTGAGCCTGCCACCCGGGCATTGGACAGGGAGGCAACCTTCTGGTGCACAGGAGGATGCCCACTCACTGCGCCACCCGGCCAGGCTCTCGGAGACTTGCTATTCTGCGTGTTGTGAGTTTTCTGGAGAAGGTGGGCAAGCTCTTGTTTGACCACAGGATCCTTTTCTGCAGGCATCTCACGGGAAAAGCGTTCCTAGAAGTCCATTGGGTGGAACACTGCACTAGAGACTCTAGATCGGTAAGGTCTTCAGAAACCAGACAGGAGGAGCTGACCCCACTTGGCCCAGGGTGTGTCCTTGGAGGTTTCTGAGACGGTGCTCTGGGGTTTGGACATGGTCATCATTACCCCCTTTGAGAAGAAAGACAAAAATTGTAATTACAGCAACACACATTTTAAAATGGCATTTTCCAAAGTTTTCAAGGCTCTAGCCTAGAACAAATCAAAACAATGTTAGTCTGCTGGCTGCCTGGGGCATTAAGTGGTACTAAAGCATCATTAGAAGCACAAGCAATGAAAAAAAATTTTTTTAAAGGATAAACTGAACTTCATCAAGATTAAAAAGCTGTGTACTTCAAAGAACACTATCAAGAAAGCGAAAAGATGCCCACAGCATGGGAGAAAACCTTGGTGACTTACACATCTGTTAAGGGACTAGTATGCAGAGCACATAAAGAACTCATACAATTTAGCAATGAAATGACAAATAAACTAATTAAGAAATGAGAATCATCTTTCTCCAAAAAAGACATATAAATGGCCAATAAGCAAAGAAGATGGTCAAGCCATTAGTCATTAGGAGAATGGGTACCACATCAGCACCATGGGATGGCTGTTCTACAAAACAGGGGCAGCCCTGGCTGGTTTGGCTCAGTGGATAGAGTGTCAGCCCACAGACTGAAGGGTCCCGGGTTCAGTTCTGGTCAAGGGCACGTATCTTGGTTGCAGGTTTCCTGGCCCTGGTTGAGGTGCATGCAGGAGGCAACCAGTTGATGTGTCTCTCTCACATTGATGTTTCTCTCTGTCTCTCCCTCTCCCTTCCGCTCTCTCTAAAAATCAATGGAAAAAATATCCTCGGGTGAGGATTAACAACAACAACAACAAAACGTCATCAGAGCAGAGTGGGTGGTCGCCGCAGCCTGGCCTGTGGCCTCCGTTCGCAGGGCTGTGGCGGGGAGCTGAGCCTCTGAGTCCTTGGGTAGCAGAGAGACAGGCCCTGAGAAAGGGAGGGAAGAGGGACCGTCTGCTATAGCAGAGACAGCTGAGCCTTGAGCCCCCACTCTGGTCCTGGGCTGTCGTCTTTGGGTGGTAAGACCTTGGGCAAGTCCATCCCTTCTCTGGGCCCCTTTCCCTCCCTCTGCAAAAGGCACCAAATCACATGATCTGGGAAGCCTCTTTAAATCCAGGTGTTGCTCATCCATCACTTTGGAAACAATGTGAAAAGTTTAATAAATAGTGATTTGTCTGGGTGATCGCTCACAGTCATTTCTAGTGCAGCCCAGTGAGGATGGGGCTGCATTTGGGAAACACGTTGCTAGGTGATGTCATTGCAGGAACATCCTGGACCACACTTCCACAGCCCGGACGCAGGCTGCCATGGCACAGCCCATCGCTTCTGGCTACAAGCCTGCAGAGGCTGTTGCTGTGCTGAGCACGGTAGGTAACTGTAACACAGTGGTGAGCGTTTGTGTATCTGAATGTTGAAGAGGTAGTAAAAGTGCAACGTGGAAGATGAAGACGGCCCCCTGTGTGGGGCACTCAGCATGAACGGCGCCTGCAGGGCTACAGGTTGCTCTGGGTGAGCAGCACACGCAAGAGGAAGCCCTCAGCCAGGCGTGAGGGTCCCGGGCTCCCCCGCAAGTCGCCTGGGTCACGCCGGGACCCCAGGGTCTGGGTGCCACACCTCGTCAGGCATAGCCACGTGGCGGGACTCCACATTAAGCACAGCTGCTATAATACGTGTTAACAGTATTACAGTTTGGTGTTAGAAATAAGTATTCACTTGATTTTGCCATTTTCTCTTCATATTTTGGAGCCCATAACATTTTTTACAGAATGCAAACATTTTGAAGGGCCCTTAAACTGCAAGCAGGCGCCCTAACCAGTTTGGCTCAGTGGATAGAGCATTGGCCTACGGACTGAAGGGTCCGTGGTTCGATTCCTGGTCAGGGCACAAGCCTGGGTTGCAGGCTCGATCCCTCATAGAGGGTGTGTAGGAGGCAGCTGATCAATGATTCCCTCTCACCATGGATGTTCCTATCTCTCTCTCCCTCTCTAAAATCAATAAAATACGTCTTTTAAAAACATGCAAGCAGGCTCTGGGCCCGGCGGCTGCCCTCCCAGCTCTGCTACCCTCGCTGACTGGCTCTGATTGTGTCCACATCCGGGCCCAGTGAAATCTATCTGGTGGTGTCTGATGGCGGCTGATAAAGGGGCGGGCAAGAGCCTGGCGGGCGCCAGGGATCTGGAAGCTCACAGCAGACACACATGCTCCATGAGCGCCTCCAGGGAGCCGACTTCAGCAGAATCATGCGACATGTCGGCTGCACAGAGTGTGTGGGGCGGGGGGAGGGGGGGCGGAGGAGGAGGGAGGGTGTTTTCCTCTAAACAAGTACGCAGCAGCCAAAGCAAGACAACCAGGTGACCCTGTTCACCACCCAGGCCGGCGCCAAGTGCCCCAGTTAAGAGAGATTGGAGGACAGGAGAGCTGGGCCTGCAATATGGAAGAGCAGGAGATGGGGAGGAGCGACCAAGTCTGAGCACGATTCCCCTGAAGAATTCAGCCACCACTGTCTGCGCTGGGCATCCCTCAGGGGCAGGCATCCTCTGGGCCCAGCCCTCAGCTGGCCGGACCCCCTCCCCTCTGAGGGTAGGACTTGGGCTCCCTTCCTCCTGCGGCCAGCCAGCTTGTGGGTGCGGGAAACACAGAGCCCTGACCGCTCTGCGCCGAATTGTCAAGAGTCTTTCCAGCGTTGCCTCGGATGAGGTTCTGCAAGGTCCTCCCTCGGCGTGGCCGGAGGCGAGGTCCGTGCACATGATCGAAAACTCCCTTTTGCAAGCGTGTTAGTAGTGGTCACCACCGCAAGCTGGGCTCCACCTCTGACGGTCGTGAGGTAGCATTTCCATGGTCGAGGGGAAGCTAGTTCCTGACGCACTTGGCTTCACTGGGCATCAGCACCACTGATTCCGGGGCCCTCACAAAGGAATCACTAGGCTTAAAGCACAGCCAGGACGCTCATGCTTCATCCAAAGGAATAAACCTCAAATGCGGCCGCAGGCCTCCTGACTCACGGCTCTCGTGTTCCGGGAGGCGAAGGAGGGGCAGTCCTGAGGTGAAAGGGGAGGTCTGAGGGTCCTGGATGTTGGGGGGGGGG
>NW_006299704.1:158384-159019 GCF_000327345.1 Myotis davidii | reverse complement strand
CCTAGTGTTTAGTTTTTCCTTTAAATGTCCTGTTTTGATTGAAGCCATCATTACCTACCAGGGCAGCAACTGTTGGCTGTCCATCAAAACCCAGTCCTCCCTTCCTCCTGAGACTGCGGCCAGGGCACAGCTTCCCACTCCCCTTCTCACTGGGAGCAGCTGAGAAACCAAGTGGTCCCCGTGGAAGCGAGAAGAATGGGGCACCTCCAGGCCTGGCTGTGAGGCCTCCATGCACTCTTCTTCCTGCCCTTCCCTTCCTTCTCGCTGGAAGCTGCAGGAATGGGGGGTGGGGGGTGGGGAGACAGGGCAGGACATCCAGCACCTCCTGGAGGCCGGGCTCCCCTGCCTCCCCCCACCCAGCTGCCCCCTGCCCTCGATGCTCCATCGCACAGCCAGGCGCCACCGACCACATGTGAGGGAGCTGCCTCTGTGGAGCGTGAAGTTCCCTCTGAGGTCACCCCCACCCCCACCTCCACCCCTGTCTAGTTCCCTTGGTCCCTCCCAGGCCCTGAGAACCAGAGGAAGGCGCCTGCTTCACGCAGGCCTGGCTGAAGCCTGGGTGTCCTGGGGGATCTCCTGTCGGTCCCCCGCTTCGTCCAGTCCCCTGCTAAGCGGGCAGACCCTGGGGAGCAGGT
>NW_006299704.1:152067-158243 GCF_000327345.1 Myotis davidii | reverse complement strand
TCCCTCGGTCCCTCTGTCCTCACGGCCAGGCAGCCCTGGCCTCTGACCACCAATCCCCCACCCCGCAGGACCCCCACCTGGAGCAGGGCCCCCCACTGCTGGAGCATGAGGCGGAGGCAGGCCCACACCCTCCACCCACCCTCCACCACCCCCGAGAGCCACCCCTTCCTGGGCTCAGTAGCAGCAGGAAGGGTTCTGATGCAACACTGCTCCTGGGCTGCTTCCCACACGCTGTAGCTCACTGGCCACGCCAAACAGCATGCACTGAACATCACTCGTCCTTACTGGGAAAGAAACGCAGCAGGACTTAAGCACTGGCTTTCTAACCGGTCAGTGTTAGCAGCAACCATCACTCAGGTGTGGGCAGGAGTCCGCAGGGGTGGCCAGCCGTACGGACCAGCCGGCCTCAGCCCTGCACTCCCCCTGCCACCAGGAGCAGCGGCACAACCTGGCTTCCTGGAGCTGTACCAGCTGCTGAAGGTGAATTCTGAGTGGGAGTGACACCATCGGACAGGCAAGGGGGTACATCTAGATGTCATTTCCAAACTGCACACTTTCGATGGCTGTGGCTTTTGGGTTTAGAATGTAAGCCAGAAGGGGCTGCGTTTACAGCACCACACACCTGGACACCATTAGAAAAGCCTAATACATCCACACGCCCTGCAGGGGGTCAGCCCTCCCATGGGGAACGGCCAGCCCAGGGTGTGGGCGTCCAACTGTTTCTCCCCTTTCTTCTTGGGAGGCCACTTGGTGGTTCTGTGACCAGCAGGGCGGTGGGCTAAGGAAGGAGAGATGGCGCCCACTCGGTTTTGGCTGAAGCGATGCTTGTCAACAAGGAACTATGAAGATGAGGAGGCTGGACCTAATGACTTAAATCAGCCATCGCACCGTCTTCTACGCCTGAGCGTGATCGGACAAGCGAGTGGAAATCAGGCTCAGGCGGCGTCTCCCAGAAGGGGTGGGCCCCCTGCGGGCCGTTCTGCGCCGGCTCCTGTCGGGTAGCCCCCCTTTTTCACGTCAGGCAATGCTCTGGAGACCTGATCTAGAGGGAAATGCACTCAGGCAGGAAGCCTCGTCAGGCTGACTCCATACCGTCCCGGGGTCACTGCTCCTCCTCCCTGACCCCTCGAGCCAAGGAAGTCCACTGGCATCCGGAAGCCAGGGCAGCATGGAGCGAGCTCTGTCGGGAGGCACCGATCTGGGAGGCTAAGCCAGGACTGGCCCGTCACGGCTTCTCTCCAGTGCCTGAGAGCTGTGGCCATGGCGAGCAGCCACCAGGAGACCCCGCAATGTGGAGCCCAGACAGCCCCACCTCTGCGAGCTTCTCTCCACTCAGGCAATTGTTCTCTTATGTTTTGTTTCTTTCCAAGGAAGAAGCTTGAGTATCTGAAGGGGTGTAGTTTGTGTGCAAGTACTAAGCGGAAATGCCTCGGTGCTGGCCGTTAGAGAAAAGAAACGGTTAGTCCGCTTGCTTCTGCATCTGCTTCCCTTTTCTTTAGTTCCCCTTAGACGTGTCCAGATGAGCATGTCCACCCGTGTCTAAGTGAGCGTGTCCACCTGCGTCTAAGTGAGCATATCCACCTGTTTCTAAGTGAGCATGTCCACACGTGTCTAAGTGAGCATGTCCATATGCGTCTAAGTGAGCATGTTCACCTGCATCTGAGCATGTCCACCCATGTCTAAGTGAGCGTGTCCACCCGTGTCTAAGTGAACATGTCCACCCACGTCTAAATGAGCATGTCCACCCATGTCTAAGTGAGCATGTCCACACGGGTCTAAGTGAGCATGTCCACCCATGTCTAAGTGAGCATGTTCACATGAGTCTAAATGAGCATATTCAGGCCACGAAATGGGCAGAAAGGAAAGAAAAGTGAGAGCAAAGTGATGACAAGCTAACAGGAGATTTTGTAGAGAAGTTTTAATAATCACCACTATAAAAAAAACCTGTTTTTTCTTTTAAAACTGTTGGCCGATGTGGCTCAGTTGGTTGGGCATAATCCCATGCTCCAAAGAGTTGCTGGCTTGATTAGGGGTCAGAGCACATGCCCAGGTTGTGAGTTCGATCCCCTGTGTGGGTGTGCAGGAGGCCGATCAATGTTTCACCCTCACATCAATGTTTCTCTCTCTGTCTCCCTTCCTTTTTGTCGAAAAAACAAAAACAAAATACCACACAAACAAGCAAAAAGAAAAAAAAAACGATTTCCCACAAACCTTCAGCAATACAACTCCATTTAAACAATGTTTATCCAAATCAAAACGACAATGAGGTCCATCTCACATCTGTCAGAATGGCTATCATCAACAAATCAACAAATGGCAAGTGCTGGCAATGATGTGGAGAAAAAGGAACCCTCATGCACTGCTGGTGGGAATGCAGACTGGTGCAGCCACTGTGGAAAACAGTATGGAGTTTCCTCAGAAAAATAAAAATGGAACTCCCATTTGACCCAGTAACCCCACTTCTAGCATTGAACAGACTGTCAAACCTCAGAGGGAAGACGGGGGGTTTGGGGGGGAGGATGGGGGTATAAGAGATCAACCAAAGGACTTGTATACATGCGTATAAGCATAACCAATGGACACAGACAATAGCGGGGTGAGGGCATGTGCTGGGGTGGAAGAGGGCTGGGAAAGGTCAATGGCGGGGGAGAGACATATGTAATACTTTCAACAATAAAGAATTTAAAATTTTTATCCAGAAAAAAATGTTTATGCAAATTCCATTAGGATAGACAACAAAATACTTAGGAATCGGCTTAATGAAAGAAGTACAAGATTTGTATACTGAAAACTAAGAATATTGTTCAAAAAAATTGAAAAAGACTGAAGTGGAAGAACATGTTCAAGGATTGGAAGATTTCATGTTAAGATGGCACCAGTACCCAGAATGACATATTGATTCAATGCATTTCCCATCAAAACCTCAGCTGGTTTGTTTTTTGCAGATATTGACAAGCTTATCTCAAATTCCTATGGAAATGCCAGAGACCAGAGTAGTAAAATCAATCTTGAAAAAGAACAAAGTCAGGGGACTCACATGTTCTGATTTCAACACTAACTACAAAGTTGCAGCGATTAAGACTGAAGTACTGGGGTAGCATAAACACAAAATCAAAGGAACAGAATTGAAAGTTCAAAAATAAACTGATCTTTATGGTAATTGATTTTCGTCAAGTGTGCAAAAAATTCAAGGGGGAAAGAATAGTCTTTTCAACAAATGATGCTGGGAAAACTGGATATCTATATGTACGAGAATGAAGTTGGACCTCCACCTCACATCTTATCAAAAATTAACTCAAAATAGGTCTGTAAACAAGCACGGCTAGGGCTCAGGAGCTGAAGAAGGGGTTGATGCACAAATGAAAACACTTGATAAGAAATATGAATTTAGAAATCATGGGGGAGCCAGGTGGAAACTTCCCTCTAGTGGAGAAGCTCCCCAAAACCCTGGACCTGCCAACTTTTTTTTTTTTTAAAGATGAAAGTTTTGTTTACTGAAATGTAAGAAAAAACACTACATGCAAATTTTATGTACTATAGCCAAGAGTACTTGAAGAGTTATTTTTCACCTAAATTTTTATTTGCAAAAGAACTGGAAATGGGTCCGTATTAATAATGAGAACTCATAAAGGCAACACCATATTTACAGCTTTCATAAGATTTCCCTCCTGGTGTGAATTTTCTGAAGCACTGTGCATCAATTCACTTGCAGGAGGACTTCCCACATTATATATGCAGTGTTTTTCTGTAGTGTGTGTTCTCGTATGTCTTCTAAAGAAAACAACTGAAGGCTTTCCCCTGCCTGCTTTTTATTCACTTAAATACACATTTGCCCTTTAGGAATGCAAACAGGCATATCAAAGGTAAAGTTTGGAAAACAGTAAAAGAATGATCAGGACAGGGGATTGCCCTGAGCCATTTGGCCAACAGCAGGGCAATATTATCTGCTGAATATCAGAGTCCATTAGCCTTCCAGTGGGACTTTTTGCTAACTACTATTGGTCTTTGCCTCCAGCATGGGTCAAAGACATAACTCTAAGAGTTAAAAGTATAAAACTCTTAGAAGCATAGATAGGGTAAATCTTTGCGAGTTTAGATTAGGCAATGGCTCTTATATATGACACCAAAAATATAAGCAAAAATAACAGTAAGCTAGACTTCATAAAAATTAAAAACTTTCGTGCTTCAAAGGAGACATCAAAAAAGTGAAAAGACATTCACAGTGGGAGACAATGGTTGCAAATCATACATCCAATAAGGGACTTTGTTGTGGACTGAACTGTGTGCCCCAATATTCATAATTTGAAGCTCTAGCCCCCAGTGTGATTGTATTTGAGGCAAGGCCTTCAATGAGATAATTAAGGTTGAATGAGATCATAAGGTGGGCCCTACTCCAACGTGACTGGTGTCTTTATAAGTGTAGGGAGAGACACCAGGGATGTGGACACAGAGAAAAGACCATGTGAAAACACTGGCTACAGGTCAAGGATAGAGTCCTCAACAGAAACCAACCTTGCTGGAACCTTGACCTTGAACTACCAGACTCCAGAACTGTGAGAAGATAAATGTATGCTGTTTAAGCCCTGATTGTGTGGTATTTTATCATGGTAGCCTGAGTAGATTAATGCAGACTTGTACCCAGAATATACAAAGAACTATTACAACTAAAAAATATATAAAAAGAAAATAAATAAATAAAAATGAGCAATGGTCTGAATAGTCAGTTTTCTTTAAAAGATATACAAATGGAATGATGCTAGACATCATTAGCCATCAGGAAGATGAAAATGGGAACCATGATGAGATGCCACTCCACATCAGCTAGGATGGCACAATCACACTGACAATAGCAAATGTCTGAAGACGTGGAGAAATCGAGCCCTCATACACTGCTGGTAGCTGCCGTGGAAAGCAGTTTGGAAGTTCCTCAAAAAGTTAAACAGTTTCCACATGACCCAGCAACTTCACACCTAGGTTTATATTCAAGAGAACTGAAAATGTGTCCATGAAAAAACATGTACATGACTGTTCATAGCAGCATTATTTATACTTGCTAAAAATTGTAAACAACCCAAATGTCTTATCAACTGATGAATGGATACATAGAATGTGGTACATCCATAAATGGAATATTATTTAGCCTTGAAAAGAAGTGAAGGACTGTTAAATGCTGCAACTTGGATGAGTCTTGAAAATAGTATGCTAAGTGAAAGAAAGCAGACACAAAAGGCAATATATTGTGTAATTCCCTTTATATGAAATGTCCAGAATAGACAAATCTATAGACAGCAGATTGGCGGTTGCCAGGGGCTGGGAGAAATAGAGACTGGGAGTGATTCTTATGGGTCCTCGGCTTCTTTTGGAATATGTGACAAAAATGTCCTGGACTTAGATGGCAGCAAAGGATGTACAACCTGCAAATATGCTAAAAACCACGGGATTATATCCTTTTCCGTTTTTTAATTCTCACCTGAGGATATTTTTTGAATGGATTTTAGAGAGAAAGAAAGGAGAGAGAGAGAAAGAGAGAGAGAGAGAGAGATCAGTTTGTTGCCTCCCATACATGACTCGGGGGATCAAACCTGCAACCTAGCTGTGTGCCCTAATGGGAACCTTTTGGTGCACAGGACAACACTCCAACCAACTGAGCCACCTGGCCAGGGCTGGGTTCTATTCTTTAGAAGGTGAATTTTAAAATGTGTTACTTATATCTTATAAAGCTGTTATTTAAGAAACTAAAAAATATTTATGCAGATATACAAATTAAAGGAATTTTCGAAATGTAGTATAGTAGCCTACGTATTGTTTTGTCCACTAGGTTAAAATCTCCAGGCCACTGAATTTGGTTTTTGTTTGTCTGGGTTTTTCTTTCTTCCCCTTCCTTGTATGGGTTCTGTAGGATGCTGGTTCCCCTCCATTTTTCTCGGTGTCTAGAGTTGTGTCCAGAAGGCATGCTCTGCTCTCAGCAAGCAGCAGGGCCTCTCTTCTCCTCCCCATGCCTCCTGAGGAGGGCGGGTCAGGGCAAAGGTCGGGCCTGGCCTGTGCATCTTGTGCCCCCCCCCACTGGGTCCTGGGCATGGTGCCCAACCCCCCTTTGCAGGGGTGGCCCCCTGGTTGCAGCCTCTGGAGGGTGTAAAACGTGGATGACACTGTGCATATGGGACCTGGGGCCGGAG
>NW_006299704.1:148748-151346 GCF_000327345.1 Myotis davidii | reverse complement strand
GCCCGGCCGGCGTGGCTCAGTGGTTGAGCATTAGTTTACGAACCAGGAGGTGCAGTTCGATTCCCAGTCAGGGCACATGCCTGAGTTGTGGGCTTGATCTCCAGTGGGGGTGTGTGCAGGAGGCAGTGGATCAATGATTCTCTCTCACCACCGATGTTTCTCTCTTTCTCTCCCTTCCTTTTTGAAATAAAAAATATATATATTTAAAAATTATAGGTGTGAAGAAGTAAGTGGAAGGGAAAGGCTCTCCACCTATTCTGGTTAGTAACAATTACTATATACCAAATAAGAAGACCCTACTTTTACTGGTTCAGTGGTGGCTGAAGGTGCACAGAAGACATTTTTAGGTCAAATCCTGGGCTCTGAGAAAGAGTCGTGTAACTTGCATCTTGCAGGAATTATAATATATGAAGGTCCTTTCAATTGCTCAAGCCCTTTCCTTGCGCTTGAGGTTACGAATGTGGATTCTGTACCTGCTGTAGATCAGAACTGCACGCAGTGGAGTGAGAAGGCACAGGTGTGCCCAGGGCGGGGGTTGGGTAATCCCAGAGGAAATGATAACAATTAGCATTTGAAAGATGTACGCCGGCCAACACTGGAGATTACTGTTTAAAATAATTTGCCCGGGGACTCAGCTGGTCAGAGTGCCATCTCATGCACCAAGTGGTGGGTTTGGTTCCGGTCGGGGCACATGCCCAGGATGCGGGTTCACCCCAGGCAGGGCGCGTATGGGAAGCAACTGATCAATGTTTCTCTCTCACGTGTGTGTCTCTCTCGCTTCCTCTAAAAATCAATAAGAAACACACCCTCTGGTGAGGATGAAAACATAAAACACGGATGAGTGTGCACGTGGGTTGTTTCAGTTCCAGGAACTTGTGTTCAGTGCAGTGGTCGGCAAACTGCGGCTCACGAGCCACATGCGGCTCTTTGGCTCCTTGAGTGTGGCTCTTCCTAAGCCTTAGGAATACCCTAATTAAGTTAATAACAATGTACCTACCTATATAGTTTAAGTTTAAAAAATTTGGCTCTCAAAAGAAATTTCAGTGGTTGTACTGTTGACTGATGAGTTTGCCGACCACTTTAGTGAAATGACTGACATTTCCCGAGTGCTGCGCGTCCCCAGAGCCGTACTTAATATATCGAACACCGGACAGCACCTCTAGAGAAGGGGCTCTGAGGAAGGGGCTATGATTACCCCAGGTTTATATTTACCCCAGTCGAAGAGGCTGAGATTCAGGGAGATGCCCATCTTGCCCAAGGCCAAGGTGCCCAGCTCACTAGCAGCAGGAAGGATGTGATTAGGGCTGTCCATCCCCCCAGGGGCGTGCCCTAAAGCCCAGGGGCGTGCCCTAAAGCCCAGGTGTTTTCCCTTCCCCAAAACCATACACTACCCTCGCTGTAGTCATAATACAATATTTAGTTAAAACAAACATTCAGTGATTGTTATTTTGATTAAACTAATATATTCATAGCCAACCCAGATTTTGTATATGATTACATTTCTCCCCTTGGAAAACTTAGTCTCCATTGTGTTAAACTTTCCCTCATTTTAATAATATGCTGTTTTCTATGTATTTGATGCAAACTTTCTCAGTCTCTGCCAGTTCCTCCCAATCAGACAGTCTCTCGGGCTCATAACTCTCCTGTCTGCTCAGACGTCTGTTCGTCCGTCCACACAGGACTGCTGGGCCCTCACTGGGAGCTCCTGTCCAACCTCCTGTGTTGAGTCTTCCTTCTACTTCCCGGTTCCTATTTCCTCCCACTTTTTAAATTTATTCCCTCTTTCCACATTCCTCATTATTTCCTGAGAAAGTATATTTGGCAAGTACATTATTTAAATATCTGAAAATATCTTCCTGTGATTAACAAATCGTACCTGGTTAATAGTTGGGCTGGACGTAGACTTCCTAGCCTAAAGCCGTTCTCTCTCGGATGTTGGGAGGCTCTGCCCGCTGCCTTCTAGCTTGTAGTGCTGCTGTAGAGAAGTTATTGCTCTGACTTCTCATCTTTAGTTTGTGGCCTGTTTCTTCCCTTTGGGAGGTTTTAGGATTTTCTTTTCATCCTGGGTGCTGTGAAGTAGATAAGGACGTGCCTCAGCGTTTGCCTTTGTTTGTCAGGTTAAACTCTTCAAATTGGGACCTTAGCTTTATCCGCATTTACGGTGGGTCCTTGTTAACATCAACAGGTGTGGAGATGCCCGGCCGGCGTGGCTCAGTGGTTGAGCATTAGTTTACGAACCAGGAGGTGCAGTTCGATTCCCAGTCAGGGCACATGCCTGAGTTGCGGGCTTGATCTCCAGTGGGGGTGTGTGCAGGAGGCAGTGGATCAATGATTCTCTCTCATCTTTGATGTTTCCATCTCCCTCTCTCTCTCTCCCTTCCTCTCTGAAATAAAAATATATTTTTTAAAAAGTCACCAGTCCAATTTCATGGAGATTTTTCTGTTGATTAGGAGCTCCCTGACTCATGAGGCTGACCAAATATATTCCCGGAAATGATGACTATGAAAACTGTCTGCTTACCTGCGCTATGGCTTCCATAACATTTGATGACCCTATTTCTTTCCTCTAGAGCAGTGGTTCTCAACCTGTGGGTAGCG
>NW_006299704.1:146865-147908 GCF_000327345.1 Myotis davidii | reverse complement strand
CCCTAAAGCCCAGGTGCTGGCTGCTGCCCCCACCGACGCCCTCCCTTCTGGACCCTGTGCGAACATTCCTCTTCCAAGCCCGTGAGGAGAGGAGCCACTGCTTGCGGGACTCCCAGGGGCTCCTGGGCACGGGGCCCACTCCGTGCTGGGCCTGTGGTTCGGCCCCGGGTGTTCAGGGCAGGGCCACCTCCCATCCACCCTGCAATCCCAGGGCCGGGCAGTGTGGGAAGGGGGTGCCAGTCACTGTCCCTGGAAGGCATGTGCTCTTGCCCCGCTGCGGCCCTGTCGCTGCTGCACCCAAGTCTGGCTGACTCCTTCCTCGGGGTCACTCAGAAGCGTGGTCAGTGGCCTGCTGGTGGCTGCCCACCGCCCGGTCAGGTCAGGTTTCTGGGCTGAGTCCGTCCGAGCCTCCTTGGCTGCCAGCGAAGAGGTTCATCTACTTTTCATTCTGTCCTAATAACAGGCACGCTTTGGCAGGATCCCTTTGTCCACGCCCGAGGGACGCTCTGGTGTTCTTTTCCTCTTGTTACGGGCAGTACTGGCGGTGAAATTGGACCTTGGTTCTTGAGTTTGGCAAAGAAAGAATTCAGAGCCCAGAACTCAAATTATAAGAGAAACTTTCAGGCAGAGGTGAGGCAGCGGGCTGCACAGGTGCAGGAGACTGGTTACAGAATCAAAAGAAGGGACTTTGAGCTTAGGAGAGGCAAAGGCATGGGCGTGGGGGAAGGAAGGAGGGAGGAAAGGGTCTTTATTGTTGAAAGTATTACAGCTGTCCCCTTCCCCCACTCCCATTGACCCCCTCCACCCTGCGCTGGTTCCCTCCCTGGGCCTCCACCTCACTACTGTCTGTACCTATGGTTATAGATATAAATTCTTTGGTTAATATCTTCTCTCCCTCCCCTCCTCTTCCCTCTGAGACTGAGCCAAACCGGTTTCGGCTAAAAAATAAATCTTTATTATTGAACATATTATATATGTCCCTCCCCCCCATTGTCCTCCCCCGCCCACACACACACACTGATTGGATCTTTTAAAATATTATC
>NW_006299704.1:146273-146715 GCF_000327345.1 Myotis davidii | reverse complement strand
GGAAGGAAGGAGGGAGGAAAGGGGGGAGAGGGAAGGAGAGAGAGAGAGAGAGAGAGAGAGAGAGAGAGAGAGCTGGTTCCTCCTGTCCTGAGGGTTTCAAAGGCTGGGAGTGTAGGGGAGGATCTCAGTAGATCAGGGCACACACCCAGGTTGCAGGTTCAATCAGCTTTATGCTGATGCAGCAAAATGAGACTTGTTCCCCTGACTTCATCCGTCCTTGGGTGTGGTTGGCACAAATGGCACCGATTGGATTTTTAAAAAATAAATCTTTTTTTTTAAAAAATATATTTTATTGATTTTTTACAGAGAGGAAGGGAGAGAGATAGAGAGCGAGAAACATCGATCAGCTGCCTCCTGCACATCTCCCACTGGGGATGTGCCCGCAACCCAGGCACATGCCCCCGACCGGAATCGAACCTGGGACCCTTCAGTCCACAGACCG
>NW_006299704.1:143794-145846 GCF_000327345.1 Myotis davidii | reverse complement strand
TATTTAATTTAAAAATATATTTTTTATTAAAAAAAGAAAATATATATTTTTATTGATTTCAGAGAGGAAAGGAGAGGGAGAGAGAGATAGACATCAATGATGTCAGAGAATCATGGATCAGCTGCCTCCTACACGCCCCACACTGGGGATGGAGCCCGCAATCCGGGCCTGTGCCCTGACCAGGAATGGAACCCAGGAGCCTCAGTCTGCAGGCCAATGCTCTATGTACTGAGCCAAACTGGCTGGAGCATACTTAATTTTTGAGAAAACTCCATAGTGTTTTTCACAGTGACTGTACCAGTCTGCATTCCCACCAACGGTGTTTATGTATGTCCCTTTTCTCCACATCCACACCAACACTTGCTGTTTACTGATTTATTGATGGTAGCCATTCTGAAAGGTGTGACTGTTCAAGGCCAGCTTACTCGTGTCTATTTTCATACCAGTTTTGAGGAAATACTTAGTTTTAAAACTCTACCTCCAAATCCCCTATATGTTTTACTTACTATCGCCTATCCCACATTTTCCAGCTTTTCTTTATTACTTTTTAAATTCTATTTATTGATGAGAGAGAGAGAGAGAGTTGTTGTTCCATGTGTTTATGCATTCATCAGTTGATTCTTGTATGTGCCCTTGTAACTGGACAACCATGGGTCCGTACTGCCTGTCACTACTTGAGCCAATTCAGCAGAGACAGGGTTGAATCTTATATGAGCATTTATTCCAATCCTGCTGGCAGCATGGGAGAGCAGCAGGTCAGAAATCTGCTCTGCCCCCCATAAGCCAGCTGCTTACAGTGGGAAGAAGGACAAAGATTACATGGGAAAGTAGGCAATAGTTATGCCAAATAGCAGTTTACAGGTCTGGAGATTCACAAAGGCCTGGGGGTATGCAAAGGCTGGGGTTTTCAAAGGGCTGGCAGCTCTGGTTTCTGCAACAGGTTGTTAATGTTCCATGATAACAGATAGCTCCCTGATGGGGAGGGTGGGCTGCATTTCCAGTGAGCTCCCAGGTCCTGTGTGTAACTCCCAGCCAGGTTAGAGTGCGCCTTCTTTAATCAGAACAAATCCATCATGGTTCACAGAGCATGAGTCATATTTCTTACAATTCTATTCAGTCCCCAATATTCTACTTGTGCCCTGTCACACTCACAGGGATCGAGCCCACACCATGGTGTATTGGGACGTTTGCTCTAACCAGCTGAGCTACCCAGCAGGGCCCTGTTTCCAGCTTTTCAATCCTCAGGACAAACATGACTGGTTTCATATTTGTTCCCCTCGGACCCACTGAGTGGTTTGTGTCCAGGAGGGGCGTCCAGTGCTGAGTTTGTGTGACCCTTGCCTGGGGCCCTGCTTCATCACTACCTCTCCGCAGCGCCCACAGATCCTTTGCCAGAGCATCCACGTGAGCTAAGCATTTTAAAAGTCTGAAAAAATTTGTCTTTAAAATTTTATGCTACTTTTGGGCTATTTGTAAACATGTTTCTTGTTGTTTTAAGTGCTGTGTTATTCCAAACACACCTGGGTCTTCTGGTTGCATCCTAGGTCTGGCCACCTGCAGCTATGGGTACTAGAGGCCTTTTTCCTCTCTCCTCCTGGATTTAGGATGCGGGCATCCGAGCGGCCTCCCAGCAGGGGGCGGGGCGGGTGAATACGCTGATGACAATAAAGGTCACTACTACTGCTATAAGATTTTCCACATTCACTGCATTTATAAGGCTTTTCTCCCGTTGAACTCTCTTGATGATTACGAAGGATAAAGTTACTGGTAAAACATTTTCCACATTCATTGCATTTATAAGGCTTCTCCCCTGTATGAACTCTCTGATGAGTACGAAGGCACTTGCTGGTGGCAAAACATCTTCCACATTCATTGCATTTATAAGGCTTCTCTCCTGTATGAACTCTCTGATGAATACGAAGATCGGTGCTGCTGGAAAAACATTTTCCACATTCACTGCACTCATAAGGCCTTTCTCCAGTGTGAACTCTCTGATGAGAATGAAGTGCAGTGCTAGTGATAAAAGATTTCCCACAATCATTGCATTTAGGT
>NW_006299704.1:140170-143609 GCF_000327345.1 Myotis davidii | reverse complement strand
TGTGTGCTGGGCGGGCTGGACCGAGAGCCCGAGGCTTTGCCGATCCCAGGCTCAGGGTCGTGGCGCCCACGCGGAGCAGGTCAGCGTCCTACACCCGTTCAGAGTCTTTCAAGGAATGACAGGAAGACAAAACGCAGGTTTGTAAAATTTATGAAAAACAAAGCATTTCCCCCCAAAAGTTATCCAAACCGCATGGAAAACCAAGCAGTTGGAAACATGTTTTTAAAAGATGTTACTGACTGTCCTGGGGGACAGGGGTTAATGAAGTGACGTGTCTCAGGTGTCCGGTCCTGTCAGCGCCATCTGTACTCACCTTGTGTTGCGTGTTCACCACCCACAGTCAGGCCTCCTTCCGTCACGCCAACCCGGTCACCCTGTTCCCCCTGCCCGCCCCTCTCCTGGTGCCCCCGACGCTGCGTCCTGAGGGAGAGGTGGAGGCCCGCGTGCAGTAGCCGGGCATGTGTAAATGGGCCCACGAGGAGCATGGATTAGCCTTCCCAGCCGGGTCTAGGGCACCTCAATGGAATTTCCAGATTTTGGAATCTGAATCTTAGATCTTCTTCCCATCACACCTTCCTTGTGCTGAGGAGGAGAGCAGTGCCAGGGAGAGAGGCGGGAGGGCCCAGCTGGTTCCTGGGCTCATTGTTGGTGACTCTGCTGCTTATTCCGGGGAGATTCCCGCTAAGGAGTCTGGGGAAATGTGATCCGCTCAGCAGCAGGCCCTGCACCAGCAGAACCAGTGCCAGGGCAGCGACCCTCCCCGCCTGACCCTCAGAGCGGGGAGCGGGCAGAGGGACTGGTTAGGAGGGCAGACCTCACTGAGCCTGGCGCTGATGGGATCAGGACAGCAGAGTGGCAGGTAGTTGAGGTAACTGGATGGAGGGTTAGTGGGGTGACCTGTTGTCCTCAGAGCAGGTGGGCCTGCTGGGGGTGGGGTTGGGCTGTGTTAGGCTCTGAGGTAGGGAGGAGCCAGCAGGGCCTTGTTGGGCCCTGAACAGCAGCCACTGGAGGTTGGCGGCAGCCGTGGCCCGTCCGAAGCCGAGGTGGGCATCGTCTGTGTCCTCCCCCTTCCTCCCGAGAGCCTATCTGAGTTTTGGTGCATTTGGCACAGTCCCTGGCCTGTAGGTGGTGTCCTTTCGTAGAGGGTGGGACAGGGCTTGGGGTCTGTGCAATGGGGAGGGAAGGCTGTTGTTCGCTTAGGTCACTGCACACTGGCTGTGGGTGCTCGTGCAGCTGCTCTGGGGACTTCGGATTGTTCCTCCAGCAAGAGAGGCAGATCTAGATGGAGGCAAGGCCTCAGGTCAGATGCCCCCCGAGTTCAGGCCGGCCTCCCCCGGGAGAGCGAGGCTCTCATCATCCCGCAGCCCAGCAGGCCTCCTGTCCCGTCCCCCTGGCTGGCTTTCTCAGGACCTCCTGTCCACTGTCATGGTGCCAGCTCCGGGCAGCAGGAAGCAGGCACCCCTGCCCGGCTCATTTTTCAGCCGCTGGTCTGAAAGCCGTCAATCAAAGCTGACGTGTCCCAGAGGGCTTGTGGCCGTTTTCAGAAATTTCAGAATTCTAACTTGGCAGATTTTCAGCTGTTATGTTAAAGGTTTAAAACTGAGTTTATCGATGAAAATAATGGACACTAACATGAGGCACATTGTGACCAGTAAGTACTCTGACAAGTTTAAGACAAGGTTTTGTTTCATCGAGGATCATAATTGGTCCTACTCTCTCTCACACGCACACATTTCCTATGCACATCTCCAGTTTTCTTTCTCCATAACTTTCTCACTTTTTAATGTACAAGATACTTATTTTGTTCATTGTTTCTCTCTACTAAATTGTCTGTCTGTAAGGGTGGCATTTTACCTATGACAGTGCCTAGAACTGCGTGTAGTATATTCTCAGTAAATGCTTGCAGGGTGAGTAGGTAGATGGATGTGTGCATGAGTGAAGGACTTCACTTTTCCTTAAATGTTGGGTGAAGTGGAGGCCCAGCTTTCCGGCTGAGGCTGCTGGTTACAGGGCACAAGAGCACCCCCTCTCTGCTCGGCTTCCTGTTCACCTGGCTGCTGGCTGCTGGCTGCTGTGGAAAGCTGCAGGGATGGTAGAAAACAGACCCCCTCCTCCTGTCTTTTCTGTAACTTCCTCCTCTGGCGGGGGAAGGATCTGGGCACCAGCGTCCCAGGTGACCTCTGTTACTGCCGCGGGACCTGTCTGGGGAAGTCCATCCTCGGGGGTGGGTGGGGGGCAGCCTCTCCTCCAGGTAGAACCCCGTGTGGCTGATACAGTGTCATAAGATGTTTCCAAAGCGCACTCAGAAGGCTTTGCTCCCTGGAGCAGGAAGGAGCTAGGCCAGTGATGGCGAACCTATGGCAAGCATGTCACAGGTGACACGTGAACTCATTTTTTTGGTTGAGTTTTCTTTGTTAAATGGCATTTAAATATATAAAATAAATATAAAAAATATAAGTCTTTGTTTTACTATGGTTGCAAATATAAAAAAATTTCTATATGTGACACGGCACCAGAGTTAAGTTAGGTTTTTTCAAAATGCTGGCATGCCGAGCTCAAAAGGTTCGCCGTCACCGAGCTAGGGTGTCCCCAGGCTGCGCCTCCGGCCGTGGAGTGTCAGCACAGTGCAGTCAGGTCTGGGAGGACAGGAGAGAGCTAGCATCTGGAGGCGGTGGACGGGGGACTTGGAATGAGCAGCATCAACTTCAAGACGAGGTCACCGCCCAGACTGGAGTGGCGGGAGCACCTCAGCCTGATGGGGACTGGGGGGGAGCTGAACGTGATCCAGAGGCTTAGCTTTTTAACGAGTTCATTTGCTAGCTGTGAAGGCTTTTATGATTTTGACTCTACATTCTGGTGACATTGGATAAAGGAGGAATTTGTTTAAAATGCAAGTGGTAAATCTGATAATATTTTTAGCTCAGATTTCCCCTCCATTAGTGAAACTTGAATGAACTGTGTTAAAAGTTGAGCAGTTCCCTGGGTGCTGCTGCCTCACCCCTGCTCCTGGTGAGCCCCCCAGCACCAGGCTCTCGCCCGAGGCCCTCCCAGCTGCCCTCTGCCTGGGGCCCTTGCCTCCCCATCCTCTCCCACTGCCCCTGCTTTTCCTTTACAGACTCATCGCTGTCGCCACTCTCTGTGGCGCAATCTGTTTGGAGCACACCAGACGTGGGCCCGCAGGGAGCCCGGTCGGTCCTCGCCGCTGCCGCAGCACTGGCCGGTCTGTCACTGGATACTCTGATAGATGTACAGATGCGACCGTGAGGACGTCTGAGTAGGGTTGATAGACGTGAACCTTTGAGGATGAGAAATGTTTTGCATTGTCGTGGTAATAGGAATTATGCAGAAAACAGCAACAGGTAACGTAGAGCATCGCCGTTTCCCACGCCCGCCCTTCCCGCATGCTGCGAGGACCAGTGGCAGTGTGTCAGCCCGATAC
>NW_006299704.1:133987-140112 GCF_000327345.1 Myotis davidii | reverse complement strand
TCTACGCAAATGGTCCTATCAGACCTGGAAGGAGGTCCCCGATACATCAGTGCGGCTCTGTGGCTCCGAGTCACTGATGTTCTTGGACATTGGCTGGGTCTGTTATTCCACCAGATTTTATTATTTGCTTCCTTTTATTGACTTTTTTTAAAAAAGGAAAGAAAAATCAATAACAAAATAGACAGCCCCTGAAAAGATCTTAGGAAAAGGTTCTGTATTTTGTGATTGGTTTTATTCTGAATAAATATTTACTAATAGAGAATGGACATTGGAACAATAAATAGGATGGTAGTTTGCCAGAAAATTTTAAATATAAAATCTTTTGTGTGAACAGGAGTACATCATGTAAATGTGAACAATAACTAATAAAATGAGCAAAGACTAGAATCTCTCCAGTGCCTGAGAGCCCTCTGGTGTGTTTTGCTGGTACAGTCCCCCCATCCCTGTGGGCACTGCTCTCCAGTATTAGGTGTTGCGATTCCCTTGCTTTTATTTGTAGTTTTGTGGGGTTTTTTTTGGTTTTTTTTGGTATATATATTTTTTATTGATTTTTTACAGAGAGGAAAGGAGAGAGATAGAGAGTCAGAAACATCGATGAGAGAGAAACATCGATCAGCTGCCTCCTGCACATCTCCTCCTGGGGATGTGCCCGCAACCTAGGTACATGCCCTTGACCGGAATCGAACCCGGGACCTTTCAGTCCGCAGGCCGACGCTCTATTCACTGAGCCAAACCGGTTTTGGCTTATTTGTAGTTTTAACATCTGTATGTGTAACCCTAAAATACATTGTTTAGTTTTGTATGCTTTTGTAACTTTATAAAAGGAGAATCATATATCGTGTATTTTTCTGAAGCTTATTTTTCCACGACTCCAGTTATATTTTAAGTGTGTGTGTGTGTGTGTGTGTGCATGCGCGCAGTTTTCCCTCGGGATCTGGGGAGGATTTGTCTCCTGTGGCTACCAAAATCCACAGATGCTCAAAGTCCCTTATGTGAAATGGTGTAGTTTTTGCATATAAACAGTACACATTCTCCTATATGCTTCTAATATTATACATTGAAATAAATGTGAGCTATACATACCTTTAAGAAAGATTTCTGAAAATAAGATCATTCTCTTCTAACCCACTGGTTCCAGTTCCGGGTCATGGTGGCCGGATGCTCCCAGTGGCTCAGGAGTGCAGACGGGTCCCACTCTGGGCAGGACACCCTCCATCTCAGGGCCACTCGGCACGCTCACTCAGGGACCACGGAGACACGCCAGTCACCCTGCATGTTCCTGAAATGTGGGAGAAACCTGAGTCCCCGAAAACCCAGAGCCGTTTTCATGAAATGACGTTGAATGTAACAATGTTATGTTACTCGGTGGTATTTATATATTCATTCTCCAGTGGGTGGGTATTTGGGTTTCTAGTTGTTTTTGCTGTTACAGATAATGCTGCTGTGAGCATTCCTACCCGATGCCCACGAGTGACCTGTTGGGTGGACCAGCCCAGATGGCCAGGCCGTGCTGCAGTGACAGTCACTCTCAGCGGCCTGGGGCCCACGTTTGTGTGTCCCCCGTGCTGTCTCTCTGGCGTGGCCTGCAGGGAGCTCTCCTTGTCGGCACTCCAAGACGGGCTGATGGCGGCTCCGTCCCTACCGTGTCCATGACCTTCAGGGTGAGGGGAAGGCAACGTGGTGAAGCTCATGCTGCTCTTAGAGCTTCCGCTAGGAAGTGACGCCTGTTCTCTTTGTTCGCATCACATTGGCCAAAGCAAGTCATGTGCTCTGTGCGGCCTTCAAGGTGTGGGCCTGCCATCGCACGCTTGCTGAGGAGAGGAGAGGAGAGCGGGCCTGCGAGGAGCCCAGCGCCAGCCGACAGATGTGCACCCAGCTTTTCTGGATCATTCCAAGTTGTGTTCCAGGTAGTTGTGCCAGGGCACAGGCTGGCAGTAGTGTGTGAAGATGCCCACGTGGCCCTTACTCACCAGGACTTGGTAGCCAGGGGTGACTGTTCATTCGGTAGGAATTCAGATAGTACTCAGAACCACCGAGGTGATACTTCCCTTCCCAGTCCATAGGATGAGAATTTTTATGTGTTTCTTCAGTATTTGTTTTGCCTTTGAGAAATGTTTGTGTCTTTTGCCCATTTTTTTCCATGGGAGTTGTGTGTATGCACACACGTATGTATGTGTTGTGTATTTTTCAATTATATGTATGTTAACATTCCCTTTATGACTTGGCTTTTTATTTTTGAAGAACCAACATTCTTAATTATCATGCAGTCACATGTACCAGTCTTTCTCTTACTAGTTTGTGCTTTTTTGTTATTTGTTTAAGAAAAATCTGTAGAAGGGGGTTTCCAGAGTGTGACGCAGCTGGGAGCCCTCAGACCAGATGGGACAACCCCTAAGACAAGAGAAATTGCTTGCACACCTGTGGTTCTGGCGCAGGTGGGAGGAAGATCTGCCCGCCAGGGGGACTTTGCGGATACATTATTGTTACATGGAAAGCTTAATAAGCACAAAATCCCAGGACAGTTAATTCCAGGGAAAAGGAAAAGTTGTGTGGATTAGGACGTTTCATAGTTTTACTCTAAAATTCACCTCTCAGTGTATACATACTTATAACATGAATTCTGACTAGTGATCTAAATGACAGATTCCGGAAGTAGTGTGTAAGCATGTTCCCTGAGGGTGTGAAATGCAGGAAGGGCCAGCTGAGAGTTGGAAGTGGTTGCCTGGGGACGCGAGGAGCAGGAGGCGGTGGGCTGCGGGGTTTCTCAGGAGTGCTGTCGCTTCTTTATGTGCACACTTTGATAAAAAGTACATGGAATGGAAACTTTGGGAGAGTGTGGCCTTTTTCCAGTTACCAGCTCTGTGTGGGAGGGGGGCCCGGGGCGGCATGAAGCATCGCTGCGTTCTTGCCTCCGACAGGTGTCTTTCAGTATCTGCCCTGCAGTCGCTATGTTTAGCCTTCAGAATGCCCAGCATGTGTGGGTGTGTCTGCCTCACAAAGGCTGGACAGCTATTTTCAGAAATGCATCTCATCGAGCCAAGTCTTTTATTTGGAATTAAAATATATCTATTCTGGACTTCTTTTTCTCTCTAGGGAGGCCATCAGTTTAGAGTTATAAGTTTATGACTTCTTAAAAAAGACATTTTTATTGATTTTAGAGAGGAAGGGGGAGGGAAAGTTAGAAACATCAGTGATGAGAATCATTGATCAGCTGCCTCCTGCATGCCCCATACTGAGGATTGAGCCCTCAAGCCAGGCCTGTGCCCTGACTGGGAGTCAAACCCTGACCTCCTGGCTCATAGGTTAATGCTTAACCACTGAGCCACACCAGCCAGGCATAAGTTTATGACTTGTAATACTCTGACTGTAACCCATGCCTTCTGGGGCCTCAGTTTCTTAACCTGAAAAACAGTAATAACAATAATAATTTAAAAACAGTTTTTGATTTGAGGGAGTATTTATACTTCAAACTGAACTATTTTCCACATATCTTGGCAAATCCCATTTAGTAATTTGTATTTAAAGAAGAAGAAAAAGCAGGGGAAGGTTTCAGTCAGCAGTGCCAGGTCCTGTGTTCTCATGAACCTCACAGTCTAGGGCAGTGGAGATGCGAGTGGTAGTGGTGAGTGGCATTGAACCAGAGAGCACAGACTTGTGAATGGGGTGAGTGCAGGGGATGAGAGAGAGTGATGGGGATACAGCTGGAGTTTCGGGGGGCATACTTGAGGACCTATGCCTCAGCCGAGACCTGCAGGGTGTGGAGAGGGTCATTTGTTAGTCTGCTGGGTGGGAAGCATGTGCAGAAAGCCTGGTGGCCTCGGAGCCTGTTCTGGACGAGGTGGTGTGCCGAACCTGTGAGCTGTGTAGTAGGGTCTGCAGGGGAGGGAACCACAGGAACTGAGGAGTGGGGGGCAGGAGGAAATCAGAATGTATTTTTCCAGAAGCCGGGAGAGAAGTGTATTCAAGCAGGAAGGAGCGAAGAGGGACCAGCTGTGCTGTGTAGAATAGGAAAGGCTTGTGGGATATCTGCAACCTCAGCCAGAGTGGTTCGGTGCAGGCCCATGTGGTGCAGGCCCGTGTGGTGCAGGCCCGTGTGGTGCGGGCCCGTGTGGTGCGGGTCCGTGTGGTGCGGGTCCGTGTGGTGCGGGTCCGTGTGGTGCGGGTCTGTGTGGTGCAGGCCCGTGTGCTGCAGGCCCGTGTGGTGCAGGCCCATGGAGTGCAGGTCCGTGGGGTGCAGGCCTGTGGGGTGCAGGCCTGTGGAGTGCAGGTCCGTGGGGTGCAAGCCCATGGTGTGCAGGCCTGTGGGGTGCAGGTCCAGGTCCGTGGGGTACAGACCCTTGGGATGCAGGTTCGTGGGGTGTAGGCCCGTGGGGTGCAGGCCTGTGGGGTACAGGCCCGTGGGGTGCAGGTCCGTGGGATGCAGGTCCATGGGGTCCAGGCTGGTGTGGTGCGAGCCCCTGGGGTGTGGGTTGGTCAGTGTGTGGGGATGGGACAGGATGGGTGGTAGAAAGTAGGGATAGCGTGTGAGGGCAGTTCTGTGAAGGTGGGATTTAGTGGTTTTGTTTTTGTTGTTACAAATTATTACTTGTCTGCAAGAAGAGTATGTTAAATGCGGTGGTGTGCATGGGCTGTGGAGTCGGGGGAGAGCTGCCGGGCCGTGAGCGGGCAGTGGGCGGGGTGTGGATGGGCCAGGGAGCAGTGGGGCTCCAGGTGAGGCCTCAGGAACGTTTCCCAGGAATCTGCTTTGGAAGTGAGGTTAACTACTCAGGACTGACAAAAACTGCCTCTGAGAACCTGTGGCTGACCACCCAGAGATGACTGATTTAGGTGGAATCCCAGGACGTGGGCTTAGCTGGATGGTGAACGTGTCATGGGCAGAAGCACCCTGTGAGGAGACCATGGCAGCTTAACACTGGCCCTGCACACGGTGCCACCTGGTGCCACACAGAGGTGTCTGTGTGGGGGACGCCCCTTGTACCATCTGGTTATAAATAATGTTATCAGGATTAAAAAATAAAATTTATTTCTAGAAGGAAAATATAAGATTAAATCTTATTGCAGTAAGCTATACAGGTTGACCAGGAAGTTCTACTATCCTGAATTATTGAGATATTTAACAGGGTCTAAAATAAATGTGTGGCCCTGGCCAGTTTGGCTTAGTGGATAGAGCATCAGCCTGTGGTCCCAGGTCGATTCCGGTCAAGGGCACGGACCTTGGTTGCAGGAACCTCCCCGGTCCAGGCCTTGGTCAGGGCTTGTGTGGGAGGCAACTAATTGATGTGTTTCGCTCACATCAGTGTTTCTGTCTCTCCCCCTCCCTTCTACTATCTCTAAAAATTAATGGTAAAATAACCTTGTGTGAGGATTAACAAAAAAAATTTTTAACTTAAAAAAATCCTTTGGTATGGATTCAAAACAAAACAAACAATGTGTGGCCCAGAGATTGGGATTTACGGGTGGGAAGTTTTACTAAAGACACACAGCAGCATTTCCAATGGGTTGGCCTGATCGTGGGAGTCAGAAGGATTCTGGGGTCTCCCCTAAGAAGCCGTGTCTGCGGGACAGAGCGCCTCTGAGCGGACACTCCGCGCTCCCGCGGTGGAGAGTCGGTGGTTTATCTGCTCAGTGTGGAGAGCTCAAGTAGGTTCGGATTCCTGTTAGTTGCTGTTATAATGAAAAAATAACCTGTGACACGGAAGCAGGGCGTTAAAGATTGACCTCAGAACAGAGCTCACGATCTCCCATCCGCCAGTGCTCAGTGCAGAAGGGTTTGGCTGTGGAGACTAGATTGTAGTCAAGTCCATGTCCCTGTCCCAAACCGCGCGCACACTGTGCCGTGTGCTTTTGGTTTAACTTGGAGCTTCCCTTAGGTCGTTATTTATTTATTTATTTATTTAAATTTCTTTATTGGTTAAGGTATTACAAATGTGTCCTCATCCCTCCATTAACCCCCAACCTCCCCCCGCCCCCTCATGCTCTCATCCCCCTGTTGTCCATGTCCATTGGTTGGGCTTATATGCATGCATACAAGTCTTTTGGTTGATCTCTCCCCTTTACCCCCACCCTCCCCTACTTTCCCTCTGAGGTTTGAAAGTTTGATCGCTGATTCTCTGTCTCTGGCTCTA
>NW_006299704.1:131200-132820 GCF_000327345.1 Myotis davidii | reverse complement strand
GCTTTGGGTAGTATGGACATTTTAATGATGTTGATTCTACCAATCTATGAACATGGTATATTCTTCCATTGGTTTATATTTTCTTCTATCTTTTTTCAACGGCCTGTAGTTTTCCAAGTATAGATCATTTACCTCCTTAATTAAGTTTATCCCTAGGTATCTTAATTTTTTTATTGTAATGGTAATTGGGATTGTTTTTTTAGTTTCTCTTTCTGTGAGTTCATTAATGGTGTATAAAAAAGCCATAGATTTCAGGGTGTTAATTTTGTATCCTGCTACATAGCCAAATTCATTTATTAAGTCTAGTAGTTTTTTGATGGAGTCATTATGATTTTCTATGTACAATATCATGTCATATGTGAATAATGACAGTTTTACTTCTTTTCCAATTTGGGTGCCTTTTATTTCTTCTTGTCTGATCGCTATGGCTAGCACTTCCAGTGCTATGTTAAACAGGAGTGATGAAAGTGGACATCCCTGTCTTGTTCTTGTTCTTAGGGGAAACGGTTTTAGTTTTTCCCCATTGAGTATGATGTTGGCTGTAGGTTTGTCATATATGGCTTTTATCATGTTGAGATATGCTCCCTCTATTCCCACTTTGCTGAGAGTTTTTATCAAAAATGGGTGTTGGATTTTGTCAAATGCTTTTTACGTGTCTATTGATATGATCGTGTAATTTTTGTTTTTCAGTGTTTATGTGATGTATCACGTTTATGCATATGCAGATATTGTACCAGCCTTGCATCCCTGGAATAAGCCCCACTTGATCATGGTGTATGATCTTTTTAATATATTGCTGGATGTGATTTGCTAATATTTTGTTGAGGATTTTAGCATCTGCGTTCATCAGGGATATTGACCTGTAATTCTCTTTCTTTGTAGTGTCTTTATCTGGTTTTGGAATTAAGGTAATGCTGGCCTTCCAAAAGAGTTTGGAAGTGTTCCTTCCTCGTGGATTTTCTGAAATAGTTTGAGGAGTATAGGTGTTAGTTCTTCTTTGAATGTTCGGAAAAATCTCCCCTATGAAGCCATCCGGGCCTTTTTTTTTGGTGGGGGTTTTTTTATTATTGCTTCTATTTTATCAGTTGTTATTGGACTATTCAGGTTTTCTGATTCCTCCTGATTCAGTTTTGAGAGATTTTGTTTTTCTAGGAATTTGTCAATTTCATCCACATTGTCCAGCTTGTTGGCATAGAGTTGTTCATAGTATTTTCTTACAATCCTTCCTGTGGTTACTTCTCCACTTTTGTTTCTGATTTCATTTTTTTGGGTCTTCTCTCTTTGTTTCTTGATGAGTCTGGTTAATGGTTTATCCTTTCAAAGCTCTTGGTTTCATTGATTTTTTTTGTAGTTTATTTTAGTCTCCATGTTATTTATTTCTGCTCTAATCTTTATTATTTCCTTCCTTCTACTTACTCTGGGCTTTTCTTGTTGTTCTCTTTCTAGTTCTTTAAGTGGTAGGGTTAAATAGTTTATTGCTGATTTTTCTTGTTTTTTGAGGTATGCCTGTAGTGCTATGAACGTCCCTCTCAGGACTGCTTTTGCTGTGTCCCAGAGACTTGGGTTATTGTGTATTCATTTTCATTTGTTTCTAGGAAGTTTTATTTATTTCTTGTTCTA
>NW_006299704.1:129118-130717 GCF_000327345.1 Myotis davidii | reverse complement strand
GTTATTATTGATAGGTACTTGTTTATTGCCATTTTAATTCTGTATGCCTCAGTTTCTATCTCTATTCTTCTTATTATTACAGCAGTCCCTTTAGCATTTCTCATAATGCTGGCTTGGTGGTGATGTACTCTTTTAGCCTTTTTTTTTTTTTTTTTTTTGTCTGGGAAGCTCTTTATTTGACCATCTATTTTGAATTATATACTTGCTGGTTATAATAATCTTGATCTCATATCCTTGCTTTCCATTACCTTGAGGAGTACTTCATGCCATTCCCTTTTGACCTGTAGAGTTTCTGATGAGAAATCAGGTGTCAGCCTTATGGGAACTCCTTTGTACTAGGTGTACTGGTTAATAATGTGAATTTTGTAATCAAAGAAAACATGATAATTTCAAGAGATACATCAAAAGTGCTTTTATTCAAAGTAATGTCCATCTCTAGCTACACATTTCCCCCATCTTTCAGGTAATTTGTAGATACCGTCCCAATAGAACTTTTCTTGTGTTGAGGCAAACCATGCAGAGACCCAATTATCCACTTCTTCATACATTTTTAAGTGCTGCTCAGAAAGTACATGTGCCATCGATTGGAACAAGTAGTAATCTGAAGGAGCAAAGTCTGGTGAATACGGGGGGTGGGTTAATACTTCCCAGGCAAGATCTTTTGCTAGGTATACTGGTTAATAATGCGTATTTTGGATAATAAATGGTTGGTGGGAACCAGGCTCGCTCACACATATAATAAATGGTAGGGGAGTCACACATATGTTGATATATATGCGATTTGATATGTATGCTATTTTGTTGTATTGACAACAAGTTTCAAAACCATATGTCAAATTTTCTGAAGCTGTTAGCATCATAGGTATTTTTAAACTTAAAAATGTTGAATTTCGTGCCAAAAAAAAGAGCATTTGTAGGAAGTTTTAATTCATTACTTTATTTTGAAGAAAAGTGCTGCTGGATACTTTGGGAAGCTTATGGTGAACGTGCTCCATCTCAAGATACTTGTAAACGCTGGTTTAAATGCTTTAAAAGTGATGATTTCAATGTGAAAGATAAAGAATGTCCAGGTCAACCGAAAAAGTTTGAAGACCAACAATTACAAGTGTTATTGGATGAAGATGCGTGTCAAACTCAGAAACAACTTGCAGAAAGATTAAACGTTGCTCAGCAAACAATTTCCGATCCTTTACAAGCAATGGGAAAGATTTTAAAGGAAGGAAAATGGGTGCCACATCACCTGAACGAAAGACACATGGAAAACCGAAAAGTCATCAGTAAAATGTTGCTTCAAGGGCACAAAAGGAAGTCCTTTTTGCATCGAATTGTGACTGGCGATGAAAAGTGGATTTATTTTGAGAATCCCAAATGCACAAAATCATGGGTTGATCAACATCGACTGTAAGGCCAAATTGCTTCAGAAAGAAGACAATGCTCTGCGTTTGGTGGGACCAGGAAGGTGTGGTGGATTATGAGCTGGTGAAACCGTTAATACTGATTGCTGCCAACAACAAATAATCAGTTTGAACCACACTTTGATCGTGAAATGACCAGAATGTGCCAGAAGACACGGCAAAGTATTTTTGCTTCATAACACAC
>NW_006299704.1:126855-128215 GCF_000327345.1 Myotis davidii | reverse complement strand
CCCTGGTTGTCTGGGCAGGAGGCAGCACCAAGCACCAGTGACTTGACTGTGTTTCTTATCACCTGCACCTGAGATCCCTGACTCCCTGTGCATTCATACTAAGAGCCAATGACTCCAATTCTTGGTGCAAGGGCACACAGGGACCCTGATTCTCAATGCGAGGTTGAGCGAAGCAACAGACTCTGATACTGGATTCTTAGGGAACTCTGACTCCTGGCGCACGCTAAGGGGCGCTGATTTTCAACACGCTCCGGGGGGATCTCTGTTTCAGCATGGTGCAGGCAGGGTCCCTGATTCTAAGGGCACGCACAAAGCCACATTGAGCGCTGGCAACACTGACTCTGAGCGAGCCTGGTTCCCACCAACCCACAACAACAACACATCTTAGTGTCAGAGCTCTTCAGTGACACTAGGGTGGTGTGAGGCTCCCACTGCACACGGCCCAGGCCCATGCAACTCGACGTTTAACGATCCTTTACAAGCAATGGGAAAGATTTTAAAGGAAGGAAAATGGGTGCCACATCACCTGAACGAAAGACACATGGAAAACCGAAAAGTCATCAGTAAAATGTTGCTTCAAGGGTACGAAAGAAAGTCTTTTTTGTCTTGAATTATGACTGGCAATGAAAAGTAGATTTATTTTGAGAATCCTAAATGCACAAAATCATGGGCTGATCCAGGTCAAACATCAACATCGACTGCAAGGCCAACTTGCTTCGGAAAGAAGACAGTGCTCTGCGTTTGGTGAATCAGGAAGGTGTGGTGGATTATGAGCTGGTGAAACCGTTAATACTGATTGCTGCCAACAACAAATAATCAGTTTGAACCACACTTTGATCGTGAAATGACCAGAATGTGCCAGAAGACACGGCAAAGTAATTTTGCTTCATAACGCACCGTCACACACTTCAAAACCAGTTAAAGACACATTAAAAGGTCTTGCCTGGGAAGTATTAACCCACCCGCCGTATTCACCAGACCTTGCTCCTTCAGATGACCACCACTTGTTCTGATGGATGGCACACGCACTTTCTGAGCCGCACTTCAAAACATACCAAGAAGGAGGCTAGGAAAATGGCGACCGGCAGGAAAGTAGGGAGGGAGAGAGTGTGAGAGCGCAAGGAAGTGATAGAGGTTATGTATGCTAATGTACATACATATCATATACACAGGGTATCCTCTAAAATGTATATACACTTTGAATAATTATTAATTCTAATGGGTTAAACCTGAAAAAAAGAGAAACATCAATTGAGCTATCAGCTTAAATGTGTGTATATACTCTTTTGGGGCATCAATTTTTGGGGGACACCTTGTAAATGCTAACATATAAGTAAAATGAATTGACAACACTGATCTT
>NW_006299704.1:111253-122031 GCF_000327345.1 Myotis davidii | reverse complement strand
TGAAGTTTTGAAGCTTGTCAGTACAACAAAACAGCATACATATCACATTGCATATATATCAACATCTGTGGAACTCTATCTACTGAAAAAAATTTGCATTATTAACCGGTACACCTAGTAGGTAACAATTTGCCTTTCTCTTGCTTCCTTTAAGATTCTCTCTTTGTCTTTAAATTTTAGCATTTTAATTATGATGTGTTGGTGTGGGTCTGTTTGGGTTCTCCTTGTTTGGGTTTCTCTGTGCCCCCTGAACTTGTGTGACTTTTTCCTTTACCAGGTTTGGGAAGTTTTTTGCCATTATTTCTTCAAACACCTTCTCTATTCCTTTCTCCCTTTCTGCCTCTTCTGATACACCTGCTATTCTAATATTGTTACTATTCCAATATTGTTCCGTTTCACATCATCCCACAGCTCCCTTAAGCTGTCCTCCTGTTTTTTAATTGTTTTTTAATTTTGGTTCTCTGATTGAGTGATATTTTCAACTCTGTCTTCTAATTCACTGACTTGATCCTCAGCTTCCCCTAATCTGCTGTGTATTCCTTCCAATTTGTTCTTTATTTGTGTTATGTCATTCTTTATCTCAGATTTTTCTTTTTGCATAGTTACTATATTTTTTTCATACTCTAGAGCATTTTTAACATATCATTACTCTGAACTCTGTTTCAAATAAATTTCTTATCTCTGCCTCATTTATCTCTTCTTCTGAAGAATTCTTTAGTTCTTTCATTTGGTGGTTGTTTCTTTGTTTCCTCATTTTGGTTGTCTGTTTGGGTGTATGACTGTGTTTTAGGTAGATCCTGTATGCCTCTCATTCTCTAGTGCAGGACAGTGTTAAAGGCTGTTTCTGACTAATTAGATCAGGCAAAGACTCAAAGCCTCCAGAGACTGCCTCTGTCTACAGACTAGTAAGATTTTGACTTGAATTACCCCCAGGCAATCGTCCTCAGGTGTAGTGAGATTTTTTTCAACAGGGTGAGGCAGTTGCCTCTGCTTGGAGGCTAATTGTTATTTTTAATCTCCTAAGTGGCCTCAGGGCAAGGTGTTTCCAATAGGGTATGTTGACTGTCTTCCCCCCAGGCAAGGGAGATATCTATGTGGGAAAGATGTGCTCTGCTGCCTGAGGAAATGACTCAGGCCCAGAAACCGGGTGTCTGCCTTCTGCGCTCTATACCTTGAGTCCCCAGTCCTGGATTCTGCTTTCACAGCTCCAGTCCACTTTGCCCTCCCTCTGCCAGAGCACAAGGTGGGTGGCTCCACAGGGAATTTTTGTGCATTGGCCCTTTAAGAGGGTGCCTGAACTTTCAGCTACCACTCCCTGGCAGACAGCACCCCGCTGCTTTCCACAGGTAGATGTTATGTGGGCACCCTCCTCAGATGTGGCCCTCTCTGCTGAGGATGTTATGTGGGTACCCTCCTCAGTTTGGTGCTCTCTGCCGGGGAGCCCAGCTTCGGGATTAGATCCCAGAGTTCTCAGTGGCCCCCTCCCCATCCCCCCAGCTGAGATATCTCTCTGGGACTTCAGTTGCTGTCTGTGGGTGCCTGGCCAGCCCTTTCATGCCTCTGCCCTTCCTACCAGTCTCTATGCGTCTCCACCTTCGGTCCTTGGGTATCAGGGTTCTCTCAGGTGAGTTTTCTGTTGATTATTCAGGAATCCTTTCTGTATTTCAGTTGTAATTCCAGCTTGTTCCTGGGAGCATGTCTGTGCAGCATCCTCCTACTCTGCTGTCCTGTATAAATCTTGCTTCTTTGCTTTGCTTTTCTGTAAACTTCACTCCAGTTAGAAACCTTGCTCACCCTCCACCATCCTTTCTCTTAATTGTTCAGGTCTGTATCTATGTAGCAGTGTCAGAGTGGCCAGCCCACACCTGGGAGAGTACAGGACTCATGTATATTTGTTTGGTCTTTTTCCTACAGACTCCACTCATCTCCAAAGTTAAATAGTCAACACCCTCCCCTACACCTTCACTCCTGGGTTTCATGCATTTGTAGTGCACTTAGATTTTTGGGGCCGTATTCTGCATTCAATTGGGTATCCCTTGACCTGCTAAATGATATTTTAAAAATTCGCAAACATTAAAGTTCATGCTGAAACTTTTGTGGGATTTGACGAATGCATGGCATTGTATACCACAATGACAGTGTCATACAGGATCGTTTCACCACCCAGAGGTCCCCAGGTTTGACTAATCACCGCTTCTTCCTGGCAGCCACTGACCTTCCCGCCCTTGCTGTACCTTCCCTCTTCCTTTTTCCAGAATAATTGGAGTCACACAGAGTGCAGCCTTCCTCAGGAGGGCTTCTTCCACTTCGCAGTTGCAGTTAAGATTCCTCAATGTTTTTTCACGATTTGAGAGCTCACGTTTTTTTTATCACGGAATACTACTACATTCACCTATTGAAGGACATCTTGCTTCCAGTTTGGGGCAATTACAAACTAAAACTTCTGTAAACAGCCCTGGCCGGTGTGGCCCGGTGGATAGAACGTCGGCCTGTGGACTGAGGAGTCCTGGGTTCGATTCCAGTCAAGGGCATGTACCTTGGTTGCAGGCACATCCCCAGTAGGGGCTGTGCAGGAGGCAGCTGACCAATGTTTCTCTGTCATCGATGTTTCTAACTCTCTATCCCTCTCCCTTCCTCTCTGTAAAAAATCAATAAAATATATATTTTTTAAAAACACAAAACTTTTGTAAATATTTGTTTGCAGGTTTTATGTGGACAGAAGTTTTCATATCATTGGGGTGAATACCCAGGTGGTATGAAAAGACTGTTTAGCTTAGCAGAAAGTTGACAAACTGTATATTAGCACGCCTGTGCCATTTGCAATCCCGTCAGCAATGAGTGAGTTCCTGATGCTCACATCCTCTAAGCAGCGGTTCTCAACCTGTGGGTCGCGACCCCTTTGGCGGTCAAATGACCTTTTCACGGGGGTCGCCTAAGACTATCCTGCATATCAGATATTTACATTACGATTCATAACAGTAACAACATTACAGTTATGAAGTAGCAACGAAAATAATTTTATGGTTGGGTCACAACATGAGGAACTGTATTTAAAGGGCCAGAAGGTTGAGAACCACTGCTCTATAGCAATTGACATTGTCAGTTTTGGATTTGTTTTTTGGCCACTCTAATGGGTATCTACTAGTATCTTGTTCCAGTGTGCAGTTCCCTAGTGAAAAATGATGTCCAGCAGCTTTTCATATGCTTTTTTGTTATCTCTCTGTCTTCTGTTTTAAGTTTATGTTCAGATCTTTTGCCTAAAATTTTAAATCCTCACTTAAGGATATGTTTCTTGAATTGAGAGAGAGAAGGGAGAGAGAGAGAAACACCCAAGGGAGCCTCCTGTCCATGCCCCAACTGAGGATGGAACCCTCAACGTAGGCATTGCCCTGACCAAAAATTGAACCTACAACCTTTTGGTGTATGGATGATGCTCCAACCAACTGAGCCACCCTTTTTGGGCTCTTTTGCTTATTTTTAATTGGATTGTTTGTTTTCTTATTGAATTTTAATAATTTTTTTGTACATTTTGGATACTAGTCCTTTATCAGATATGTGTTTGCAAATAGTTTTGCTCAGTTGGTGGCTGGTCTTGATTCTCTTAAGTGTCTTTTGCAGAACAATAGTTTTTGGTGTTGTCTCTAAAAAGTCATCACCAAACCCAAGGTCATCTAGATTTTCTCCTATATTTTCTCCCATGAGTTTTCTGGTTTTGTATTAGGTCTGTGATCCATTATGAGCTAATACTTTTGGTGGAAGGTTTAGTATGTGTCTTAATTTTGTCTGTTGGTTTGTTTTGCTTATGGATGTCCAGTTGTTCTAAAACCATTTGTTGAAGACTTATCCTTCTCCATTGAATTATCTTTGCTCCTTTGTCAAACAAAGATCAGTTGATTGGATTTGTATGGGTCTGTGTCTGGCTCCTGTTCTGTTCCATTGACCTGTCAATGCTACACTGTCTTGATTGCTGTAGCTTTCTAGTAAATCTTGAAATTGTGTCATGTGAGTTCTTCAACTTTGTTCTTCAGTATTATGTTGGATCTTCTAGGTAATTACCTTTTTATAGAAACCTTAGAATTAATTGTCAACATCTATAAAATAGCTGCTGGGATTTTTATTGGAATCACATTGAATCTATAGATCAATCAAGATGGGATGAACTGACATCTTAACATTATTGAATCTCCCATAAATATTGAATATCTATTTAGATCTTTGATTTTTTAAAATCAGATTTTGTAATTTTCTGCATGTAGATATTACTCATCTTTTGTTAGATTTCTACCCAATAAAAATACCATTTGCATCCAGCTGGTGTGGCTCAGTGGTTGAGCATTAACCTATGAACCATGAGGTCAGGGCACATGCCTGGGTTGCAGGCTCAGGAGCAACCGATCGATGATTCTCTCTCATCATTGATGTTTCTATCTGTCTCTCCCTCTCCCTTCCTCTCTGAAATTAATTTAAAAAAATACCATTTGCTGTTGTCAGTGGTATTTCCATTTTTGTTTCAAATTCCAGTTGCTCATTGCTGAAATATAGAAAAGCAGCTGTCATATTAATGTTGTGTACTGCAGTCTTGTTATACTTGCTTATTAGTTCCATAAGTTTTTTGTTGTTGTTGGTTCTTTGGGATTTTCCCCAAAAAAAGACAAGCATGCCCTGACCGGTATGGCTCAGTGGATGGAACGTCGGCCTGCGGACTAAAGGGTCCCGGGTCAAGGGCATGTGCCTTGGTTGCCGGCACGTCCCCAGTGGGGGGTGTGCAGGAAGGAGGCAGCTGATCGATGTTTCTCTCTCATCGATGTTTCTGGCTCTCTATCCCTCTTCCTTCCTCTCTGTAAAAAATCAATAAAATATTTTTAAAAAAATTTTTTAAAAAAAGATAAGCATGTCATCTCTGAACAAAAACAGTTTTATTTCCTCCTTCCCTATCTGTACACCTTTTGTTTCCTCCTCTTGTCTTATTTCACACGGTGTCGAAAATGCCACAAAAGCATTTAGCTTCTCATCAGTAAATATGATCTTTGTAGATATTCTTTGTCAAGTTAAAGAAGTTCTTGATTTTGTGGAGAGTTTTTTAAAAAAATATGCAGAGATGTTGGATTTTGTCAAATGCTTTTTCTGCATGAATTGATGTGGTTATATGATTTTTCTTCTTTATCCTGTTGAAGTGGTGTATTTCATTGGTTGATTTTCAGATATTGAGCCAGCCTTGCATACCTGGAGTAAGTCCCATTGCTCCTGGTGTATAATTCATTTTGTATGTTGTGGGATTCACATTGCTAATATTTTGTTGAGGATTTTTATATGGTAGATTTTGGTTTGTAGTTTTCCTTTATCTGGTTTTGGTATTAGGATAATGCTGGTCTTATTGAATGAAGTAGGAAATGCTCCCTCTGCTTTTTTTTTTTTTTTTAAAGATTGTGGAGATTATATTCATGAGTCCCTAACACTGAGTAGAATTCACCAGTGAAACCATCTTGACCTGGTGTTTTCTTTTTTGGCAGGTTATTCATTGACTCAATTTCTTTAATATAGACTTATTCAAATGATTTATTTCTCCTTGTGTGAATTTTGGCAATTCCATTTCATGTAAGTTATCAAATTTGTTGGCATGAAGTTGTTCATAGTATTTCCTTATTTTCCTGAGACCGCACAGTGGACAGAGCTGGGGACTCCGCATGTGCACGTGTGCACACACATGTGTTTCCTAGTACATGTTTATGACAGGCACGTTCATGGACACGTTGTCCACATTTCTTCTTGTGCAAATCTACTATATGAAAGTGAGTGAGCCTCCTGCTGTGCCCAGTATGTCCTGCTGCTGCCCAACACCCCAGTCTTCTTCCCACGTTCGCTTCTCCCTGCTCTCCCGCTGAGAACCCGACTGGCTGCATATCTGGTCCGTCCTGCTGCGGCTGCGCAGCTCCCGCCGGCAGGTGCCATCCTGGCGCAGCCCCACCTCCCGCTGCCCACACGCCCCTGCCTGCAGCGCCCTCCATCTCTCCCTTCTGTCTTTAGGGAATTAAAGAAAGAAGGGGTGCGTGGGTTTTTATAACAGTTATTCCTTAGGCTGCTCAGTTTTTGCCTCCTTCCTGGATCGCTCCTGAATTACAGATTATTAAGGGCTTTTGAAAGCTGTGTGCGGGGTAAAAGGGCTTCGACTTTTATTTATTCATTCATTCATTCATTCATTCCTCACCCGAGGACATCTTTTTAAATTGATTTTAGAGATAGCAAAGGGGAAAGCGAGAAAGAAAGAAGGAAGCATCGACATGAGAAACTTCGATCGGTTGCCTTGGGTAATCGCCCCGATCAATCAGGGCTTGAACCTGCATCCCGGGCATGTGCAGTGAGCAGGAGTGGAACCTGCCGCTTTTCAGGCACAGACGCTGCTGCACCCGGGCAAGCGGCTTCTCCTCAATGCAGAGCCTGAGCGGGGGCTGCGTGGAGGTCAGTTCCCACTCAGAGGGCGCCCTTTTCTTCCTTCGCAGGTCGCCTGGTGGGAGCCCTGGATGCGGTGCTGGACTCCAGCGCACGGGTGGCTCCGTTCCGGATCCTGCTCCAGGTGCCCGGGTCCCAGGTCTGCTCTCCGATCGCGTGTGGTGAGTGACCGAGTGGGTCCGATGTTGAGGGGGCTGTGGCCGCGGGTGAGTTCTGTTCTGTGCAGAGCCTTCAGATCCTAAGGCCCGAGCCGGGGAGGAGCTGCAGGTGGTGCGGCTGGAAGGCAGCCCCTGACCCCGCCTCTTCTCTGAATGCTGTTCTGGTTCTTTAAGCATCAAACGCACATGGAGGCGATGAGCTGGACAGCTAGCTGGACCCGCTCCGCTCTCCAGTGGCTTGCTGCTCCGGGCTGCTGTGCTGGTGACAGGGAATTGAGCCATTTGCTTCTTAATCTGTGTCTAACATAAACCTGCTCTGGGCACCTGCACCTGCTCTGGTGGAACATCCAGGGCTGTGTCCGAGGGGGCTCGGCTCCACAGTGCACCGAGTCGCTGGTGCAGGCTGGTCTCACTTCCCATCCTGCCCATGAGGGCCCGCCCGTGCCCGCCTCCCGTACCAGCGCCTAGGGCGAGGCATCCTCACGTCTGAGAGGCCCCTTCTTCTAAAAACCAGAACCAAGAGGTGTCTTTTTAATTACACAGGCAATACATGTTCACCGTCCAGAATTAAAGCAGGTAGGAGAGAAGGAAAACCAAATCCTTTCCGGCCCTTTCTCCGTTGCGAGTCCTGTCCACATTCTGCACGTGTGCAGTCTGGCTTCGCTCTTTCTCTGCTGGAGACCGCGGGCTTCAGTGGCACTCGCAGTCCTCAGCCGCCCTGGATACTTTCACTCGGAATGAATACAGAAAAGAGCAAGGAGAAAACTGTCGTCCGTGTCTCCCATCCAGGACGAACCCCGTTAACGCCTCGGGGTGTCATTTTTTCCACCCTACTTTGTTTTGTTTTTTACTTTTATTTTTTATGTGTTTTTATTAATTTCAGAGAGAGCAAGGGAGAGTGAGAGAGGGATGGAAACATCAGTGATGAGAATCATTGATCACCTGCCTCCTGCACGCCCCCCACTGGGATGTGCCCCATCTGGGAATCAAACTGTGACTTCCTGGTGATGGGTCAACCACTGAGCCACGCTGGCCAGGCCATTTTGTTTTTAAATTAGGATAAGCCCATCTGTATTTGCATAAAATGATAAAAAGGGTGCATGTTTAATGTAAAGAGGTCGATTAACAGTGAAAGATACAGAGCGGAGTCGGTGGCATCTCTGCACTGGGACGAGGGAGCTCTGTTAGGGGTGCTGCAGCCTGGCACACTGGTCCCGGGCTGCAGGGAGAGGGCTCTGAAGCCAGCTTGCCCGGAGCTGTTCCTCATAAGAGCCTCACGCCTGCACTTGATTTCAATAAGAGAAGAGACACTGCAAAGCCGAAGAAATGTTAACTTCCAATAAATGTTTCTTTAACACAGGAGCTTATTTTCTAAAAGGGTCACTTAAGGTTAGGGGAGAGATTTTCGAAAGCTTCACAAGGTTAGGCTGTGGCTTTTGAAACAGTGTTTCCATTTTGACTTGAGGCCCATTCTGAGGCTTTCTTCTCCTTCCTTTCTCATTGTGAAAGTTTCCTTAATTTCACACTGTGAGTCCCGTTCTCTTCTCACCACTGTGCTTTCCACCAGTGTTTGGATCACTCCCCTATTTAAATTAATTTAATGCTTCTACTCAGGTGTGCTTTATTTTTAATTTTTGTCTTTTATTTAAAAATATATTTTTATTGATTTCAGAGAGGAGGGAGAAGGAGAAAGAGAGAGAAACATCCATGATGAGAGAGAATCATGGATTGGCTGCCTCCCTTACGCCTCCACTGGGGATCCAGCCCCACCATCCGGGCCTGTGCCCTGACCGGGAATTAAACTGCCACCTTTCTGTCCAGGGCAACGCTGCACACGGCCAGGGCGACAGTGGACTCTCAGTGGCACACGGCATTCACCCTGTAGCTGTGCCAGTTTACTCATCCGATCCTTTTTTAGCGACTTGTTTCTGATGTTTCAAGTATTTCAAAACCTGACACAAACGTCCAGACACTTAACTCTTCCAGGGCACTCGCGACCCCCCGTGCCTGCTCCACACCAGGTGTGTGCTTGCTGTCAGCACTTTCAGTTGGTGTGAGGGGCCCCCAGCCATGGGAAGGCAGACAGCAACCTGGAGTGGGCAGGTACAGGGGGGACAGGAACTAGGACAGCGAGGCAGGCAGGGCCGTGAGCACCGGAAGGGAAGTGCTGCATCAGGGATGTGTGATTAGAATGACCTCTCTCCCTGTCTCTCTCTGTCCCTCTCTGTCTCTCTGTCTCTCTCTGTCTCTCTCTCTGTCTATCTCTGTCTCTCTGTGTCTCTCTCTGTGTCTCTGTCCCTGTCTCTCTCTCTCTCTGTCTCTCTCTGTCTCTCTCTGTGTCTCTCTCTCTGTCTCTCTCTGACTCTCTCTCTCTCTCTCAATTACCTTCCTGGGACTGCAGCGACTTCACTGCCCCGCCCCAGCGGTGTCATCCCGGACCCGACTCAGGCAGGTCTGCAGGTGCTTTGCTGGCTCCTGCATCTGGAGCACAGCAGGCCCCGAGCAAGCGGTTCTTGTCTTGTCGGTCAGCTTTTCCTGCCAAGGAAGCGAGGGTGGACGGGCGGGGAGGGCATGTGCCCGGGCGTGTGGTATGGATTTAGGTACTTAGACCTCTTCTGGGAGTTATTTGGGCATCTTAACGCGGTGCTGTTGACTCACCATATTTAATATTTTATGTCTTGAGCACCGAGAAAGGATTCCTGTCCAGGGTTTCACATCTCAGATAAAGCAAATCCAGAAGGGCCGGCAGGGCCTGGGTGGCGCCGGGACGGGCGGGGCAGGAAGATGGTGCAGGGGTGACGATGTCTGCAGCAGGTTGGCTGCTTGCATGGCAGTGGGGGGCATAGGGCCTTGAGAACTGCTTTCTTGGGTGAACAGTGGCATTTGGCAGCAGCGACCTGTGGATGACTGAGGTTGGAAATAGAGGAGAGATAAGTTGCTATTGTGATTATTTTTTAACTTATATGGCCCAGACTCCCAGGCTTGGTCCCTGCTGGCTGCAGGAATGGTGGGCATTGAGCGGTGGGCGGGTTCGTGCCCTGTGTCTGCTCAGGCGACGGCTCGACACCCTGCAGCCGCTTCCTCTGTTCTCCCTCCATCCCCCCCACTTCTGACCACTGTCATTTCCTTTATTCTTTGCTTCCCCCCAATACAAGATCTCAGAGCCGTATTTGCCACTGCCCCTCTCATGCCGAGGACAGAGCCTGACATCCAGTGAGAGCAGAGGGCGGGCGAGGGTGGCGTGTGGGGAGGTCAGCGCACAGGCAGGACTCTTCCTGCGTGGGGTCAGCAAGGGGACCTGTCCCAGGCCGGGGGCTGGGGACAGGCAGAGGTTTGGGCTGAGCCACCAGGACCAGGGAGCAGTAGAAAAACTTCGCCATTTCTAGGAATATATCCTAAGAAACCTGAAACACCAATCAGAAAGACTGTTGCACCCCTATGTTCATAGCAGCACAATTTACAATAGCTAAGATCTGGAAATAGCCCAAGTGCCCCAAAAAACAGGCATCTTTTTTTTTTAAGCTGGGATTTTTATATCTTGTTGACAAAATGAAATTTTCATGCTTATGAAATGCCCCTCTGTCTCTCAAGTAATAACTTTTTGCCTTGATTCTTCTCTCTGGTGTTGATATGGTTAAGCCAATGTCTTTGGTTAATGTTTGCAAAGTATAATTTTCCATATTCCTCCTTTATGTCTGTGTTGTTTTTTTACAGAGTAATTTAACTATGTTTTTATTGATTTTGGAGAAAGAGGAAAGGAGAGGAATAGAGAGATAGAAGCATCCATTAGCTAATTCCTACATGTCCCTACTGGGGATTAAGTGCGCAACCTGGGCATTTGCCCTGACCAGGATCGAACCGAACCAGTGACCTCTTGGTTCATAGGTGGACACTCAACCATTTAGGCCACCAGCTGGCTAATCAGTGCGTTAAACTTTAGATGTTTTCTTCCAAAAAACACATGATGGGTTTTGGGGTTTTTTTATCCAGCCTGATAATCTTTTTCAAGTTTTTGGGTTGTTTTTATTTTTTTCTTTAAAGTCCATTGATTGTCACAAAGGTCCAGGGCATTTAACTAAGGAGAAAACAAATGTTCAACTGAGATCTGAGAACCCAGAGCAGTGAGCTGGCCACTGGGCATTCTGGGGAGGGTGGGAGTTCCTTCTCCCCATC
>NW_006299704.1:107653-110987 GCF_000327345.1 Myotis davidii | reverse complement strand
GGGCAGCACAGGAGGAAGGCGAGACGCCTGGCAGTGCAGGGTTTCGTCAGCTGCTGTCTGAGGATGGTGTTGAGCAGCTTGGCTTCCTTCAGGGTCGTTTCATCCCCCCCCCACCCCACTCCCACCCCCATCCCATAGCTGTCAGTCTGTTCCATGTGTTCACGCCTCTGGTCCTATTTTGTTAGTCAGTTTATTTGTTCATTTAGATTCCACATATGAGTGAGATCATGTGATACTTGTCTTTTTCTGACTGGCTTATGTCACTTAGCATGACACTCTCCAGGCCCCTCCATGCCGTCTCAAAGGGTAAGAGCTCCTTCATTGTTGCTGCTGCATAGTATTCCCTGGTGTAGATGTACCACAGCTTCTTTATCCACTCATCTACTGATGGGCACTTGGCTGTTTCAAGGTCTTAGCTATTGTAAACTGTGCTGCTATGAACACAGGGGTGCATACATTCTTTCTGATGGGTGTTTCGGGTCTCTTAGGATATATTCCTAGAAGTGGGATCACTGGGTCAAACAGCAATTCCATATTTAATGTTTTGAGGAAACTCCATACTGTTTCCCATAATGGCTGCACCAGTCTGCATTCCCACCAGCAGTGTACTAGGGTTCCCTTTTCTCCACATCCTCGCCAGCACTTGTTTGTTGATTTATTGATCGTAACCATTCTGACAGGTGTGAGGTGATAGCTCATTGCCATTTTAATTGCATCTCTATGATGATCAGTGACTTTGAGCATTTTTTCATATGTCTCATGGCCCTCTGCATGTTCACTTTGGAGAGGTGTCTAGTCAGGGCCTTTGCCCATCTTTTAATTAGGATTTTTTGTCTTCTTAGTGTTGATTTGTGTTAGTTCTTTATATGCTTTGGAGAGTAAACCCTTAGGTGATGAATCATTGATGAACATGTCCCATGCAATGGGTTTAAATTTTAGATGTTTCTCTTCCAAGAAACACATGATGGGTTTTGATTCTTTTATCCAGCCTGATAATCTTTTTCAAGTTTTGAGTGCTTCTATTTTACTTTTGGTGGGGAGGTTGTTTTTATTTTATTTTGGGGGGATTGTTTTTTTTTTTTTTTTCATTTTGTTGGTGGTCAAAATAGGGATCTTGCTTTCTTTTTTAAAAAACACGGTTTTTATTGTTGTAAAATACACGCAACAGAACTTCCCATCTTCACCATTGTTAGTGCCGCTCAGTGGCGGTAAGAACATTTATAATGTTGAGTGGCTGTCGCCACCATCTCCAGACTCTTCTCCCCAAACGGAAACCCTGTTCCCCTCTCCCGCCTCCCTCCCCAGCCCTGGGAACCGCCATCCACTTCCCTCCCCATGAAGGTGACCACTGTGGGGACATCATGGAAGTGGACTCACAGTGTTTGCCTCTTTGTGTCTGGCTCTGTCACGGAGCACAGTGTCCCCGGGCTCATCCATCTCGTAGCCTGTGTCAGTGTCCTGCCGTTCCCAAGGCTGAATCGTAACCCACTGCATATTGGCTTTCTTTTTGGAACAGATTTAAAACGATTGGCCCACAAGTAGAGGCCAAGGCCATGGTGTACGGGACATGGACAGACGACTCCCGGAAGCCAGTTCCTAGTCACGGTCAGCGGGCAGCACCGGCGGGCACTCGCGGCCTGGCTGCAGGCGCAGGCGCAGGGTCGGCTTTTGGCTTTGACTGAATTGACTCCTAAGTGGCGAGAGTTCCCTGGAGCTCTGAAAGGACAAGGGGACGTGGCTGCCACGTCTGTGGCAGAGGCTCAGCCTGGGCGCTGCTGTGGTTGAGGGTTCAGGCCACAGCGCCTGTTATTTATTTATCTATCAAGCCTTTGCCGCCGCCTGTGAATAGCACTCAGCTCTACAGAGAGGCACCTGACGGCAGGCGGCTGGTGGGTGACTGCGGCAGCGAAAGTTGCATGTTCACACTCCTGGCAGGTCTGCCCCATGGCCCTGAAGCCAGGCGGTGGCGGGGGGAGCGGCGCCACCGTGATGCCCCTGACATCAGCAGACGGGGTGGGGGAGACCCCCTGATCAGGCGGAGGCATCACTGTGTCTGGGAGGGGTATGTATGTATTTTGAAAAAAGTAGTTAATATTTTAGATTTAGAAAATGGAAAAACATGATTTTGAAATGTCAAGGATCCTAAAGGAAGCTCTGATAGGTTAGTTGATGAATATGTGGCACGTTTTACGACACTGAGAATCACAAGAGTCAGAAACACTCGTGGTCCTCTCAGCACTGTGTTAGCAGGTGCCGTTAGCTTTGGAGAGGGACGGAGCCCGGCACAGGCTGCTGAGGGACTTGCCAGGGTCACCCCGTGCCAGGGCGCTCCCTGGGGGCCCAGTGCCTGTCCTCACAGAACGTTCCCTCCCAGTGTCCTTCACGGGCTGCTGTCCCTTATCTCTGCCCTTGACCGTGCCTGGAGTTTCAGTTTCTTGTGTCCACATCACTGTTTGCTTTTTGTCTTTGCAGAGTGCATTCATTCTGGGAGGAAGTGCCCCCGTGTGGGTCAGACCGTCTGTGAGCTCTGTGCCAGGGCAGCACAGGCAGTGCCAGCCACGCCTTCTCCCAGAGCAGGGCCCACTGTGTGCCAGGAAGGCCGCCAGAGCCTTCTCTCGGAGCCCACTCAGGGCCACTTGCCGCCCACGCCAGGCTGGGGTTTGCTCGCTGGGGTTCCTTCGAGTGGCACGGGTGGCATTCTCCATGTGGATTTGCATTTGGAAATGGCTGAGTGGGGCCGGGGCTCATGTTCCTTTCCTACTAGGGAGTTCTATTACCAGCCTCTTACTGTTTTATTTTTATTTTTTTATTAATTAAATCTTTATTGTTCAGATTATTATATTTGTTCCTCTTTTTCCCCCCATAACTCCCCTCCACCCAGCTCCCACCCCACCCTCCTCCCTCACTCCCCACCCACTGTCCTCATCCATAGGTGTGCGATTTTTGTCCAGTCTCTTCCCGCACCCCCCACAGTTTTATTCATTTCAAACGGGCCGATCCGGCCCGTGGGCCATAGTTTGCCCACGGCTGCCCTAGGACCTAGGCTAAGGGACCGGGGGATGGTTGGGGAGATCAAAAGTAGTAAGGAGGAGAATTTGAGATCCTCTAGGTTGCGACCCCTTTGGGGGTCAAACGACCTTTTCACAGGGGTCGCCTAAGACCATCGGAAAACACATATATAATTACATATTGTTTTTGTGATTAATAACTATGCTTTAATTATGTTTAGTTTGTAACAGTGAAATTGGGGGTCACCACAACATGAGGAACTGTATTAAAGGGTTGCGGCATTAGGAAGGTTGAGAACCACTCTTTTAAAGAAATATATGACAAT
>NW_006299704.1:103891-107200 GCF_000327345.1 Myotis davidii | reverse complement strand
GACGACACTCTTGGTGCACCCCCTTGTGGTCTTTGTGCACAGTCTTGTTGTAGTTAAGCCTTGATTGTTGTAGGTATCACTGAGAGGAATTGACCTCCAGGCCAATTGGCTGTGAGAATCAGCTGTGTCTGCAGTGGGAGAACTTCTGTGCTGGAGACACTCCTCCCGGGCAAGACTTGCTTCAATGGAGCTTTGGTGCTCAACTGTTTTAAATAAAGTATTTTTGTTTATGCTCTAGTAATTTAAACTTAACTAAAAATGTTCTTTCATTAGGGATGTTGCTTACTTATAGTTATTTAAGGGAAAATTCTGAGTCTAACTTTCAGTAAATTTCGAGTTAAAAATCATATTTTAATGATACTGATTGATAATTTGAGAGACAGAAGGGGGAGAGAGAAACATTGATTTGTTAAACTTTTCACCCATTGACTGGCTCCTGTATGTACCCTGGCTGGGCTGGGACCCACAGCCTTGGGGTCTCGGGATGATGCTCTAACCAGCTGACCTCCAGGCGGACCGGGGGGAGGAGGGGGCCATGTGAAAGCCGCTCTCCACCAGGGGAGCCTGCCGAGCAGCCACCGCTGGGTCCTCGTGTAGCACCGGCCCCGCTCTGCTGGGACAGCCCCTGTTCGTCCTGGGCACCGGCCCCGCTCTGCTGGGACAGCCCCTGTTCGTCCTGGGCACCGGCCCCGCTCTGCTGGGACAGTCCCTGTCCTCCTGCGGTAACCCGTTCGCATGGCTCTCTTCTTACCTGACCCTGCGCTGTTCTTTGTTGACGTACTTTAGAACAAATGTGACCCGTGCAGGATCTAGAAGTTTTTAAGCCTGAGTCAAACCTTCAGCGCATGCCACCCAGGCCGCCGGCCTCCGCACGGAGCCGGCCTGGTCAGCAAAGGCAGTGCCGGGGCTCTGAGCCCACGGCCAGCGTGACCCCCGCCCTGTTAGCACTGGGAGAGGCAGACGAGGCATCAAGTTTCGAAATACGATGGCGTCAATATGACTTTCTGTGGAACGCCCCTCGGTACCAGGGCGGGGTGAGGGGCCTGTGGGGCCCGGTGTGAACAGGGAATCTGGGAGCGTGGCGCCTCCTCCTGCTTCTAGCTCTGCGTTCACTTCTGACTTTCCGGACTATTTCTTCCAGGCCAGTGGTCCAGGTTTATGCCTCTTTTGTTGTTAAGAAGGGGTTTTTAATTCTTTCATGAATATTTTCAAACATACCCCAACGCAGTAAGAACAGCACAGTGACCCCCCCAGGCTGTAGGCAGGGGCGTCGGCCATCGTGCGGGTGCATTAGAATCAAGGTTTTGCCGCTTGATCTTATTCTCGGAGCCCCTTTTCCTCCTGATGTTTTTAAAGCAAATCCTGAAATTGCCTTTGCCTCTCCGCCTGCCGCAGCCTCGGGATGTGGTCAGACTGGCCCCCGCGTGCATCGTGCATCGTGCATCATGCAGGGGAGTCAGCTGGCGTTCCTCAGATCGCCGCGTACCCAGGCTTTCGCTTGTCTCCAGACGCTTTCCTGGATCTGGTGGTTCTGATTCATATTCAACTAGAACCACACTCTCATTTCATTGTCTCTTTTAGTCAAGAAAGCAGCCACCCTCCCCTCCCACCGTTATTCCCCGAAGCACTGCCTTGGGGGGGGAGATGGGGCCCTTGTTATGTAGCATATTCACATGCTCTGCTCCTGTGTCCCTCCTCAAGACAACACTTACCTCCACCTCAGTCCTTCATAGTTCCTGGAAACCAGGTGTTTACATAGGTTCAGCTGTTTTGTTTTTTTTCCTTTCTTTTTAATCTTTATTGTTGAGGGTATTACAAATGTTCCTCCCTTTCCCCCATTGGCCTTTTCTACCTGGTTTCCGCCCCACCCCAGGCCTTCGCCAACTTATTGTCTGTGTCCAAAGGTAATGCATATCCTATCTAATAAGAAAGGAATATGCTGATTAGCCTTTATGCCCTGAGGTATAATGACCAAGTGCTTCACCACCAGATCAAGGATCAGCAGGAGGATGGGCCAGCGAGGTACAAGTGGTCTACGGAGAGCTACAGGAGGGCGCAGGGCAGCAAGCTATGGGGGGAGGGGGGTAGAGGGAGGGGGGAGCTACAGGAAGGCAGGGCAGCAACCTACTGGTGCATGGATTTGTGCGCAGGGCTACTAGTAGGCCTATAAGATCTTTGGTTAATCTCTTCCCGCCCCCCTCCCCGCCCCCTTCCCTCTGAGATTCATCAGTCTGTTCCATTTCCATGCCTCTGATTCTATTTTATTCACCAGTTTATTCTGTTCATTAGGTTTCTTAGTCATTTATTTTGATTTTTAGATTCAATTGTTGATAGATACGTATTTATTGACATTTTATGGTTCATATTTTTCTTCTTCTTCATCTTCATCTTCAACCTCATCTTCTTCCTCTTATTAAAGAACTAGAGGCCCGGTGCATGAAATTTGTGCACGGGGGGGGGGGCAGAGTGGGGGGAGAGTGTCCCTCAGCCTGGCCTGCGCCCTCTCCAATATGGGACATCCCTCTCATAATCCAGGACCGCTGGCTCCTAACTGCTCGCCTGCCTGCCACCCTGATTGCCCCTTAACTGCTCCCCTGCCAGCCAGATTGCCCCCAACTGCCCTCCCCTGCTGGCATGATCGCCCACAATTTCCCTCCCCTGCTGGCCTGTTCGCCCCCAACTGCCTTTCCCTGCAGGCCTATTTGCCTTTGACATATTCACTAAGATCCTTGAAAGTCTCACTAAGATCCTTGATTAACCTTATAACCATGGTTTTGAACTCTGTATCAAGTACTTTGCTTGCTTCTTCCATTTCTTTCATTTGTGACATGTTTCTTTGTCTCCACATTTTGGCTGCTTCTCTGTGTTTGTTTCCATATACTCCCTTTGTCCCATAATAACAGTAGTAAGTGAATATTTAAACGGGAATTATTGGCGAATGCAGCTGTAAGTTATGTTGTAGTGCAAAATTGCGAAGCCTTCAATCAAGATCAGTGTTTCATGACATCTGTCATTTGTTTTGACACATCTTTCAATTTTTAGGTTAATCTAATTATTACGAACTAGAGGCCTGGTGCACAAAAATCTGTGCACTCGGGTGGGTCCCTCAGCCCAGCCTGTGCCCACTCATAAGTCTGGGACCCCTCGGGGGATGTCCACCTGCTGGCTTAGGCCTGGTCCCCCGGGAATTGGGCCTAAGATGGCAGTCAGAAATACCTCTGGCAACCCAGGAGCCCTTGGGGGATGTCTACTTGCCAGCGGGGAGCAGGTCTAGCTGCAGTTGGATATTCTTAGCGCTGCCGAGGAGGC
>NW_006299704.1:84976-103068 GCF_000327345.1 Myotis davidii | reverse complement strand
GCCCCAGGCAAAAACAAAAAAAAAAAAAAATTCAACCAAGTCTTTAGGAATATCAGTTCAATAACAATAATTTCATCAATGATCCACAAAAGGTACGTTTTCTCTGGAATTCTAGTTTTGCCCTACAGCCTCTGGTGATTTAAGTTATTTCCGTCACTCTAACATACCGTTACCTGATTTATGGTTGCCAGGTGTGTGTAGGTGAGCTGCCACGACTGTTCTTTACTTCTGTGTACTGTCCTTATAGTATAAAAAATATCTACTCTCTCTGTCCCGTAATAATAGCAGCAAGGGACTATTTAAACGGGAATTATTGGCGAATGCAGGTGTAAGTTATGTTGTAGCGCAATATTGTGAAGCCTTCGATCAAAATCAATGTTTCATGACATCTGTCATTTGTTTTGACACATCTTTCAATTTTTAGGTTAATCTAATTATTATGAATTATAACTATTTTTCTAATTTCATCCACTGATCAAAATTGTTTTATTTCAGTTGAATATCAACCCATTGTAAAAGTAAGATGAAAAAAAGAGTTTTCAAGCAAAGATCGAGTTGCGATTGTCCAGTTCTTGATGCATCAAAAGAAAAAGGGAAAGTTACAGAAAGGTGCAATTACGTTAGCTGCAAAACAATTTAAGTGCAACAGAATGACCATATCGAGAATTTGGAAACATGCTTCCGAAAATAATTGTCAAGGAGAATCTTATGCTAATGTTGATTCTTTGAAAAAACAAAACTGTGGACGTAAATGCAAAGATTATGGAGAAAAACTTGAAGAACGATGGCTCCAATCATTTTAAGCTCACACATAGAGGGAAAGCAAAGCTTCACAGCCAAGGGATCCTACCTACAAGTTTAAAATGCAGTAACGAAATTATTGAAAAATCCAGAAACTATCTGAACACTCAAAATAAAAATTAGGAGTACTATTTTTAATTTATTGTTTAATCTAGTTTTTTGATAATAAATGTTGTGTTCTGTATTTATTTTCTTTTGCTACTATTATTATGGGACAAATTACATTCATCAACTGCTACTATTATTATGGGACAGAGGGAGTATTAGGTAGAGCTGCTATGTCTCCTGGAATTGGTAACGTGACCTCGTGTAGCAGGTGTCCTGTAGGGACCAGTGGCTCCACCTCCCCAGTCACCTGAGCTGGGCACTCTAGGTGCGCCCCTGTGTGGGCTGTGTGCACAGTTTTGTTGTAGTTGAGCCTTGATTGCTGTTGGTGTCACTGGGAGGAATTGACCCCCAGGCAAATTGGCTGTGAGGACCAGCTGTGACTACAGTGGGAGAGCTGCTGTGCAGGAGACACTCCTATGGAGCAGGACTTGGTTCAGTAGGGCTTTGGTGCTCACTGAGTCTGCCCCTTGAGTGTATCACTGTGGATGTATACAGTTGCCATCTGCTATGGTCTGAAGCTGTCCACTGGGGTTGCAGGGAATCACCAAGGTGGAACGAGCAGTGTGAGCCAAGCTGATAGAAACCCAGATATGGCTGCCAATTAGCTTTGGGAGGGAGGTGGGGAGTTTGAGGGGTGGGAAGGAGGTCCCAGCACAGGAACAATGACCCCTGTGAGCACCTCCTCCTTGGAGAAAGCCACCCCCCAAGTTCCTGCCCTGATGCCAGACAATCCATTTCCTCTCCGTAAGTGTTTGCGTTCCCCAAAGCCATCCAGAACTGGAGCTCAGAGGAAGCGAGACTCTAAGTTCGTGCACTGGCCCTCGAGGAGTACCGGGTCTTCAGCAACCTCCGTGTCACTCAGCCACAATCCCTACTGGTTTTTAGAGTCCAAAGTTACGGGGACTTCTCTTCCCAGCTTTGGAATCCTGGGCCTCCCGATTAAAAAAAATGCCGCATGTGGGTGTCGGACCAGCCTGTTTGCACCTCTGCCCCTCCTACCAGTGTCAGTACGCTTTCTTCTTTACCTCTCTAGTTGTAGGACTTCCATTCAGCCAGCTTTCAGATGGTATTTTAGGTGTAGTTTTGATGTGGTGGTGGGAGGCAGCGAGTCCTGGCATTTACCTATGTTGTCATCATGGTTCTCCCCAGAGGTTCAGCTTTTTAAGAAGAGGAATACTTAACAGGTGTTCCCGTCCCTCATGCCGCATGCTCTCAGGAGGCGCTTGTCACCTGGGGGTTCACTCTCAGTGATGCAGACCAGTTAATGAGTTCAGGTGATGGCTCCCACTGCATTCTTCCCCATCACCCTTCATCCAGTGATTTTACCCATTATGAACATTTTCTGCATTAATTTCTTCTCTATAACACAAAATGCTGGTTTTCTAATTTGACCAGTCCTTTCACAACTGCCAGCTTAAGCTCACTAGGTAGGGCTAGTGGGTCAGCCTGAGACATGGTACCTTCAGAAAAAGTAGGACAAGAATGCTCACTTTTACTACGCACCTTTAAATGCGATTGTTCGTGTGAGGAGTTGGTGCCTGCTTGTGCTGTGATGACAAGGGCATGCTATTATTTTTTGTTGTACCTTTCTTTTTCCTTCCTTCTCCCATCTCCCTTTTTAGTATCATTTCAAAGACAATAATCCCCGCTCCCAACATTTTATTGTGACACATTTCAAACGTACTGAAAAGTTGGAAGGATGTACAGTGGACACTGTAAGCCACGAGTTTCTATGTATTCAGTGTGCTTTTGTTAACGATGGTCCTTTCTGATACTCGGGTGGGCCCGTCCTCTGCCCCTGGCCCTGTGCTGTAGTGTCTGTGACTTGGTCTCACTCCCATCCACCTTCGGTGCTTCCTTGCTCTCTGACCAGCACGATGGTAAATGCCCACCTTGTGCACGTCCTGCCTCCTATGGGGACTTGGCCGTTCGTCCAAAGTAGCCCTGGCTCCTTTCAGTGGGGAGTGCTGAGTACGTGTGAGCTAAGACGTGTGTGTTATGAAGGAAAGTGGTAAATCCTGGGTTCCTACGCCACTTTCTGAGTCTGCTGTGAAGCTAGTTATAACTTAACTTTGATTTTATATTTGTTTTTCTTTTTTTATTCAGTGAAAAATCTTGGCTTCTAACAATATTTACATAATTATTATCTACCTGTTATACACACATCTATCCATAAACATTATTTCTAAACTAGAGGCCCAGTGCACAACATTCGTGCATTTGTGGGGGTCCCTTAGCCTGGCCTGTGCCTCTCGCAGTCCAGGACCTCTCAGAGGATGTCCACCTGGTGGCTTAGACCCACTCCCCGCTGCTCAGAGGCAGGAGAGGCCCCGGCCACCACCACTGCGCTCACCAGCTGTGAGCCCGGCTACTGGCTGAGTGTAGCTCCCCCCGTGGGAGTGCACTGACCGCCAGGGGGCAGCTACTGTGTTGAGTGTCTGCCCCCTGGTGGTCACTGCTAATCATAGCAACCAGTTGTTCCTCCGTTTGGTAGATTTGCATATTAGCCTTTTATTACATAGGATAATGCCAATATTGCTATTAATAATAAGGGACTACTGAATGAAATTTAAGTTTTTGCAGCTATATTTGGCCTTAGAATATATTTAACTATGATGTACAGTCAAAAAGCTTTAAAATTGTTATTTTCTTTGTGCAATTACAGACACATCTTGTTTTACCATGCTTTGCTTTCTTGCACTTTGCAAATACTGCATTTTTTACAAACTGAGGGTTTGTGGCAACTCTGCATGGAGCCAGTCTGTCCACACCACTTCACCATTTGCTTAACTTTGTGTCTCTGTGTTCATTTTGGTAAATCTCTCAATATTTCAAGCTTTTTCATTATTATATTGCTATGGTGACCTGTGCTCCGTGTGCTTTGATGTTATTTTGTAATTTGGGGGACAACATGAACGGTGCTCAAATAAGACAGTAATCATCTAAAAGTGGCTTAATCACAAATCTTGTGTGTGTTCTGAATGCCCCACATGCTGGCCCTGCCCATCTGCCTCCCGCTCCTCAGGCCTCCATCGTCCTGAAGCTGGAAGCATGGAAGTGAGGCCAGCTGGTAGCCCTCCAGGGCCTGTAGTGCTCACTGAGGGCCGCCGTCTCTCCTGGTGCAGAGGTGCTGAGGGCTGCAGCAATGACAGCGAGGACTGGGAGCGCCATGCCCGCTGAGCTGAGGAGGCCGCGCAGTGGAAGGGCGGCTCCAATGGTGAAGAAGCTCCTCTGGGGTTTGCACTGTCCCAGAGGTCACAGGCCACAGGCCACAGGCAGGCATTAGTGAGAGGAGGACGGGCAGTAGTGAGAGGAGGGGCGGGCACTAGTGAGAGGAGGGCTGGCACTAGTGAGAGGAGGACGGGCAGTAGTGAGAGGAGGGGGGCACTAGTGAGAGGAGGGCGGGCACTAGTGAGAGGAGGGCAGGCATTAGTGAGAGGAGGGCGGGCACTAGTGAGCGGAGGGCGGCACTAGTGAGCAGAGGGTGGGCAGTAGTGAGAGGAGGGCGGGCAGTAGTGAGAGGAGGGGCGGGCACTAGTGAGAGAGCAGACTGAAGACTCCGTCTGTCTGCACTGCGAAGGCGAAGGCGAGGGCGGGCCATGCCGACTCTCTGACACGGAGCGACTTCCAGAGCCGCCGGGAGGGCAAGGGCGCGCGTGACACATGCGTGGGGACTTGATGTATTTGTCAAATGTTTGTCAATGGCAGGAAGCCCAGCCGCAAGTGATGGAAACGTGGTGTCTCGACAAATATTTTGTTTTATGGATATTTTAGGTTTGATTAAGAAATTGTAAAAAAGCTTAAATTTTTTATAAAATTAAGTTAAATCAATACGAAAAGAAAGCAATCCAAAGCAATTGAATGAATGGATAAACAAGGCTGCTGACCAGGTTATTAACACAGACGCGTCCGCAGACGCTGGGCCGGCTCAGGCCAGCCAAGCAGCCCCTCTCAGGAGCGGCGGGCGGCCTCCCGGGACGGGGCAACAGCATCCAGGACCTCGGTGCCACAGGCTACGCGGACCATGGGTTACAGCCAAGTCCGTTACATAATAAAGTAGGCTTTCCGAATGCATGTGTTAAAAATTGACAAGTGAGAGCTTACTTTTACTTATGTGGACAAGTTTGTGTAATTAAAATTAAGCAAGTATGAAGGTTCCATGTCACAGAAAAGGTCTCTCTGTTCCTGACAGACATTTTACATTTACACTGAACAGTCTAGCAAATGTGAGCACTCCTGTCACCGAGGGAACAGACGCGTGCGCTGGCGGGGCTGAGCCACCTGGGACACGGGCCCAGCGGCAAGGCCCGCAGAAGCCACAGGCGCCCACAGAACCAGTCCCGCGCTCCCCGCGGTGTGATCACACGCTAACCAGTCCCTGGACGTTGCTTACGAGCGGTGACTGGATTTAAACATGTAGATGATGTGTAATATTTATTATGCTGGCAAAATTACTAGTGTTTTTCCCAACATTTGGCCTATTTGTTAAAATTTGTTAAAAATTACAGTGAATTGCCCTAGCTAGCTTGGCTCAGTGGATAGAGTGTCAGCCTGCGGACAGAGGGTCCTGCGTTTGATTCTGTTCAAGGGCACCGGCCTCGGTTGCAGGCTCCTTCCCAGGCCCAGGCCCTGGTCAGGGCACGTGCAGGAGGCAACCAATGTATACCAATGTATTTCTCTCACATCGATGTTTCTCTCTGTCTTTCCCTCTCACTTCTACTCTCTCTAAAAATCAATGGAAAAATATTCTTTGGGTGAGGATTACAAAAAACTATAAATGAATTAATAAAAAAATAACATGTTAATTTAATTACAAGCAAATCTTGGATAAAAGCATTTTAAAATTAACAGGGTATTAATTTTCACATATGATACACAGACAAGAAACTTCATCCATTAAATCCAAAGTCTGTTAAATGGAGGTCCACAAAATTGAGGTTTATACGCCTAAAAAACATATCTTGATTGAAAAAATACTTTATTGTTAAAACCACTAACCACCATCTGAGCCTTCAGGGAGTGGCCATCTTTTAGCTGGTGGAGGAGTCGCCCGATGCTGAGGTCGTGGCTGGTGGGCGGGGCTGCTGGAGGCGGAGCGGCTGTGGTAACGTCGGACAAGAGGGCAGCAGTGAGCTTCCTGCAGGACTGCCCCCTCCTCTCACAAGTGCCCATCCTTCTCTCACTACTGCCCGCCCTCCTCTCACTACTGCCCGCCCTCCTCTCACTACTGCCTGCCCTCCTCTCACTACTGCCCGCCCTCCTCTCACTACTGCCCGCCTTCCTCTCACTAGTTCCCGCCCCTCCTCTCACTACTGCCCACCCTCCTCTCACTACTGCCACCCTCCGCTCACTAGTGCCCGCCCTCCTCTCACTAATGCCTGCCCTCCTCTCACTAGTGCCCGCCCTCCTTTCACTAGTGCCCCCCTCCTCTCACTAGTGCCTGCCCCTCCTCTCACTACTGCCCGTCCTCCTCTCACTAGTGCCAGCCCTCCTCTCACTAGTGCCCGCCCCTCCTCTCACTACTGCCCGTCCTCCTCTCACTAGTGCCCGCCCTCCAAACTAGTGAGGCCAGATACGTACTCTTGACCGGGCATTGAACCCGCCACCTTTTGGTGCATGGGCTGATGCTCTGTTCACTGAATCACACCAGCCAGGGCCAATTACACACTTTTAGGCTGGTTGTTATTCCAAAGCTCACTGAATCCCTGTTCTTTCTCTTGTTAATTCTTTTTTTTAAAAAATGTTTTTATTGATTTCAGAGAGGAAGGGAGAGGGGAGATAGAAACATCAATGATGAGAGAGAATCATTGATCAGATGCTTCCTGCACGCCCCCTACTGGGGATCAAGCCCACAACCTGGGTATGTGCCCTTGACTGGAATCGAACGCAGGACCCTTCAGTCCGCAGGCCAATGCTCTGTGCACTGAGCCAAACCAGCTAGGGCTTGTTAATTCTTTTTCCTCTGTAGGTATTTTTCACTGTAGGTAGTTTTTATCACCATATCCTCAAGTTCTCTTACTCCTTTCCCCTGCAATGTCTAATTTACCTCTAATCCCATCCAGTATATTTCTGATTTCAGACACTGATTTAACCCCTGCACGTTAGCTCTGAGTCTTTTTGTGTACCTCCTGTTCAGTCTCTCACTGTGCTTAAACTGACCTCTGCTTTTTGAACATTGGAGTGTATTTATAGTGGCTGTTCTATGACCTTGCCTATTGGTATTTATCTGTGTTATTTCTGTTTCTATTGATCGGTGTTTCTTCTGTGAGGAAAACCGATCTCTGCATCTTTGCCCCTCTCCCTGCTTCTGTTCTGAGAAGTGTTGCCAGTGGCACCAAGACAAGGACATTTAAGTGACTTTCCATTAGAAATGGAAAATCAATTGCACTTTCAGTATTAAGGAGGTTGAGTTTATTTGTTTTTCACTTATTCTAAATACTTGGAAGACTCATTTTAATTTGAAGGCAAAATGGCAAGGAAATTATGTAAAAAGAAAGGTTTAAAATTTACTTTCTTAACCCATCCAGTGAGACATGTACACAGCAAAAGCCCTGGAAGTCGAGGGTGTGACCCTCCCTGCCCTGCCAGGTCCTGTGAGGATGCTGCTCAGACACACACGTTTCCTTTAGGCAAGTGGGGCCCTGGTCCCACCCTCTCCCTGTTGTAACTGCCTCTGAGTAACTGTGTGAGGGGTGAGTGGCATTTAGGAATGACAGTACCTTGACAGTTACACTTTAATTTTTGTTTTTTTAGAATGCATGGTATATTTTATAATTAATTAGTTAATTAATTTTGTTAATCCTCAGCCGAGGATATTTTCCAATTGATTTTTTTTTTTTTAGAGAGAGAGAGAGAGGGGAATGGAGGGGGAAAGGCAGAGAGAGAGAAACATTGATGCGAGAGAGACACATTGATTGGTTGCCTCCCACACAAGCCCCGACCAGGGCTGGGGATCAAGCCTGCAACCGAGGTCCATGCCCTTGACTGGAATCGAACCTGGATCCTTCAGCCCCCAGGCTGGCGCTCTACCCACTGAGCCACACTAGCAGGGCTACTACACCTTTAATTTGCTGCTTTGTGTGTGTAGCGTCGAGTCCAGGCATTAGACAGTGGCTGTTGGTGTTTGGAGCAGAGCTGAGCGAGGTGCACGCGATGCCCATTTGATTGTGAACCAGGGTCTCAGTGGCTGGAGAAGGTGTTCCATTCAATTGGACATTTATTATATAGAGACTTGCTTTTTGAAAGTGAAGCTTGGATCAAGTTATTTATGGCTGTGTTTGTGCAGAAGCTGTAGGTGTAGTCAATACGACGCTTGTTTTATTTCCTGAAAGTACCTCTGGGAAAAGCAAAGAGAATAAATATTGTGTGTGAGTTTCTAAGCAACTCAGATGTTGTCTCCCCTCACGCTCCCTCTCGCCCCACTCCCAGCCTCCATAGTGTATTACAGACGAACCAGAAAAACCAGGCCTTCAGGGCTCATCTGCCTTGCTGTTCTCCAGGCTGAGTGGGGATGCTGGAGAACTTGGAGATGCTCTTGCTGAAGAGCAGGTGGGCACCTCGCCGGCGGCGCGTGCTGCACAGGCGAGGAGGCCTGTCTGCCCCTCTGGCTGTGCTTCCTGTGAGCATAGTTTTGTGAGTCATTTATTTAGAAATTAACAGCGTTGTTTGTTCTGTGGTCTTAGTTGAGGTTTCTCATACTGTATTTTAGTTTTGCCTAGGGATTTACAAATCTGATTTTTTACTTCCCACATGGGTAATGTTTAAGATCCACTGAACTTTCTTTTTCTGCAAAATTAGGGGTCTTAATAAAACAAAGTGTAATTCAATATTTGGACTTGTGTTCTCAGCCAGGCGCTCCTGTGAGTGCTGATTTTAGAGAGCTGTGGCCTCTAAACGAAACACCACAGACCTGGCGGCAGCAGCAACTGCTTCCTCACAGCCCAGGGGCTGGACACGACACAGGTGCGGGCGGGAGGGTGTCTGTGGAGGCCTCGCCCGGCCGGGCAGCCAGCTCTGGCTGTGCCCTCTGCACTCCTGGTGTGTGTGCCACTTCTTATGAGGACACCAGTCCTTCTGGGCCAGGGCTCCGCCCTGTGACCCAGAGAACCTGCTTACCACCCACCGGCCTGCTGCAGCGTGACAGGCGGGCCTGGGCCCCCCGGGTAGGTGGGGCGGGGGCAGGCCCGCAGCAGCGTCCTGGTCTTGGAAGTCGCGCGTGGGGAGGGCTGTTGTGTTGAGTTCATTTGTAGCCTTTTTCTCATTCTGCCTCTTCAGTGCATGACAAATTCTCACTTTCTTCCTTTCTCTCTCCCATTTCCCGCCACGTTGCCCATGACGTGGCTTTGACCACGACCCACAAACAGGTGCATTCATGTGCGCAGAAGTCCAAGGTGTAGTTCACAGGGCAGGGTCACCCTCATGAGTGTGTGCACCTGCTGTCTCCTCTGTGTCGCGTTCTAAAAGCTGGTTTCTGAGGGGCCACTTCGCATAGTTGGAGAACAAGCTCCCAGCGTCACACACGCCGAGAGGCTCCGTCCCTGATTTATGGCATTTTTGAAGCCAATCATGAGACTTCCCTGCAGAGGAAATGAAAGTTTGGAACATTTCCCTGCCGTTTGGCAGCTTTGGTAGGAAATGGAGGCCGGCGCAGTGGAAAAGTTTCCTCACTCGCCGTCCTTGCTGGGAGGCGTCCGGTGCGGCACCTCAGGCCCAGGTGGTGGGGGACCGTCACGCTGTGCTCAGTGTAGCCTCTGGGTGCAGTTATTCTCCTTCTCAAGGTACCGTTTAGAATCATCTCTTCCTGTCACAAGCTCTTCCCCAGCAGGTAGAGCAAGTTGTTCTTTCAGTCCTCACCCGCAGATATGTTTCTATTGACTTTAGAGAGAGGAGGGAGAGAGAGAAAAACACACATGGATTTGAGTGAGAAACATCCACTGGCTGCCTCCCGTACGCTCCTAACCGGGGATTGAACTGGTCGCCTAGGTATGTGCTCTGACTGGGAATGGAACCCACAACCTTTCTGGGGTACGGAATGATGCTCCAAACAACGTGTGATCCGAGAAATGCGTGGGTGGTCGCCTCTGCTGCTGGTGGGGGGCTCCTGGGGAACTGCTGGAATAAGCATTCCCAGAGGCCCCCTGGGAAGGCGAGTGAATGTTATTTGTGTGGGATTATATCCGGGTCCCCTCAGCCCCACAGCTCTTCATCCCAGTCCTGCAAGAGGTGCAGCTGGGAGTTGGCAGAGCTGGGAGCAAAGCCAGAGTCCAGTTTCTGCTCCACGTGCAGCGGGGTCAGTCGGCATCAGGCGAGCTGCAGTCCATCGGCCCGGCGTAGGTCCACATGGCCATGGGCAAATGGCAGGTGAGGGAGCCCCGGGCGCACACCCCCTGCTCCCAGAGTCCCGGGAGCACAGCGAGGGAGCGCCTTCATTTAGGAGGTGGCGGATCTCAGTCCTCCCGCCCTTGCAGTGGCCACCCCTGCTCTGGCCAGTGACCTGTTCCCAGGTGTGACTGACCGACAGGTGCCTTCCCTGTGTCTCCCAGCCTTGCCCGGGCAGGCCTGCAATTGGCCTTCCCTTTGCTCCTTTACAGTTATTAATAACTGGGTACATTCCCATGGCATTGAATGAGCCCTGGCCAGGGCTGTAGAAGAATTTTTTAAAGAATAATGGTTTAATTTTTTGATGGCTGTCTTCATTCGTATGACATACTGTGATGTGGTCATGGTGTCTGGTTATCAGCTGAGATGAGGGAACCTGCTTCCTGTCCAGGGACGTGGCTGAGGGGCTCAGCCGGCAAGCACAAGGACGCGTGCACTTGAGTCAAGCCGTCGGCAGTGCTGGCCCTGTGGCCTCTGCAGATGCTCCCTAGTGATGAGACCCAGCTTATCGGGGGCTGCAAGGCCCTTCAGGGTTGAGCGGGTGACCTTTCATTCATATGTGACCGTGGAGACGCATCGGCCTCCGTCTCCTCTCTCAGGCGCATCGCGCATTGATGGGACGGCTGGAATAGAAGGGCCACCGGGGAGTCCTCGCCCTCTCCCTCCTTCCTGACCCTTCAGCTCTTCTTTGTGGAACAGGAAGTGTGTGAAGCATGGAGCAGATCACTGAGGGCCAGTGCGCTCTCCACTTCCACTGACTGCTCGCTTTACAGAAGGCTCCTGAGCCAAGAGCTGTGTTATCACAGATAATGAAGGATGAAGATCCAGAAAGAGGCCCTGGAAGCGAGGAGAGAGCGAGGCCCGGGCAGGTCTGTCGGCCCAGCCCAGCCCAGCCCAGCGGCTCTGGAGGCCGTGGCGTGCTTTGCCTGCTGCAGTCGCCGTGCCCGATCTGCCAGGCGTTGGGTGTCTGTTGTGTCTGTGACTGGCGCTGCGGTTGCTGTGTGAGGACACTGACCCAGCAAGGAGGTGCAGGCGGGCGGCGGGCAGCAGGCCCTGCGCTCCCCATCCACCCCGAGCCTGGGAGCCTGGGAGCCTGGGGCCAGGGCCAGGCAGGCAGCATTTGGAAGTTTCATGGGTTCATGCAGTGGAGGCCAGAACGGTTTGGTTTGATTTTGTGTCAAAATGTTCTTTCCCTTTAGGAGAGGAATGGGGGGTCTGGAGGGCCCCGGTTTCCGGACACCACAGGGCCTCCTCGATGGGAGGGTCGAGGAGCCAGAGGTTTACAGCCAGTCACCTGGAGCTGTGATTGGGGCGGGAAGGGCACCAGGCGTCTGACTGGTGGGGTCAGACCGGACCTTGGCTCAGCAACCTCGGTGCCTGGGTCCTGGATTCTGCTGGGAGAGACTCCCGAGCCAAGACTCCAACTGTAAGAACGTTTATTTGGAAAGTCACAGAAAGGGAAGAAATGATGGTAGAAGAAATGGCTGAGGAACAAGTTACAGCGGCAGAGAAGGGCCCTTGGAGGTTAGAAGTGAGGAAGGTGGTAATGGTTACACTCGCCAGGTGGGGGAGAAAGGCAGTGTGGTACTTCCTGGAGGGAGGCGCTGGGTCCTCCGTCTTAGGGCTTTAGGGTGGAGACCTTAGGGGAGGTTCCAGGGAAGATCTCAGTAAACAGTCAGCAGCTTTCCAGGTGTGTCCTTTCAGGGTCATGGTCGTCTCGATGGTCAGCGCCACGGCAGGGGCGTCATTACCCAGTGCAGCTGGGCCTGATGTCAGCTGTGGGGACACTTGTCTGGTTTTGCTGCTCTTCTGGGCCTGGAGTGAACTACAACTGAGGCCTAGATGCTACCTCTGGGGAGGAAAGGTCAGGGGTCCAAACTGCAGGGGGGAGTGAGGTCCCTACAATTGATTGCCTGTCGCCAGGCACCTTGACCTGCCCATCGTCCATCCACTGCGACCACAGCCCCGATGGCTGCTTCCTGAGTTTCTTGTCCTTTCAGAGCCAGACAGGGTGGCGGGTGCTGGGTAGCTGAGAAGGGTCACCGGTCGTTAGGGACTGAATTGTGACCCTCAAAGGATTCACACGTTGAAGCCCTGTCCCCTGTGGTGGTCCTGGGAGCTGGGAACTGTGGGAGGCATTAGGGTGAGAGGAGGTCATAGGCAGGGCGACTCCAGGCCCCTCGGCCCCGGCCAGGTGTGGACAGTGAGGCAGCAGCCGTCTGTGAGCCGGGAAGGTCCTCCCCGGAACCAACCTGCCACCATGTCTGAGGCTCCAGGACTCAGCTGTGAGCAACAGCTGCTGTCAGACCTCTGCCTGGTGTGCCGTCAATTAGCCACGCGGCTGAGAGCGGACCAGGTGCCCGCGGGCCTGTGGGCAGAGGTGCGGGCAGCCACGGGCCGGCTCCAGGACGGACGGAAGCCTGTTGTTAGTAGTGACTGAAGGACATTGTTTTGGCAGTGCCGTGCCTGAAACTTGGGAGAATACAAGAAAAAACCGTTGTTTTAAACTCATTTTTCCTTGTCGTATTCCTAGCTTCCTATTTACTCCTTCCCACACTGCCCGCTCAGACGGTGCTGATGCAGGTCCTTTGCTCTCCCCGGCCCCAAACGCACATCCCAGTGAGTTCTGTGGCCTTTATATGAGTCGGGTGTTGTGAGGTCCACTCATGCACTCGTACTCTGGGAGGGAAAACTCAGGATGAGGGCCTGGCTGTTAGTGGGGTGTGGCCTGTGTTAGTGTCATATGACCTGTGTTAGTGGGGCATGGCCTGTGTTAGTGTCATATGACCTGTGTTAGTGGGGCATGGCCTGTTAGTGGGGCGTGGCCTGTGTTAATGTCATATGACCTGTGTTAGTGGGGCATGGCCTGTTTTGGGGGCGTGGCCTGTGTTAGTGGGGCGTGGCCTGTGTTAGTGGGGCGTGGCCTGTTAGTGGGGCGTGGCCTGTGGTTCATGCCCCTTGCCAGTGCTTCCCTCCTGCTGTGGTTTGCCTGATGCCCATCGCTCCTTCATGGCTAGAGTGTCTCCTGCTTCCGCTTTGGAAATCTGACTCTGCCATCAGCCTTATCTGCTCCTGGTGCCCAGGAGCCTCCCCTGTCCAGCGCCAGTTTCTTCACACCCAGGACTTCACTGAGCCTCTGCTCTGTGCCAGCCTTCACTGACTGCGGGCACAGCCCAGGTGCCCACTGCCCAGTGGCGAGGACGAGGATACTTCCTGAGAGGAAATACAATTAACACAGCTAACACGGCTGACATGGCTCACACAGCTTACACGGCTGACACGCTCACACAGCCAACACGGCTAACACGGCTCACACAGCTTACACGGCTGACACACTCACACAGTCAGCAGCTTTCCAGGTGTGTCCTTTCAGGGTCATGTTCTCCTCACTGGTCAGCGCCAGGGCAGGGTGGCGCATTACCCAGTGTAGCTGGGCCTGATGTAAGCCGTGGGAACACTTTGTTGGTTCATTTCTAACATTGAACCAATACAGCCAACATGGCTGACACGCTCACTCAGCCAACACAGCTTACATGCTCACACAGCCAACACAGCTAATACAGCCGACACAACTAACATGGCTGACACGCTCACACAGCCAACACAGCTAATACAGCCGACACAACTAACATGGCTGACACGCTCACACAGCCAACACAGCTAATACAGCCGACACAACTAACATGGCTGACACGCTCACACAGCCAACACAGCTAATACAGCCGACACAACTAACATGGCTGACACGCTCACACAGCCAACACAGCTAATACAGCCGACACAACTAACATGGCTGACACGCTCACACAGCCAACACAGCTAATACAGCCGACACAACTAACATGGCTGACACGCTCACACAGCCAACACAGCTAATACAGCCGACACAACTAACATGGCTGACACGCTCACACAGCCAACACAGCTAATACAGCCGACACAACTAACATGGCTGACACGCTCACACAGCCAACACAGCTAATACAGCCGACACAACACGGCTGACACGCTCACACAGCTGATACAGCCGACACAACTAACACAGCCGACACAGCTGACATGCTCACACAGCCAACACAGCCGACACAGCTGACACAGCCAACACACACAGCCAACATAACTAACACAGCTAACACAGCTGACATGCTCACACAGCTGACACAACTAACACAGCCGATACAGCTAATACAGTTGACACACTCACACAGCCAACACAGTTAACACAGCCGACATAGCTGACGCAGCCAATACAGCTAACACAGCCGACATAGCTGACACAGCCAACACAGCCACCACAGCCAGCACAGCTAACACAGCTAAGCTTTTTGGTAACAGCCTTTCTTAATGCCTCCAAAATAGCATGGTTTTGTTGTTGTTGTTGCCTTTGAAAGAAATTAACTTACTAACACACTTCAATGTTTTTCTTTTAACATGTATTATGAAGCCTTTTTTGTTGTTGTTAATCCTCACATGAGGATATTTTTTTCCATTGCTTTTTAGAAAGAAATAGAAGGGGTGAGCGGGAGAGAAACATTGACTGGTTGCCTCCCACATGTGCCCCCACTTAGAGCAGGGAGTGAACCAGCACCCAGGTATGTGCCCTTGGCTGGGAGTGTTCTAACTCAGTGGTTCTCAACCTTCTGGCCCTTTAAATACAGTTCCTCATGTTGTGACCCAACCATAAAATTATTTTCGTTGCTACTTCATAACTGTAATGTTGCTACTGTTATGAATTATAATGTAAATATCTGATATGCAGGATGGTCTTAGGCGACCCCTGTGAAAGGGTCGTTGACCGCCAAAGGGGTCGCGACCCACAGGTTGAGAACCGCTGCTCCAACTCCTGAGCCGCAGGCCAGGGCTGAAGCCTCTTCTTTATATATTTTGAGGGATATGCTGTAAGCCCGGAAGTCGTGTGCAGCCAGGCCTGCTGCAAGTGGCAACGCCTCTCGGAGGCGCTCCCCTCAGCCGGGCCGAGGCCTGTCTTGAGGCCTCATTCTTACAGGGAAACTGTGAGCGTGAGATTCGCGCTGCTGCGTGCGCTATAACCCTGGAATAGCGCTATAATCTTGGATACTTTTGTCATTTGTGTGGAGGCCATAGGAATGCCACATATGAAGGAGGCAGGACGTCCAGAGAGCATGCCCCAGGGTCACCCGGCTGGTGTGGCCTTGGGACAGGTGTCGAAGTCCCCGTGCGGGGAGACCGGGCTCCAGTGGGGCGCATCCTGGGCAGCTGGTCCAGGATGTGAGAACCCAGGATGGAAAAATTCCATAAACATAGATTCGTGTCATCTGGGAAACGAATCCTCGTTCTGGGACTTGCTCTTGTCTCTCAACCCCGTGTCTTTCCTGCTGCACCAGGGGCGACGCTGGAGGAGGTCGAGCAGCACTGGGACTGGCTGGAGCGGAACCTGCTGCACACCCTGCCCGTCTTTGACAGCAAGGAGGACATCGCCAGCTTCGTCAAAGGGAAGGTGCAGGTGGGTGCCCGTGCCGACACCCCCTCCCAGCTTCCTTGTGACAATTTGAACACAAGCATTTTTAACTTATTCTGCGTTTTCTCCGCTGTGACTGAACTCCTGGCCTAACACATAAAGGCAATGAGTTCCTCTTGTCACCTGTTCAGTTTGGCAAGATACACCTAAAATGTGAAAAAGGCCTCATTCTCAGACCCAAGTTTTTGTTGTCCTGTACAGAAGAGCAGGCCATTTTTTTTGTCTTAGGCGGAAAAAAAAGTCATATTTGTTTTTGCAGAACAACAATGTTATTTGACTTTTAAAATTAATTATTCTCAACTTTTTTGCAGTTGCAACATCTTGTGACTATTTTGTTGGGCGTCACACTTTCCTCCTTCTAAAAGTGGATTCTTATTCTGAAAATATGCACATCGAATGGATGTAAAGCCAATTAAGTTTTGAGATGGCGAGAGAGCTGGATGGGGCAGTACCTGGCTCTCGGAGAGTTTCTCTCGCTGTCTCCTGTGAATCACCCCTCACATCACTGCTCTCACAGTAACATGGCTGGTAGCCATTGTTTTAATAACCCAACCAGGCAGAGAAATGGTTTCTTATTCAAAATTTTACTCTTTTTAAAAAATATATATTTTTATTGATTTCATAGAGGAAGGGAGAGGGAGATAGAAACATCAGTGATGAGAAAGAACATTGATCGGCTGCCTCCTGCACGCTCTCTTACTGGGGATTGAGCCCACAAACCGGGCATGGGCCCTTGACCAGAATCAAACCCAGGACCCTTCAGTCCACAGGCCAACGCTCTATCCACTGAGCAAAAGCAGCTAGGGCCAAAATGCCACTCTTATGAAACAGCTACACAGTAGCAGTAGTAAGTTTTCCTCCTTTAGGGTAAAACATTCCAGACCATTGATTTTGCTGGGTTGTTTTTCTCTTCAAATGTCTCCCTTTCCTATACACTAAGCGCTCAGCGTTAGTAAAGGGTGTCAAGTGAAATTGTGATTTTAAAGGGACAGTAGAGAAGCGTTCTTTTCCTTTGGGGGCTGGGGGTACTTGTGGGGTCAGGAAGGAAACAGAGGTCTCTTGAATCCAGCCAGGAGGTGGCTGTGTTGGCTGGTGGCCTCTTGGCTTTGCCTCCGGCCTTGGGTGAGCAGGTGAGGGGCTGTGGTGGGCGTGCCTGGCTGTGGCTGCACCTCAGCTTGGCCTGGTGGCCTGTACTTGGGTCCCTGGGCCAGGGCGCAGTGAGGCTTAGCTACAGAAATGCCCGTTTCCTGGTTATTTTTCACGCTTCCCCCTTTTCTTGGTCTGACGTGGGTTGCGGTGGTTTTTTGCTTGAGTGCTGGAGGGGGATTCGCTTTGGACCTGTGACTTTAGGAGAGTTTCTGAGGGAGGAGAAATGTCCTCTGCCCATCTCGGTTCTGAGGCTGTGGCCCCAGAAATTCAACTGACAAAAGTCAGAGTAACAAGAGAAAAGCAAATTTTATTAATGTGCGTCACGCCAGTACATGGGAGAAACTCGGGGATGGCTAGAGCTTGGGGCTTGTGAGCATCTTAACAGAAAGCAGCATGTTTGTAGAGAGGGGATGGGCAGAGGAGAAGGAGCCTGCGTTGAGGGCGGCAGGCTGTTGGCAGGAAATCCCCGTGGGAACCCGTGGGAGGTGAGGGCATCTCGGTGTGGACGCTCCGCTGTCTCGCTGGGCAGTCTGAGTTGTTTCCGACTGCTCTGGAAGTATTCGGAGCCACGGAAACCCCAACCATTACGTTCCTTTTCTACTTTGGAGGACTATAGAAGACCTATGAAATGTGCCAGGTATCACAGTTAGGCAGTCATTAGCATTATTTTTCCATTGATTATTTTTCTTAGAGAGAAAGTGGGAGAGAGAGGGATAGACAGAGAGAGAGAAAAATCGCTGAGAGACACATCGATTGGCTGCCTGCTGCACGTGGCCAGGGATCGAGCCTATAAATGAAGTTTGTGCTCTTGACCAGGATTAAACCCAGGACCCTTTAGTCCATGGGCTGACACTCTATCCACTGAGCCAGACCAGCCAGGTGGGCCATTGTTGGCTATATAGCAACATTGTTGAGCGTAATGAGGAAGACGATTTGTTCATTTTTTAAAGGTAACTCCAGCTTGGGTGGTTCTTTGGTGTTGCTGCGCACGGAACTCACATGCCAACCACTGAGTCCTCATAGCCTGTCTGTGGGAGGGGCGGGTGTCTGTGGGAGGGGCGGGTGAGTTTCTTCATGGGAGATGATGGCTAATGTCTGTTTGAGGGAGAAGAATGAATGTGGGTGTCTTAAATTGCACAGCGTTGAGAGTCTCTAAATG
>NW_006299704.1:84144-84831 GCF_000327345.1 Myotis davidii | reverse complement strand
TAAAGCAGTCGTTTGCGTAGGGAGCTGGGGCCTCGCAGTCAGTGGTTTGCGAAGCCTCCTGGCTGGTGGGTGGCCAAGGAACCCCTGCGCTTAGGTGTCCGCCAGCCGGGCCTCTGCATGGCTGTGTTTCTGGGGGACAGTCTGGTGAGCGCCTCTCCGTCCTGGTGCGTGTGGCTGAGCAGGAGGGCTCTTCCCACCGGCCCCCCTTCACCCTTAAAGGGCTGTTGTCTCTGTGCCAGGCCCTGATCGCTGAGGAGACCAGCAGCCGGCTGGCCGCGCAGGAGGAGGAGCCCGAGAAGTTCCGAGAGGCCTTGGCCAAGTTTGAGTCCAGGTTCCAGCTCCCGGAGGCGGAGAAGCTCGTCACCTACTACTCGTGCTGCTGCTGGAAGGGCCGGGTGCCCCGCCAGGGCTGGCTGTACCTCAGCGCCCACCACCTCTGCTTCTACTCCTGCTTCCTGGGCAAGGAGCGTAAGTGCCCGGGCGCGTCCCCAGGGAGTCATTAACGAGGCGCAGGCACGGCACACACAGTCAGTAGTTGAGATGATAACAGTGAGATTTGATTAATTTTCAAGTAACTTCTGCGAAAAATATTTAATGACATTTAATGACAAAAATATTTAATGATGTCACCAGGAAGGGATCCAACTTTGGGAGCGCGTGTGCTCTCCTGCCTTGGGGCTCAGCTCA
>NW_006299704.1:82777-83602 GCF_000327345.1 Myotis davidii | reverse complement strand
CATTCAGAAGCTCGGCCCTGAGGTCGGCAGGTCGGGCGGGCTCTGCCCCGGCTGCGGGTTCAGGAGCGGCTCTGCTCATGTCTCCTCCAGGGCCTGGAGCCCACGGCGCCACAAACGTCAGTTGTATATTGAATTTTAAAGAGTTATTCTCATTGAAACTTCTTTTGGAGCCAAATATTGCTCCATGTGCTGTGCAGGTGGTATGATGCTGTGTGTATACATAACTGCACCCACAAATGCTTCCTTTTATTCCTGCGTTTGGTTTATGCTTCAAATTGAACCCGAGGGCGGGAGGGCGCCCTGCACTGCGGCCTCCGTGCTAATGCTCTGGTCCAGGGCTGGGGTCCAGCCGAGGGGCCATGTGAGGCCTGAGAATTCATGTGGGCCGGCCCTGCCAAAGCGCTGGGGTGAGTTAATTAAATGTTCAACCACACAGAGCAGCTAATGTTTAAGTAGATAATTGTGTGTGGCCAGCGAGTGATGTTAAAATACCCCCAAACAAAAGCCCCAACCGCCCTGCAGAGCAAAGGCCCCAGTCCGTGCCCCTGTTTGCACAGCCCCTCCACCCCCCGCCTGTGGTGTGTTCTGACCTGCTTCCCGCTCTCGTGTCTGTGTGGAAACTCCTGCTCATCCTTCAAGACTCAGTTCTGACTTAATCGCCTCCAGGGACCTTCCCTGGCCCCCGGGTCACTGGAACCCCGTCTGTGATTATGTGCCGGTCCTGCCCAGTGCCTGGTGCCTTATCTGCTTGCACCTCAGTTTCCCTGTTGAATGAGCTTTCACAAGCAGCAGGCAGTGGGGCGTGGGGGGGGGGGCGGTGTTGGT
>NW_006299704.1:74339-82691 GCF_000327345.1 Myotis davidii | reverse complement strand
GGTGTTGATGGTGTAGATGGAGAGAGAGGGGGGAAGATGGGCGGGGGCGGGAGGGAAAGACCTTATGTGAAAGCTACTGGAAAGAAGTAGCTGAAGAGCCCTACTCCCCAGCGATTCTCCACCATGGCTGCAAGCATTTCTGAAACATGCACTACCCAGCCATTTAGTCGGGGCACTGCCCTCTGCTCCCTTAGATTCTAAAAAAATAAAATGAAAACAGCCAACACAATAGCTGATCAGTGTGAATGAATCAGAATTATACCTAGTTTTTTGGTCAGATTGGCAAAAATTATCGTATAGTTTTGGGTATGCCACAGAATTTTGGTAATTAGTTTGTGCGCCATGAGATGAAAAGGTTGAATTCGCTGCTCTAGCCTAATGTGGAAATGTGGCCTTTTAAAATTATTAGTGCATGGAAGGCATTATTGCAAAGTAAAAGGAAAGAACTGATAGAAAGGAAAACACTTAATCCCCCTCTTTATTTGAAAAGGAAAATGAGTTATTTTCCAACACTGGCCAGTCATGGTCACTAAACCTAATTTTGTTAAGATGATAAAATTTGGAGGAAATAAAGGGTTGCCCATATTTGGTGACATTTGTTACTTTCATTTGTGACCTGTGTGTCCCCCGTGCTCTGCAGCACGCGCGCCTGGCTCCATGCGGACACACTTCCGAGATGGACACTTGCTCTGAAGTGGACTGAGCTCTGCATCGCTGTGTAAGTCTCCGTGGACACGGCTGTGCCCTGTCTTCGAAGGCTGTCACACTGTCGTTGGCACAGTCGGAGCTCAGCCCATTCCCCTCACCGAGCTCATGAAGAACCCTTGTGCGCTTTCCCATAGCTCAGGGGTGGGCAACCCCTGGCACACGTGCCAAACATGGCACGCCAGTAACTTTTGCTGGCACGCGAAACCCTCTCTTATAATCTTCCATTTACAATTTTTTCCTTAATATCGACTTTTTTATTTTTCCGATAAATTCAGTGTAGGTGCATCTTAGATAAATAAATAATTTTACATAACATGTATACATTAAAAAATAAATGTATTTTTCATCATCATATACTGTGTTTTTGTCGCTCGAATGAATTTTATTGTTTCTTCAAGGTTCTTCACAGACGTACACCTTAAGAGATATCGATTAGGCGTAACATGATCTCAAAAGATTAAGGTTGGCACGCAGAAGAATTTTGAGTCAGAGATTTTGCTGGTTTTGGCACACACTCACAAAAAGGTTGCCCACCCCTGCTATAGCTCATGCAGTGGCTTGAAACCAGCATTTATGTGGATTGAAAAATTTCTGCAACTTTTGCAAAAACTGAAGTTGAAACCTGCTTGAGAGAGTGCTCACTGCTGTTTCAGAACGTCTCCTCGCACGTGTGCGCGGCAGCAGCTTGGGAAGTTCCCCCGACACCCAGCGCGCACCACAGGCACGAGCGGTCCCGGCAGCCGCCGCGGCGTTCCGGGCCGGCCCTTTCCTGCTGGCTCAGAGGCATTTGTATCTCATTGTCAGAGTGTGTTTTGGGGTAGAATATGTTTTGCTCTTTTTTCTTCTAGTTAAACTTGTGATCCCGTGGGTTGACATCCAGAAGTTAGAAAAAACGTCCAACGCCTTCCTGACAGCCACCATCCGCGTCAGCACGCCCAGCAAGGAACGGGACTTCTCCATGTTCCTGGACCTGGAGGGGGCGCTGCAGGTCATGGAGCAGCTGGCCGACGTGACGCTGCGCAGGCTGCTGGACAATGAGGGCTTTGACCTGGACCCCCACCTGCAGGAGCCAAGCCAGATCACCAAGAGGTGAGCCCCCCACCAGGCCCTCCGGGACCTGCTGCCAGCCGCCACGTGGCCCCGCCTGCCTGGCCTGAGCTGTACGAGCCTTAACTTTCCCTCCTAGCAGAACCCACTGCTGTGTTGTTAATCATGACAGAGATGCAGTCATTGGTAGCAATTATTATTCATCTCCTTTATGCCACAGACTTTGATTTCTGGGTTCAATTCCTTTTTTCAGATATTATTTCAAAATTGATTTTCATAAAAATATACTTCCAGAAAATGTAATACGGTAGCCTCAAGCTAGAATGCTATTCAGCATTGGGCTTTATTAATGAACATTAAGAAAATTTATATTTTTATATTACATTACTTTGTAGAAAACGTTTTCAGGACAGCTGGGTTACGTTCACACCAACTTATTAGAAATGTGCTTACTAAGTGTCTACACTCTCTGAATCGTTGCCCCAAATTGATACTCGTCAGGGAGCTTGAGGTATTTGTCAACTTAAAGAAGCTCCACGTCTCAAATCAGCAGGTGTAGGAATGGGCTCAAATGAAGGCATTTCCGTGGCTCTTCCTCTGGAACGCCGTCCCACTCCCGGCCGAGCGCCTGAGCCTCCAGCACGATGCTCTGGTGCCACGTGAGCTCTGTGACACCCGTGTCTCCTCGCCAGAATGTGAGACTTCAGAGAGGGCAGGGGAGGCACGAGGCTGCCGCCGACCTGGCTCCTTGCTGGGCCCCATCCCAACCCGAAAGTCCCGCTCGACTGAGCCCCCTCACCCTGTGCTGCAAGAGGTAGCCTGGGAACCTGCTCCCCGCAGCCTAACCATGAGCTATATGTCAGCACTATCTACTTCCTTTTATTAGTTTTCTTTTTTAAGAGAAAAAGCATGCACACTGCAGTGAGCAAGTGGGCTGGCTCACAGGGCGCGTGGCCTCGGTCTCCCCAGGCCCGCCCTCCAAGCTCACACTGCCTCAGAGAACAGACACCCACGGCAGCCCAGCAAGCCACTGGGCAGGGAGGCAGGCAGGCTGTGGGCCCGCAGGGGAGGCGTGGCCTGGGCGCTGCGTGTGCCCCCACCCCCCACCCCCGTGCCCAGGTGCCAACGGGTGACCTGCGGGCAGGGCGAGGCCCGAGTCCTCCCTGGAGAGAACACCCAGTGGGGTCCCTTCCCTGTGGTGCTGGTGCCAGTGCTTCCCCTGCACGGCGGCCGGTCTGGCAGCCGACCTCACTGAGGAGCGAGCGAAGGCCCCGCAGCGCTGTCCTCACCGGCCTCACTGCCACGGCCGTGGCTGTGTGCGGGGTGTCCTCACTGCGGGGCTCTGCGAGGCGATGTCTTCCCCTCAGCGCCTGCTCGGCGTGCCGACATTTACTGACTCCAGGTAGTTTCATGGTCACATGCAGGTGTGACCATGAAACTAGAAAATGTTCAGTGTAGCCTCAAGTTGTGCGACCACAATGTGTAATAAAGAATTGGAAACAATTTTAAAGAAGAAAGAAAGGAAGTGGGGGAGAGAGGTGAGGACAAAAGGGGCCCTGGGGTGGCTGGCGATGGCGCTCCCAGGGCGGCCCAACGAGGGCGGGATGGGGCGTGGGCCTGTGTGGCTGCTCCCTGCACTTCGACCTTCGAAAGCGAAGGCCTGCGCCGCCCTCCATCCCCCCAGCTCTCCTTGTGGCTCTGTCCTGGAGACGCCCGCGGACACAAACAGGTAGTGACTCAGTGGACTTGGCTTCCTGCCGAGAGACCAGGCTTTCAAAGTTTAGGGAAACAGCCTTCGTGCAAGGCCTGGTCAGCGGGCTGGCGGCCGTCCGCGGCTCTCTGTTGATGTTCTCACTTCCCTTCCCGAGAGCGGCTCTGGAACAGCGCCTCCGGGGTCATGCACCTGGCGACCGTGGAGTGGGCACAGCACAGCCAGGCTGTGCCTGCGTGGAGGCGGGGGGAGCTCTCAGGCAGGCAGGATGGGGCACCACGCGGGCCTGGCCAGGGCTCCCAGGTGTGGTCACCGAGAACCCAGGAAGCAGGCGACTCCTGGAGAGAACATGGAAGGAGGAGGGAAGCAATGGATTGGTTTTAAACTTTTCAAACAGAAAAGATCAAGTCTGACGTTGTGAATGATGGAGTGAGGACGTGCGACCAGCTAGGGTCGGGGGACGGAGAGTGGTGGGCGTCACTAAGTGGAAATTAAGTGTCTTCGTTCAAACCCGTTTGGGTGGTGAGCGTGCTGGAGGGCATCAGCCCCGCGGCCGTCGGAACGTTGGAAGCTCTTCCTGCCGCACCTAAGTAGCTCCTCTCCCAGCTGCCCGGCCCAGCAGCTCCCCTGGCGTCTCAGACCATCCTCAGCCCCTCGGCCCGCGCATGCCCCTGTCCAGCTGCTCCCCGCGCCCCACTGGGGCTGTCCAGCCTCACGTGGGCCCAGCGCGACACCTGGGGCTCGTGAGGCCTGAGCCGCCCGCCTCACAGGGCAGCGTCCCACCTGCGCCGTGGGCCCGGGCCCTGGTTCTCCGGGCGGGTGGCATGCGAGGACGAAGGAGGAGGAGAGCCTGTGGGTGACCGCGTCGTGCTGCCCATGTTGATGAGGTCTGGTCCCTCGGGCTCTGGGGCGGGTTTTCACCTTACGCAGCCCCGCCCCCCGCTCCCTGGAGCAGCGCACGCATGGGAGAGGCGGGCTCCGCGCGCAGATGTGGCTCTTAGGAAAGCTCACCTCGCCTTCCTGCTTGTGTCTGGCGGGTGCCTAACAAGAGACTGGAAATCTTTGTGTGTTTATTTATTTACTTTTTTTGTTTTTAATATATTTTTAATGTATAAAATGGCAATCTATGATGCACAGAAATGAGTATTTCCTTACTTATCAGAGCATATTATTCTGCTGATTTTTTTCAGCAATATTTTTTTATTGTTTAAAGTATTACAAATAGTAGTACATATGTCCCTTTTTTTCCCATTTGACCTTCCCCTGGCCTCCCCTTCCCCCAGCACATGCCCCCCCTCCCCCAGTGTCTTATGTCCATTGGTTATGCTTATATGCATGCATACAAGTCCTTCGGTTGATCTCTTACCCTCCCTGCCCCCTAACCCTCCCCGGCCTTCCCGGTGTCGTTTGACAGTCTGTTCGATGCTTCTCTGCCTCTGTATCTATTTTTGTTCATCAGGTTATAACAGTCTTTATTATCCATAAATGAGTGAGATCATGTGGTGTTTTTCTTTCACTGACTGGAAATGATCCCTGAAAGTATAGTCTTTACTTTTTTTTTTCTTCTATATTTTATTGATTTTTTACAGAGAGGAAGGGCGAGAGATAGTCAGAAACATCGATGAGAGAGAAACATCGATCAGCTGCCTCCTGCACACTCCCCACTGGAGATGTGCCCGCAACCCAGGTACATGCCCTTGACCGGAATTGAACCTGGGACCTCTCAGTCCGCAGGCCGACGCTCTATTTACTGAGCCAAACCGGTTTTGGCATAGTCTTTACTTTTAATTTTTAAAATGTTTTTATTTATTTCAGAGAGGAAGGGAGAGATAGAAACATTCACGATGAGAGAGAATCATTGATTGGCTGCCTCCTGCACGCGCCCCACTGGGGATGGAGCCCACAACCCAGGCCTGTGCCCTGACTGGGAATCAAACCCAAGACCCTTCAGTCCGCAGGCGACGCTCTGTCCACTGAGCCACACCAGCCAGGGCTTCCTGTGTTTTTTGACGAGGCAAACTGGCTGCAGGGGACTGAGCTACCCCAGAGGGCGGGTGTGGAGCCAGGATCTGGCCAGCACCGAAGCAGCACCGCACAGGCCCGATGGGAAAGCCCGCCTGTGCCCGTCTGGCTACACCTTTCTGCCTCCATCAATCCCAGCACCACCCCCCATTCCACAGGGGAGCCGGCCGTCTCCCCCACGCCCCGGAGGCTCTGGAGAGAGAGGGAGACCTAGACCTGCTTTGGTCCCTCTTCCCCTAATCTAAGATGGAGAGCTCTAGTTCTGGGTTTGTGGGGAAATAAGAGCACTGCCCACCCCTTGCTTTTTGTGGTCCCCTGAATTTTGAAGTGTGTGTATGTCGCCAGCACTCTCTGCCGTGTTGTCAGGTGTGACTGTCCATGTTAACTTCACTCAGCGGCACACCTGATGGCTCTTGCTGCAGCTTCTGAGGAGCCCGCCAGTTCCCAGGATGGCAAGTGCGAGGAAGGCTGATCCGGCGCCTTCCCTGCTGTGCCAGGCCGTGCCGTGCCAGTGCCCCGCGGCGTGGCCGGTGGGCAGTCAGTGCGGTTGGCTGCTTGGCTGGTTTCCATCCATGCGGGTGCTGCTGCCTGGCTTAGGCCTGAGGTCACACCACTCAGCGTTGTTGAGTGAGAACGCAGATACCGCACAAAGCACCCTTTTACCATTTACTTATTTATTTTAGAAGAGCAAGCAAGAGCTTACCGGCCGCAGCAAAAACACACTCTGGTCAGTGAGGCAAGGAAGGGCCTAGAAGCACAGGAGGCCCAGGCGGGCTGCTCGGCCACTGGGCAGCCAGAGAAAGGGGGCTTTGGGGACAGGTTCAGGGGTGAGCTGGACGAGCTGCCGCCACCGCGGCTCCCAGGGCGAGTCCTGTGGGGTGTTGGGGTTTAGGACGTGTGCACCTGTGGGGGCGAGGGGGGGGGCGGCATGAGCGAGCTCCTGGGGGGAGAGGGCCCAGCTCACCCATAAAGCACACGCTTAGGGGTTTCAGTTTATCCACAGAGATGTGCCATCACACGGTTCATGTGGGAACATTGCCGCCACCGGACGCAGCTGCGCATCCCAAGCACCCACCCCCCACCCACCACCCCCCGGTTTTTGCAGTCACCCGGCTAGTTTCTGTCTTTATAGATTGACTTATTCTGGAAACTTCATAAAAAGGGATCAGGCGTGTGTGGTGTTTTGTCTGGGCTTCTTTACCTTAGCGTTTCTCAGGGTTTGTGCATGTAGAGGTGCCAGCACTTGGTCCCTTTTTATGGCTGAATGACGTTTCATTGTGTGGCTGTGTCACATTTTACCCATTTGTCAGTTGATGGTTCGGATGGTCCCCGCGTTGGGCTGCGATGGGTGACGGTGCTGGGACAGGTGCGTAAGTTCCCGTGGCACGTGTTCCGTTCGGCACCAGCGCAGCCGCTGGGCCCTCGGCTCCAGGCCCAACCCTCTGAGGAGCCGGCGCGGTGCAGGGCCGCCCGCGAGGGCCAGCCCTTTAGAGACCGGCTGTCACACGGTCGGTTTGTGGTGACTCCCGGTGTTGTCGGGCCCGAGAGGAACGTGCGGGTCTCTGAGTCCTTCCCTGACTCTGGTCAGAGGCGCCCACTCGCCTGCAGGCCAGAGCGGCACTTCCTGCAGCCACGTCCATGAAGGCCGCACGTGGGTGTGAGTGTGCGCCGCGGTGATCCGGGGCTCAGGCAGGGCCCTGCCTCGGTTTACTCCCTTCCTCTTCCCCAGGGACCTGGAAGCCCGGGCGCAGAGTGAGCTATTCCGGGCCGTCTTCAGGCTGCCACGGCGGGAGAGGCTGCACGCCGTCCGGGACTGCGCCCTGTGGACGCCCTTCAGCCGCCGCCACACTGCCGGGCGCCTGTTCACCTCCGACAGCTATATCTGCTTCGCCAGCAGGGAGGAGGGCTGCTGTCAGGTCCTCCTCCCGCTCCGAGAGGTGGGCCTGCAGGGTGGGACGGCGCAGAGGGAAGCGGGCCTGGCCTGATACTTCCCACTGGGCTGTGGCACTGACTGCTGTTGCTATGGCAACCTGAGATTTGTAGAAAATTGATAGGTGTGAACAGGGCCTGCTCACCTCCGTGTTATCGATAAAGCTAATGCGGTAACTTAAACGTTATGACAGCTTTTAGGCACCAAAGGGAAGAGAAAAGGCACCTTCTAAAAGCATCCCTTGGGAGATACACCTCAGTGGCTTGGCTGTTACACCCTCCCAGCACGTCAGTTAAAACCTGAGCCCTGCTCCTGGCACACGGGCCAGGCCCTTCCCACTGCAGAGGCCACATCTCCCCGCAAACAGCAGCGGCTGCCCTGGAGCTGCAAGCTCCACCCTGGGCCAGCAGCACCTCTGACACCTCTGAGGCAGGGCCGCCTGGCGCCTGGCGGGGGCCACTGAGCGCGCTTCCCAGGGGCTTAGCCTGTCTTCACCCCTGACCCCTCCCCGCCTCCCCTCCTGTCTTCATCCCTGACCCCTCCCCGCCTCCCTGCCTGTCTTTGCCTGTGCAAAGTCTTCATTTCACAAATATTCTCATTTCACTTCAAAGTGGAGCAGAAAACCCGGTTGTTGCACACACTCTTATTTTTTAGGTGATGGTGACACATGCACAGCAGCGTTTGGGTTCAGTGTGGAGTAATTCATGCTATTTTGCTGCCCCCTCAGAACTCTTTTCTTCCCAGTCTCATTGATCAACACCCTCCCCGCCTCCCCAGCCCCGGCACCCGCCACTGCACTCTCTGTCCCTGGGGCTTCACTTCTCTGGGGCCTCCTGTAAGTGGAGCCCCCCTGGACGTGCCCTTGGGTGGTGGCCATGGCCCTCACGGCGTGTCCTCGGCGCATCCGTGTGCCGTCTGTGCCAGCATGCAGTCT
>NW_006299704.1:71931-73939 GCF_000327345.1 Myotis davidii | reverse complement strand
TGTGCCCACCGCACTGCCCTCTGGTCCCCACCCCACGGGGTGCGTCGGGCTGTGGGCTCTGTGGCCGCCTGGCCATCGCGGACAGTCCTCGGTCGTGTCCTCAGGTGGAGGGAGGGGCCATGTAGGGGCCGGGTAACCTCTGAGAGAAGCTGTCGCCCTGCGGGTGGGCCTGGTCTCCATCCTTCCCCCCCCACACCTCCCCCCCAACAGAGGGAGGACAGGAGACGGCTCAGCTCAGTGCGGGTGGTGTCTAGCGCTGGCGCTGCTCAGCTCTGCACGGTGGGGTGGGGGGTCTCCCGGGCAGCACAGGGGCCCCCCTTCCCCTGAGGGTCATAGCCTCTGGGTGCGGTTAGTCTGCTTCCTGAGGGTCAGTCCTGGGCAGGTTTGAGTTTGTTGGGCTCACACCTCCAGGGGCGCCGTGTCCGGTGTGAGGCAGTGACCTGCTTCTTCCTTCCCCGCCCCACAGGCGCCGCTGCCGCTTCAGTCAACAAGCGCCTGCAGCGACCACACGTTTGGGGACCTGGAAATGGTGTCTTCTCAGAGCAGCGAGGAGAGTGGAGAGGAGGCCCCGGGCGCTGTCCTGCCAATGGTGGGTGCAGGCCCCCTGGCGGGCGCTCCTGAAGCTGGCACGGTGCCCCCTCCCAGCCCCCTGCTCCTGCAGCTCAGCATCTAGGGGGCAGGGGTGCAGGTCCCCGCTCTGCCTCCTGGGCCCAAAGAGGAGGGAGGGGTGTGCTGGTCCCCGCTGCCGGCCCCATGTGCGTGCGCGGAGGGGCCGTGCTGGGCGTCCTGTGGGTCCTCTGCGCCCTCCACTGGCCCCAGGCATCTGAGTCCTCCCTCAGCACCGCCTCTTGGCTGGGACGGAGTCTCCTGTTCCTGTTCTATTGGACTCAGACCTTTGGTCACATTTACTCAGTAGCTTCATCTCTGACGGGAGAAGCTGAGGGAAGTGTTTGCAGGAGGTGAGTGAGCGGAGGCCGGAGGCCGTGCTGGGAGGTGTGCCCTGTGGGCGGCTCTGCGGCCACGTGCTCGGTGGCCGTGCGCGCTCTTCCCGGGCTGCACCGAGCATCCTGCTCGTCGCGCGCTCCGCACGGAGCACCGGCTCACAAGGGGCCCGGTTGCCTTGTTCCCTTGTTCACGGAAGGGTAACAGTGAATGCACCTGTGAGCTCCCCCCACTGGGACGTGAGATGATTAAAAGCATAAATAAACCGCTCACTTCAAAGGAGCCGACATCCTGCCCTCGGGCAGCTCTGAGGGTGTGCAATGGCCCGGATAGGCCGCAGCGTTCTTGCTCTACACGGTGTGTTCAGGTTTGGGTTTCCTCCGCCGGCAGGAAGCTCAGGGCAGGCTCGGATCTGCCCGCTCCCCTTCGCCCTCTGCCCGCTCCCCTTCGCCCTCTGCGGCTGAGCTAACAGCGGGCTCTCACCAGGCCCATGATGAGCTCCCTGGGCCTCCATTCCCACCTCACCCTCGCGTCTGCTTTGGGTCACGTTCGTGTTGGGACAGACGTTTTCTTCCCATCCAGGTTCCAAGGAAACGGCATTTGGCCGTGAGGGGAGGCGTGGGCCGTGGGGGATTAAATATCTCATAATGTCTACAATGCTTAAATTGATGTTTTTTCTTTCAAATAGTTTATTTGCATCATTTTTAATTTTTTAAAGTATGATACCAGAAACTTATCAATTTTATTAATCACTTCTAAAATATTTTTACCTTGTTCATTTTATTCATTTTATTTTCCTCATTGCCCCAGTCTTATACTGATATTTCTTTACTTTGAATTTCACTATTTTTTTCCAAAGTTAAAAATTCTGTTTCTCTATTCTTATCAATTTTAACCTTTTCTATTACAGAATAAGCATTTAGGGCTTCAAATACCCTCTAAGTACCATTTTAAGTATATTACACTGCTCTGTGATTCAGTGTTTTATATTCATTTGTTATGTTTTAGTTAGGTTATTTTGAAATGTCTGGCCTCCTTAACACTGAAACTATCTTAAACATTTGAT
>NW_006299704.1:70686-71730 GCF_000327345.1 Myotis davidii | reverse complement strand
GGGGGAGGCGTGGGCCGTAGTGGGAGGTGTGGGTGGGCTTCTTTGTACCTTAACGATGTTCCTGTTTCCAGTCCAGGGAAGAGGTAAAGATAAGCCTGTGGAAGGACCACTTTGTGGAATATGGCAGGACCGTGTGCATGTTCCGCACGGAGAAGATCCGGAAGCTGGTGGCCATGGGCCTCCCCCAGTGTTTGCGTGGCAGGCTCTGGCTGCTCTTCTCAGGTGAGCGGGTCTGCGCCTCTGGGCCCATGTGATTTCTGGAGCAGTCGTATGACAGGCAGGCTGAGCGGTGGGTGTGACCAGGCTAAGTGATGGGTGTGACCTGGGTGCAGGCTGAGCGTGGGTGTGACCAGGCTGAGCTGTGGGTGTGATCAGGCTGAGCTGTGGGTATGACCTGGGTGCAGGCTGAGCGGTGGGTGTGACCAGGCTGAGTGCGGTGGGGGTGGGGGGGCAGAGTATAGGGAGGGCTCACACCTCCCCCGACGGCCCATGCCTCCCCCTGCGGCAACTGGGCACTGTCGCTGGGCTGACCTGCTCGCTCCCGCCATCTCAGCCTCCTCAGTGCCCCATGTGCGTCTGGCTGGCGTGGGGCTGGTGGAGTGCAAGGCCCAGCGAGGCGTAGAGTCTGCTCTGTCCTGAGGGCTCTGTGAGGAGCCGCATCTGCAGGGAAGGGCCGTTCTGGGCGTGAGCCCTCAGCAGGCTGCACCTGGTGCCTCCCAGGTGGCTTGCTGGCCGCAGCTGGGATCACCCTGAGCACTGGTTCCTGGGCTCCTCCCTGGGGCCTTCTGTCCTGCTCCCTCACCCGGCCTCTGCCCTGGCACTGCCGCAGCCCCAGGCCCACCCCCTGCTGCTGTGGGTGCTGGGACCTCACGGATGGATGGATGGACTGAGACTCCCGAGCAGGACGCCTTGGTCGCCAGGTTGATAGGAGCCATTTTGTCTGCAGGACTGGGGCCAGAGCAGGGGCAGGGCTGGGGGCAGAGCAGGGGCAGGGCTGTTGGCAGAGCAGGGACAGGGCTGGGGGCAGGGCTGGGGCAGAGCAGG
>NW_006299704.1:65210-70207 GCF_000327345.1 Myotis davidii | reverse complement strand
GCAGAGCAGGGGCAGGGCTGGGGCAGAGCAGGGGCAGAGCAGGGGCAGGGCTGGGGCAGGGCCGCACTCTAGGTGCACTGCCCGGCCTGTCACAATTGCTTCTGTGCACCTGCCTAAATATCTTTTCAAATTAAAAATGCCTTCTGTATTTTTATATTTAAAAAAACGGTCTATATTCATATTGCAAAGAAAATAATGGGCCAAGAAGGTAACATTACTCATCATGTAGTTCCTAAAGCGGTTTAGGTGGATGGTCTTCCAGGTATTTTAATGAACAAATTTTATTTTATTTTATTATTTTACCTAGTTTTAATTTAATTGTATTTACCCAACCCCACCTGAGGATATGTTTATTGATTTTAGAGCGACAGGAAGGGGCGGGAGAGAGACAGAGATCGGCTGCCTCCGTACGCGCCCCGCCCAAGATTAAACCCCCACCTTCGGTGCACAGGGGGCCGCTCCACCAAGCCCCCCAGCCGGGCAGTGGACCTATTGGATGGTTAGCTTCCCATGTCCCTGGGGTTCCATGTGTGGATTCAACCAGCACATTGAAAACATTCGGGGGGAATCCCAGGAAGTTTAAAAAGCAGCGCTCGGCATTGCCCACCCCGGGACGGACATGTGCAGCTGACCCTGTGTGGCCCCCGTGCTACACAGGTCATATGCGGGCCGGACACAGTATAGAAGGGTTTGAACACCATGGGTTGTGGTATCTGGGGGTTCCTGGGACTGTTCACGCACTCACTGCTTGTTAAAGAACCGACTGCTCAGTCAGTTCACAAGAGCTGTGGCCTCAGCAGTAGAAGGGCTGGCACAAGGGCTGCTGAGGTATTGAAGCTGTTCGAGATGAATGCAGCCGTCCATGTGCGTGCTGGGTGCTGGGTGCCGGGTGCATTATCAGTGTGGGAGTCTGGGTGCGTGCTGGGGGCATTGTCAGTGTGTGTGCCGTGTGCATTATCAATGTGGGTGTCAGTATGGGTGCCGGGTGCATTATCAGTGTGGGTGTCAGTGTGGGTGCCGGGGGCGTTGTCAGTGTGGGTGTCAGTGTGGGTGCCGGGTGCTTTGTCAGTGTGCGTGTCAGTGTGGGTGCCGGTGGCATTGTCAGTGTGGGTGTCAGTGTGCGTGCCGGGTGCTTTGTCAGTGTGGGTGTCAGTGTGGGTGCCGGGTGCTGTGTCAGTGTGCGTGTCAGTGTGGGTGCCGGTGGCATTGTCAGTGTGGGTGTCAGTGTGCGTGCCGGGTGCTTTGTCAGTGTGAGTGTCAGTGTGGGTGCCGGGGGCGTTGTCAGTGTGGGTGTCAGGGTGGGTGTCGGGTGCTTTGTCAGTGTGGGTGCCAGGGGCATTGTCAGTGTGGGTGCAGCATTGGCTCCTCGACAGTTGTTACTGTTGCTTCACTGTAGTCGCACCTTCTCCTGCTAACACGTGGGCACTCATTTCTTTCTTGTCGAGTTAATGCATGAATGGTGTGTGTGTGCCTGTGAAAGTATGCATGTGTGTGTGCACGCACACATTCCCTCTTTCTGTCACTAGGGAAGACAGCTTAGAGGAGCACATTAATCACTTACAGTATGAACTTTTTGCCCTGTATATGTGGTTATTCTTAGAAAGGCCATACTCTTTGTTCTGGGCAGAAATGAAGTCATTGTGGTTGTGTGTAGTCTCAAAATATTTCAGAAGACTCGCTGAGGTTCACTGGCAAGGCAGGTCTTGTGCCCGCGGACGCTGTCCCGGGAACCCGCCTCCCTGAAACACCTTTCATCGCCAGATGCCATAACCGACCTCGCCTCGCATCCCGGCTACTACGGGCGCCTGGTGGAGGAGTCCCTGGGGAATTGCTGCCTGGCCACGGAGGAGATCGAGCGGGACCTGCACCGGTCCCTGCCGGAGCACCCCGCCTTCCAGACCGAGACGGGCATTGCCGCTCTGAGGAGGGTCCTGACAGCCTACGCCCACCGCAACCCCAGGATCGGGTATTGCCAGGTGAGGTGCGGGGGCCCTCAGTCCACACGGTGCTGGCCCCGGCTTCTGTCTGTGTCCGGCCTTGGGACCAGCACTGTCCTGGGAAGGCTCTGCCCTAGAGAAGGTGTCAGGGAGACAGGGAAGGCACCCTGGGCAGGCAGGCTGCTTGCCAGGTCAGACTGGTGCCCGACCTGAGCACCTCTGGGCCGAGCCCCGGCGGGTAGGCTGGGCAGCCTCCTGCCTCTGGTGCGGAACAGCCTACTGGCAGCGCGGTCTTTCCCTCTGGAACATGCAGGGTCAGCTTTAACATGGTGGTGCTTTGGGGAGGAAATGGTGTGTGGGCGCTCACGTCCTCAGTGCGGTGGGCAGCGCCAAGGCTGCCTGAGGACTCGGGCTTGTTGGGCTTCCACGGTGCAGACACACGGAACCCCCAGCAGGCCCTCCACGCAGGGCTAGGGAAGCTCCTGACATTTAGATGCGAGATCTTAAAGATCATAGCTGCAGTGTGTGCCTGTGTGATGGGAACACGGGAACAGGCAGTTCAGTCTGGGCCTGAGGACACCACAGCAGGTCCTGCACTGCCCACGGGCTGACCACAGGGTGACCAGGGCAGGGGACCGAGACGGTGGGCAAGCCATGGGGCTGGCCACCATGGGGACCGAGACGGCGGGCTGGCCACGATGGGGACCGAGACGGCGGGCTGGCCATGGAGGGGACTGAGATGGCGGCTGACCACACTGACAGACACGCAGTCGTCCCACCGCCAGGCATGGGGGCTGGGCGCCCTGATGCTGAGTTGTAGAGAGTTTGGACATGGGCGCTTTAATGTCTGAGGCCCATGTGGTCCGCTCAGTAATGCCTCCTGTGGCCCGCAGTCCATGAACATCCTGGCCTCCGTGCTGCTGCTCTACGCCACGGAGGAGGACGCCTTCTGGCTGCTGGTCGCTGTATGCGAGCGCATGCTCCCGGACTACTTCAACCGCCGCGTGCTGGGTAAGTGCCCCTCTCCTCCCCCTCCCCCTCCACCTCGTCCTTCCCTTCTTTATGCTCCCCTGCCCCTCCCCCCTCCCTGGGTGCCTGGCATGTGAAAGGCCTGCACAGGCCAGGCGGCTCTCCCAGTCCTGGCCAGGGTCTGGGACCCCTCAGCCCTCTGCACCCACCGCAGGGCTCCAGGTTTGCAAAGCTCACTGGTATAACTGACGGGTGTAACTCACTGGTGTGATTCCCTGCAGTTTTGGCAAAAGGGTGAAATAAAGTCACCTACAAGCATAGATTTTGGATAAAAACAAACACATTGTTTTACGTTGATCGCTGAACTCAGAAGAAGGAAAGAAAAATTCAAGGCTCAAGAAACAGTTGAACAGTGAAAACCAGAGAGGTGTCTCTCAGCTGGGGGGCAGCAGAGGAGGTGAGGGAAGAACACAGGTAGCCGCCTTTAGGCCCGGCCTCAGGGGCGGCCTGGAGCCCCGCTGCCCAGCAGGCTGCGGGGAGAGCTCGCAGCTCTGCTCTCCGACCTGAAGCACCTGGAGCCGTCAGGGTGGCTTACGTTGAATGCGCACTGTCTGTGGTCTAGCAGCTGTCTGGTGGAGAACATGACACCAAAGCTGCCTTGGGCCGAAACCGGTTTGGCTCGGTGGATAGAGCGTTGGCCTGCAGACTGAGGGGTCCCGGGTTCGATTCCGGTCAAGGGCATGTACCTGGGTTGCTGTATGCGAGCACATGCTCCCGGACATCCAGTTGGGGATGTGCAGGAGGCGGCTGATCGATGTTTCTCTCTCATCGATGTTTCCGACTCTGTGTCTCTCTCCCTTCATCTCTGTGAAAAATCAATAAAATATATTTTTAAAAAAACTGCCTTGGTAACACCCCTAGGGCACCTCCTGGTCATGCCAGTCATGCTGGTCATGCCGGAGGTGGAGATGGCCCAGAGTTAGGTGCAGCAGGGGAGCAGGAAATAGCCAGCTGAGATGGGCCTTGACCTAGGGCGAGGCAGGGGGAAGGGCTGCGGACACCCCTGGGAGAGGGAGGGCGGCAGGGGAGGGGCGCTGCCTCCCGCCTTCTGGGGGCCCTGGTATTCCTTCCTGTGCCTGGGCTGGCTCACTGGCTTGCCTCCCTTCTCACTGGATCTTGTGGCGGGTGGTGTGACTTTGTACAGAGTCGCAATGGATAGAGAGCCTGGGGCGGGGAGGCGTGCTGCCCTCAATCACCAGTGCCTCCGGGATAGCTCGGGCTCCCGTGCTAGCAGGGCTCGGGTCGGGCCGCACCGCATGTCCGCCCCGTCCAGACTGAACAGGTGGAGGCTCTCCCCTGCCCTGCCCTGCTGTGGACAACCCTAGGCACGCCGCGGTCGCCACCAGTGAACTGGCCTGCCCTGGAGCGGGTGTGGAGCGTGCTCCCTGCTGGGCTGGCTTCCTCCACACGGAGCCAGCAGCTTTTCCTGTCCTTGTTGAGTGTTCGCTGAGCGAGCATATGGCCATTTGTCTACCTCATCTCGTTAGACATTTGAGTTGTTTCCAATTTTTTATACTAAATAAAGTTGCGATGAACATTAAAGCTTTTGTGTGAATGCTACCTGTTAGTTTTCTTGAGTATTTACCTAGGAGAAGTGCTGGGTCATAGGTTAGTTGTTTGTTTAACTTCATGAGAAATGGTCAGTTTTTCAAAGCATATTATAATGTAGTCACAAACCTTGTATCAGCAATATATGAGCGTCCTGGTCGCTCCACATCCTTGCTGCACTTGGAATTGTCTTTCTAATTTTAGCCCTTCTAGTGTGTAAGAAGTGGCACATCATGGTGATTTTAACTTGCATTTCTCTGATGATTAGCGATGTTGAACATACATTTTTGTTCTTACTGGCCATTTGTTTATCATCTCTTTGGAAGCGTCTGTTCAGTCTTTTGCCTGTCTTTGAGAGTGTTGGTGATTCACTTCTTTTTGTTTTCTTTTTTTTTAATTAAATCTTTATTGTTCAGATTATTACAGTTGTCTTCTTTCCCCCACATCCCCCATAATTCCCCACCCCACCGTCCGTCTTCACCA
>NW_006299704.1:62723-64188 GCF_000327345.1 Myotis davidii | reverse complement strand
GTGCTGGAGACACCCTTCTGGGGCAAGACTTGCTTCAGTGGGGCTTTGGTGCTCACTGAGTCTGCCCCCTGAGTGTGTCCGTTATGGATCTGAGGAGTTGTAATCTGGATGGTCCCACTCTGACCACTGGGTACACTGGCTCTTGGATCTCTAAGGAGGTCCTAATCTAGCCTCTGCCTGAGACTACCCAGCAGGATCTCAGCTGTGAAGCAATGAGAGTTGCCTTGGGGCCTTGGGCTAGCTGAAGTTTGTTAGGTAATTTTCAGATTGCAAAGGGCCAGGCCTTTCATATGCAAAAGCCGACGCACACAGCTTGGGTGGGGCGGGGGTCCCAGGGGATCAACAGGGCGGAGAAAGCAGCTATGGCTGTCCTCAGAGGCCTCACTTCTCAGTGTCCTGGCAATCACTGCAAGCACCTCTGAGAGAAAGCTGCCCTCGAGTTCCGACCAATGCCAGACAGTCCAGTTTCTCCCGTATGAGTCTGGGTCCCCAGAGACTCGCCCGCCAACCCTCTCCGCGTGCGCCTCTGTACCTCTGTATTTTACTTCTGCACTGCACCTCCTCTGAGTCTCGGTATGCTTTTCTCTTTCCTTCTAGTTGTAGAATTTCCACTCAGCCAGCCTTCCTGTGGTTCTGGATGATGTCCATTTTGTCTTTTAGTTGTATTATTGAAGTGGTTGTGCGAGGCAGCAATTTCAGGTGTTTACCTATGCCGCCATCTTGGTTTCTTCCAGTGATTCACTTCTTATTACTGTGCTGCAGGAGTTCTTTATTCTGAATGCAAGGCCTTTGTTAGGTACATTTACTGCTAGTGTTTTCTCGGAGTTTGAAGTTTGTGTTTCCATGTTATCTTTTGAAGAACATCACTAATGTTGATTGAAGTCCAATTATAATTTTTCTATGATTAGTGCTTTTTGTGTGCTAAGGAATTTTGCCTTTTTTTAAATTTATCTTTATTGTTGAAAGTATTACAGATGCCCCCCCCCCCACCCTACTGACCCCCTCCACCCAGCTCCCTTCCCCTTCCCAGGCCTTCCCCGCACTATTGTCTGTCCATGGACTATGCACCTATGCCTAGAAGCTCATCGGTCAGTCTCTTCCGCCCTGGAAGTTTCATAGCATTAGCTGTGCGATGCATCCCAAGTGCCCTCCCATCTGGTGTGCAGCATGCGGAGACCCACACAGATGCCCCCTGACTGACACTCCCTTTCCCCATGGAACGGCCTTGGTCACAATGTCAGAAATCTGTGTGGCGGGGATTCTCTCTCCCTGTGCTGCTGGCCTCCCTCAGAGGAGCTGAGTTCAGGTTGACTTCAGAGAGCGTGTCCCTCTTACCCACACGGCCTTCCCTCCCAGGGGCCCAGGTGGACCAGTCCGTGTTTGAGGAGCTCATCCAGGAGCAGCTGCCGGAGCTGGCGGAGCGCCTGCACGACCCCTCGGCCCTGGCGTCCCTGTCGCTCTCCTG
>NW_006299704.1:57581-62598 GCF_000327345.1 Myotis davidii | reverse complement strand
GGGACGACAGCCAGGCCCTCGTGCTCCTCAGCAGGTGCGCCCGGCTGCAGGCTGTGCTGTGCGGGACGAGGTGGGCAGGGGCTATGCCTGGAGGCTCCTGCCCCTCAGCCATTTGCCCCCAGGTGTCCCCGCCTCCCCTCCCTCTTCTCGGCCAAGCGGGAGTCCGGCCAATAAAGGGCCTCTGGCTATCCTCGGAGGAGATTCAAAAGTCTGGAGTGTAGATGGAACCTAGTGGCCTGACGGGGCCGCGGGCGGGGGAGGGGCGCCGGGGTGCCCGGAGCCGCGGGGAGTGGGCTGGCGGGTCCCTTTCGGAAGCTGTGGAGCCTGAGCACCTGTGCACGGACCCTGTGCGGTCACCGGAGAGCGCACAGCCTGCGACCAGAGAGTCCAGTCCTCAGGTCTCGGTCAGGCTGCCTTTCCTGCCCCTGAGCGGCACCGGGGCTGCCCTGCCCTCTCCTGGGTCAGGGAAATGAGCTGTGGCTGGTGCTGAGCCACGTCTCAGGCCTGTGGACGGCGAGGGCAGCTGGCTCACCATGAGGCTGTGCTCAGGTTTCTAGATCACATCAAGAACGAGGACAGCCCTGGGCCCCCCATGGGCAGCCACCATGCCTTTGTCTCTGAGGACCAGGAACCCCCTCCGGTGACGGACATTGGGGACCTGATCCACGACTCCTATGAGGTAGCGGGGCCCTGCCTGTCCCGCCGCCTGCAGGCACTGCTGGGGAGATGGGACGGGCTGCAGGGGCGGTGGGGCTGTGCCCTCGTGCCCAGGAGGGACCCTCTCCCTGCAGAAGTTCGGGCACCAGTCGGTGGGGCAGATTGAACGCATGCGCTGCAGGCACAGGATCCGGGTCCTCCAGGAAGCAGGAAGAGCAAAAAAGAGACTAGTAGAAATCAGGGACTCAGAAAACAATAGAATAAATCTCAATAGAATAAATCATTAAGTAGACAAACATCTGGCAAATAAAGTCAAGAAAAATAACGAAATCACACACACACAAAAAGATGGAAAGTTCCCCTGGCCAAGTGTCTCAGTTGGTTGGAGTGTCATCTGCACTGAAAGGTGGTGGGTTCAATTCCCAGTCAGGCACATATCAGGTTAAGGGTTCAATCCCCAGTTGGGGCGCTTATAGGAGGCAACTGATCAATCAGAAACATCACATTGCTGTTTCTCTCTCTCAAATTGATAACCATGTTTTTGGGTGAGGATTAAAAAAGGGTGCCAGCTTTTCCCCGTTGAATTAAGACCTTCATAGAGGTGGTGTGGGTTTTAGTCAGACAGACTGGGAGCAGAGGGCCCGCTGGAGCCTCAGTCCCCCTGTGGAATGAGGACGGTGGCGCGGTGTGGGCCGGAGGAGGCGGCACACAGACATCTGGGCCCTGGCCTGCGTGCTCCTGGACCGCCCGCCAGGCCAGGGTTGAACTCCACAAGAAGGTCACCTTGGCCGGAGGCCTGTGTGTCTGGAAGGGGCGGGGCAGGGGGCAGACCCCACTCACACCTTCGCTGTCTGCTCTCCTGCAGCTCCGCGTGGTCAGCCCTGAAGTCTCGTTCCCCGTTGGCGACCTCGAGGAGCTCTATGACTTGTTCAAGGTGCAGGTCCGGGAAGGGGAGGGAGGGACAGGCCCGGCCACTGTGGTCAGCCTGCCCGGGTGGCGTGTGGGAGCTGACCTGGGACAGCAGAGGCTGTGGCCACCCTGCCTGCTGCCCACCTGCCCACCTGCCCTGCCCCCCCCGCCCACTCCTACCCTCGCTGCTCCTTTTCTGCACCAGGATACCGGTCCCGTCAGATGGAACAGGGGCCCACAGAGACCATCGCTTCATATACATTTCCATTACTTATAATTCAACTCACATGTTCCTGAACATCTACACCTATTCCTATATTTATGTGGTTGGTATGCATGCCACATACTCTTAATATTTTTTAAATAACTTTATAGCCGAAACCGGTTTGGCTCAGTGGATAGAGCGTTGGCCTGCGGACTGAAGGGTCCCAGGTTCAATTCCGGTCAGGGGCATGTACCTGGGTTGCGGGCACATCCCCAGTGAGGGATGTGCAGGAGGCAGCTGATCGATGTTTCTATCTCTCTATCCCTCTCCCTTCCTCTCTGTGGAAAGTCAATAAAATATATTTTAAAAAGTAATAATAATAAATTAAATAACTTCATAATCTATCGTATTTGTAATAATATGCTAAACCATGTTTCTAATATTTGGTTATTTAGGTAGATTCTCAGGTGTTGCTACTTATGCTACAAAGAACATTTTTTTTGTTGTTAAATATGTTTTTTATTGATTTGAGAGAGAGAGGAAGGGAGAGGGAGAGAGAGAGAATCATTGATTGCTGCCTTCTGCATGCCCCCCACCGGGCGTCGAGCCCGCACCCCGCACCTGTAGTGGGGGCTCCGCACACTGTCCCCCGCGAACATCACCTGTTTTCAGGTCTCACCATTTTTCCTGCTGCAGGAAGAGAAAATACGAAGTCAAAGGTGACTGGGTGTCCCAAGTCCTCTGACTTCGAGAAGGAGAAGCAGGGGCACGTGAAGCAGGAAGTGACTGTGCGCTTTAGCATCTACAGTCAATCATCTATTCCGGGTCAACTATTCTCAATTTGGGAGAATACGTGACATCACAAATCTGGATTTATGTAATGTAAACGATTGCTTTAAATTCACATTTCACTAAGTACTAGTCATGTCATTCATCTTTAAAGAGTTTTAAAGGAGGTAGAGCTGTTTCTTGTTTCCTGTTTCCATATTTCCTGTGAATGATGCGACTGGTACTTAATGAAATTCATGTTCATATTAGCCCTGTAAGTCTTTCATTTTTGTAAGACTAAATACAAATAGAAACTTAAAATAACTTTGAAAATGTACCTCCAAAGGAAATGCCAGTGGAATAGTGTCATGTCACGGTGCCCAGTTCTGTTGCACAACCTGGTGCCTCCTTTGCCCCGCCAGCCTTCCTTCCAAGCCCAGGTCAGCATCCTGCTCCGCAAGCAGCCCCCTCAGCGGTCCGCTCCCCGCGTCTGACCTGAATGTCCTTGGCTTTCGGCCAGACTTCTCACATTTCAGTGCTTGATCTTCTCTGGTTGGATTTTGCATGCACCTCTTATCTTTTGAGTCAGACTTTTATTTTGTTGAGGGAAAGGCCTTGAGGAGGCGGGTTCAGGAGCCCTTGCTCAGCATCATGGATGGCACCTCCCTGAGCCGGGGAGGTGCAGGTGCGACCATTGTGTCTGTTAACAAGAGTCAGCTCTGATTGCCATCTGTACATACTGTTTCCTATTGAAGACAAACCGTGTGGTTGGTACTTAATGAAATCTATTTTTATTTTTAGGTTGAAGCAATCTTTTAATCCCCTAAGGCAGTGGTCAGCAAACTGCAGCTTCTGTGGCTCACGAGCCACATGTGGCTCTTTGGCCCCTTGAGTGTGGCTCTTCCACAAAATACCACGTGCGAGTGCGCACATACAGTGCGATTGAAACTTCGTGGCCCATGCGCAGAAGTCAGTATTTTGTGGAAGAGCCACACTCAAGGGGCCAAAGAGCCGAATGTGGCTTGCAAGCCGCAGCTTGCCGACCACTGCCCTAAGGCAAGTCTGGTTCTTCCTTTCATTTTTATTGAGATACTAGTGTCCTGGTGCACAGATTCAGGCACATTGAAAGGAAATTAATTAGAAGAAATATTTTAATACCGCTATTCGCCCTTTCTCTATAATAAGTGTCAACCAAATTCACGATTGACAATGACAGATCAAAACACACGTGTGAGATTGGCGCCAGCGAGAGCTTTATATGTATCGCGCATGCGCAAGTCAGCTTAGCCTTTTATAGACATAGAATAAACTTGTTTAATTAGATCTGCTTTCTGATGTAGCTAAATTTTTTCCAGCCCAGTGAAGCAGCCCAACTTCTCTTTCAGGTAATTGTCAACAACACAGCAGTAAATATCAACACACAGCAGATTATTATTGTAGATCATGCAGGGAGAACAAAGGGTGAAATATGTAACTGCAGCAGTGTTTGTATTCTGCTCAGCAAGAAAACCTTGGAGTGATTTTCAAGGCCCACCATTTCTTACTTCTTTTCATTCAGGTCAAGTTTCTAAGCTTTCTAAATCTCCATTTTCTGGCTAGTGAAAAGAAAATAGGATTCTATTGAGTCTCCTATCTACCTACTCCAGGACTTCTGTGAGGATCAAATGAGATGAGGCACGGGAAAACACTTCACAGACATTTGGTTAAAGTGTAAAATATTTGCACCTGGCTATAAAGCAAGTCGTGTTCCTGGGCTGAAGAAACTGCAAGGAGGCTAGTGGCTAGGGAGAGGAAGTGGGGTGTTGCTACATGACATCATTACCTGGCGCCCACAGTGGCTGTTTCTGGGCTGGGCTGGGCTGTGGGCCGCATTTTGCGCCATGGGCTCTCAGCAGCATTGCTGCGATTTGGTGGGCTGTCGCTCCGGGGTGGTGGCAGGGCCTGTGTGCCACTTGGGGGAAGCCAAGTGTTGCTTTGTCGGCGCCCGGTCTGTGGTAATGTTTCTTTGTAAATGGCCAAGTGGATATCACTGCTCCTGTGTTGAGCGTGTGCCCCTGATGGTCAGTGCATGTCATAGTGACCAGTCATATGGTTGGAGGGACACTTAGCATATTAGCCATATATATATATACTAGAGGCCTGGTGCACAAAATTTTGTGTACTGGGGGTGGGGGGGGGTCCCTCAGCCCGGCCCGTGCCCATTTGCAGTCCAGGACCCCTTGGGGGTTGTCACCTGTCGACGTAGGCCCACTCCCCGGGGGATCAGGCCTGAGCTTGCAGTCAGACATCATTCGGGCAGCCAGGGAGCCCTCGGGGGATGTCCAGCTGAAGGCTTAGGTCTCCAAGGGATTGGGCCTAAACCATTAGTTGGACATTCTTAGTGCTGCCACGGAGGTGGGAGAGGCTCCTGCCACCACCCCTGCACTCATCAGCTGTGAGCCTGGCTTTTGGCACACTGACCCCCAGGGGGCAAGCCCT
>NW_006299704.1:54946-56792 GCF_000327345.1 Myotis davidii | reverse complement strand
CCCTTCAGTCCATGGGGTGATGCTCTATCCGCTGAGCAAAACAGGCTGCAGCTTAATTCATTTACTTTTAATCTATATGTGTCTTTATATTTAAAGTGGGTTTTGTTTTTTATTCACCCTCATAATCTGACTTTTAATTGGTGCATTTATGCCACTGACTTTCAGAGTGCTTACTGATATAGTTACTGCCATATCAGGCGGCTTCTGGGCCTTCTGGGGCCGGCCTGCGGCCCAGGACCGGATCCGATCACGGGCCGTAGGCAGGCGGCTTCTGGGGTCGCCCACGGGGGCCTGGATGGTGGCTCGCACTGGCGGCTCCCGCTGTCCTGCCCTGCCTGCAGTATGCAAATTAATCGCCATCTTTGTTGGCGGTTAATTTGCATATCTTGCTGATTAGCCAAGCGGGGGTGTAGTGAAGGTATGGTCAATTACCATGTTTGTCTATTATTAGATAGGATAGATGATTGATATGAACAGGTATACAGAATGACTCGACTCACACGCACTTATTCAGGGACATTTGTGTCTCCAGATTTTGCTGCTCGATGCACAGTGCTGCCTGAGTGGACATTGCCCAGACACTGCTGGCCTGTGGGGCTCCCTCGGCGCCGCCCGGCCAGGCAGCTGCGAGGGCCTTGAGCTTTCAGATTCCAGGTCCACGGACAAGGTCTCGCACGCGCAGTCCTGCGGCCGCTCCCTCCAGCAGTTAGTGTTACGGACCCTTGGACGCCTTCCTAGTCTTGTAGAAACCGCATTTTCTTTTCCTTTCACTTTGCTTGCTCCTCAGTGAGGCTGAGCCGCTTCAGGAGTTCACGGGCTGATGGGGCCCTTCCCATGCCACCTGTGGGCGCCGTGTCTGCTTCTGTGTTGTTGGCGTGTGGGGGGCTCTGTGCACACGAGTGGGACTTGTCCTCAGCTCCCGTGTGGTGCTCTTCCGGGCAAGGCTCCATGGGCATCTGCATCGCAGGTGCCACATGCCCGCGGCAGCTCCGTGCACTGGGGCTTTCAGGAGCGACTGTATTAGACCGTGCTGCGTGTCGCAATTCTGCAAAGGCTGCTGAAGGAGCATGTCCCAGTGACTGTGACAGTAAAACGGTGAATGTCATTTTGGTTTCTGTCCAAAATGGAGTGTGCACTAGCACAGTGTGGTGTGGGCACGTGTGGGGCCCAAGTCGTGAGTTGAGACATCCCGGCAGGGGACATAACGGGGGGCGGAGGGGGGGAGGGTGTGGTCCCCAGTGCCTGGGCCAGTTCTGATGGCTTTAGTTTTCAGTCTGTTCAGACTTTCATACCACCTGTGTTTCTAACTTTGACTTTTTTGTGTGTTTTTTGTTTGTTTGTTTAAATATATATTTTATTGATTTTTTACAGAGAGGAAGGGAGAGGGATAGAGAGTTAGAAACATCGATGAGAGAGAAACATTGATCAGCCGCCTCCTGCACACCCCCCACCGGAGATGTGCCCGCAACCAAGGCACATGCCCTTGACCGGAACCGAACCTGGGACCCTTCAGTCCGCAGGCCGACGCTCTGTCCACTGAGCCAAACCGGTTTCGGCAGAAATTTTAAATTTAATAGACTAATAGGAATAGAGTATGTAAGGTGAGGGAAAGGAGCAAGAAGATTTTTTATCAATTAAAGTATCAAAGTATAAGTACTAGCACCTTTTGTTTTTGTCTGTTTGATTTTACAAAAGGAAACCTTTGAGTTTTAAACAAAGTAATACATAGCAGTGAGGAGAGTTTGGCCTATTTCAGTCTTTCTTTAAAAAGTGGTCCAGGATCCACCTTCATCAGAATCACTTAAAAGGTCTGTTAAAAATTCAAGTTTTGGGCCCTTTCCCCACA
>NW_006299704.1:50340-51286 GCF_000327345.1 Myotis davidii | reverse complement strand
GATCAAGCCAGCAACTGAGGTACATGCCCTTGACTGGAATCGAACCTGGGACCCTTCAGTCCACGGGCTACTGCTCTATCCACTGAGCAAAACAGGCTGCAGCTTAATTCATTTACTTTTAATCTATATGTGTCTTTATATTTAAGTGGGTTTTGTTTTTTATTCACCCTCATAATCTGACTTTTAATTGGTGCATTTATGCCACTGACTTTCAGAGTGCTTACTGATATAGTTACTGCCATATCAGGCGGCTTCTGGGCCTTCTGGGGCCGGCCTGCGGCCCAGGACCGGATCCGATCACGGGCCGTAGGCAGGCGGCTTCTGGGGTCGCCCACGGGGGCCTGGATGGTGGCTCGCACTGGCGGCTCCCGCTGTCCTGCCCTGCCTGCAGTATGCAAATTAATGGCCATCTTTGTTGGGTTAATTTGCATACACTTCTGATTGGCTGATGGGTGTAGTGAAGGTACAGTCAATTAGCATCTTTGTCTTTTATTAATGTAGATATATATTTTTTGTTTTTGTTTTAAAATAGAGAACAACTTTTCTAAACCCACTGGGCAGTATGGTGGGGTGGGGAGCAGTCCTACAGAAGGGAGCTAAGAACCTCTCCTTGGGAACAAAGCACAAACACAATACAAAAAATAACCCCCAATGCTCCCGAATGAGGCATGAGTCTCCAGAGAACAGATTGTCCTCATCCTCAAACTAGCTTTCTATTTGGTCTTTTTTTTTCTTTCCATGTCATTCTTTTGTTGTTGTTATTATATTAGCACCTGTGCAATACAACTGCACCGTCTCCAACCAGAGCCGGCCACAGCTAGGCACATACTCCCTATAAGGATTGTTTGGAAACATAGCAATTGGTATTAAAATAAGAATAAGAGTGAGTGGGAAAGACAATTCCACACAGGGGGTGGGCACAGGGAAGCAATCCAAGCTCCTCCCT
>NW_006299704.1:44439-50138 GCF_000327345.1 Myotis davidii | reverse complement strand
ACAGAGAGGAAGGGAGAGGGATAGAGAGTTAGAAACATCGATGAGAGAGAAACATTGATCAGCCGCCTCCTGCACACCCCCCACCGGAGATGTGCCCGCAACCAAGGCACATGCCCTTGACCGGAACCGAACCTGGGACCCTTCAGTCCGCAGGCCGACGCTCTATCCACTGAGCCAAACCGGTTACGGCTACTTTGACTTTTTTGAATTGTTAATATATTCATGTGATTGAACATTTAGAACCTATAAAACAGTATGTTTTTCCACATTTGGTTCCCTGCCCCCATTTTCCCTCTGACAGGTAACCAAGCGTTGCTCCTTTTGTATCCTGTAACTTTGGTTACATAAACACAAATGAAACACTGCATGTCCTCTATAATCAAAACTATGGTAGCTGAACTGTACATTTACAAATGGTTAAAATGGTAAATTTTATAAATACATTTGCTACAAAGAAGAAAAACCTTAATAAAAAAGGGTGTCCAAATTACACTCACATGGTAGCAAGGAAAAACTTCACATGTCTGGTCAGAGTGGTGAGACCGTGACTTAATTTTTCCATTTGTGTTACAATGTTGTGTATTCAATAGTAATGATTTGACAAGGCAGGGAATGTCTCCAGCTGTGGCCCCTCTGCTTTCAGCGGGAGCACATGATGAGCTGCTACTGGGAGCAGCCGCGGCCCGGGCCTGCCCGCCACGACCCCAGCCGTCCCTACGCCGAGCAGTACCGCATAGACAGCCGGCAGTTTGCACGCCTGTTCCAGCTGGTCTCGCCATGGACCTGCGGGGCACACACGGAGATCCTCGCTGAGAGGACCTTCCGGCTCCTGGACGACAACATGGACCATCTTATCGAATTCAAAGCATTTGCCAGCTGCCTCGGTAGGACTGCTGACCGCAGCACGTTGCTTTGGGTGTGAGTCTGTGAACCCAGTGCAAGGTGTACTGTGTAGCAGTAATGATGAATGTCCTTGTGAATGGCCTGACACAAGTTTGTGATTTTTAAAATCACTGCAGGCTCCTCCTGAGGTCTCTGGCCTCCTGCAGGGGGGCCAGGCTCTCGGCCCCAGGTCACTGAGCTGTTCTCATGGCGCCGGGGAGTGGGGACTTGCTAGAAGCCGCGTCCCTAATGCTTACATGTAAAAAGAGCTTTCGGAAGGCATGAGGCTCCCTGGCAGCTCAGCAGTCACCCGTCACCACCCTTCACATGCTCATGCACACAGTGGGCCTGGGAGCAGGGGAGGAGGAAGTTCTCTATGACAAGTGTATGTGAACTGCTTGCATCTGCTCTCTCCCCCAGACACTATGTATAACGGAGAAATGAATGAGAAAATTAAACTGCTCTACAGGCTCCATGTTCCTCCCGGTAAGAAATTCTGAGACACACTGGGCTGTTCTGCCTTGACACTGACCAGCTTTGCGCACAACACGAAAATTCTTTTTTTTATTGGTTTAGAGAGAGAGGAAGAGAGAGAAGCATCTATTTGAGAGAAAAACATCAACTGTTGTCTCCCGTAGACACCCTAGCTGGGTATATACACCCTGACCAGGAATTGAACCTGTGACCTTTCTGTGCAGGGGACAGTGCTCTACCAACTGAGCCACACAGTCAGGGCCTCAAGTTCTTTTTGAATTTCATTTAGACTGGAAGCAACCAATGTTTCTTTTTAAAAAACATATTTTTATTGATTTCAGAGAAGGAGGAGAGATAGAAACATCACTGATGAGAATAATTGATCAGCCGCCTCCTTCACGCCCCCTACTGGGGATCGAGCCCACAATCTGGGCATGTGCCCTGACTGGGAATCCAACTGTGACCTCCTGGTTCCTAGGCCGATGAGCCACGCTGGCGGGGCAATGATGTTTCTGACTTAGGGTTCCTGACGGCAGATTTGAGTGCCGTGCTGTGGCCGATGGCGGTGGCTCTGATGCGAGTGGGCAGCAGAAGCCTTCAGGACTTGGCAGCACACCTGCCCGAGCTCTGGCTTCTGACCCGCTGGTCCAAGGACCACACTGTAGGAAGTGCTGGCCTGTGGATGTACGGGGAAGCCAGGCCTGGTGGTCTCGGCAGATGGCTCTTTTATGCTACTGCTTCTGAAGAACCCCTTCAGTTTTCCAACATGTACGGCCTTGCTTTCTTTAAATTGAAGCAGTGGTAACCAGGAACAAAAGAAGCAGTTTTGAAATCTACAGGATCAGACGTGGTGTTCACCTCCAGGTATTGCATGGGCCTTTGAAGTTGGTAGAGGCGGGTGAGGAATTCCAGGTCTCTGGCCTCCTCGCCAGTCCTGGTGCGGGACAGGGACCCCTGACAGAACTTCCCGTGAGGCGCCTGGGGCACTGTTAGGCTTCCAGGCCAGGCCAGTGGCTTTCACAGCTAACACCTGTGCAGCGTTGGAAATGCACGTATTACTGTGGGCTTCTGGGCCCACGTCTTGAGGTTGGCATTACTGGGCTGATGTGTAACATCGTGTACATTACCTCCGGGGCGCGCTATGGCACTTCATTGCTACTTCCCTGCAAACGGAATAAGTAAAGTTCTTTGCCATTTACGCCAACGTAATTTGCTCTTATTTTTCATGTTTTCCTACTAACATAGAAGACATGCATAGTTATTTCTTTATTATCATCATTGTCATTACCGTTTTTTCATAATCATTCTATCTGGTATTGCTAAATCGACATGATTGACTTAATTTTATTCAATGATTTCATCTTGAGTTTTAAATAACTTTATTTTGTGATAATTTTAGATTTATAGAAAAGTTACAAAGATCATATAGATCTCATTATTGATATAGCTTTAAATATATTAGTTTTTTGATATCATTTGAGATTGATATTTGATTCTCAATACTTCATATTGAATTATTGTTTCCAAATTACAAGTTTATTTCTAAAAGGCATATTTTAATTCTATTAATCAATTTAAGACCTCTATGGCTTCAGAAAATCCATTTTTCAAAAATGTTCTGAATATATAAAATTGTAATACTTATATTGTGTGACTCTGAATTTAAATTGTTAAATGGAAGATTTGATTTATTTAATATTTGAATTTTTATGCAGTTTTTTTTTAAAGTCTTAAGAATGCAGACTCTAAAACAGGGGTGGGCAAACTTTTTGACTCGAGGGCCACAATGGGTTCTTAAACTGGACCGGAGGGCCGGAACAAAAGCATGGATGGAGTGTTTGTGTGAACTAATATAAATTCAAAGTAAACATCATTACATAAAAGGGTACGGTCTCTTTTTTTTAGTTTTATTCATTTAGTTTGCCCACGGCTGCTCTAAAACCTGCAGTTAAACACATCAATTTGCCAAGGCCATGACGAGCCACAATACATTTAAGTATTTTCATTTAAATAAATTTAATTTTAACAAATATGTGCATTCCACCAATAATGAATAACTTTTGGATTAAAGGTAGGACAGATGCACTAGTTGGAAGAGTTGAACTCTCATGAGGAGGTTTGCTGCGGGTCACAGTGTGAATGGAGGCCCAGAGTACGTCTGTCTGCCCGGTGGGAGGCCCAGCGCCTGGCCCCTGCAGCCTATGACCCTGGGCCCGAGCTGAGGCTTCTGCTGCCACTCAGGAAGCGGAGGCAGGGCCTCAGGCCCTCCGAGTTCTAGGAGAGCTCACTCATTGCCTCCACTGCTTAGCAAAGGCAACAGAAATATCCAGCCGTAACCGGTTTGGCTCAGTGCATAGAGCTTTGGCCTGCGGACTGAAAGGTCCTAGGTTCGATTCCGGTCAAGGGCATGTACCTTGGTTGCGGGCACATCCCCAGTAGGGGGTGTGCAGGAGGCAGCTGATCAATGTTTCTCTCTCATCGATGTTTCTAACTCTCTATCCCTCTCCCTTCCTCTCTGTAAAAAATCAATAAAATATATTTTTAAAAAAAGAAAAATAAATGTCCAGATGATTTGCTGCTGTCTCAGGTGACACAGGGCTGAACAGTATCCCAGAGACTAGTAAGTCAGGATGACTAATGTGTGCTTAAGAGGAAAATTCGGCACTCAGGTTATACCCACCATCTTGGTTCTCTCTGACCGGTCTTTTCTTACGGCTACACTCAGAAACAATACTGAAAATAAACTATAATCTCCCATTTTTGGGAACGTGCCCGTATGTCAAAATACCTACTGGAAACCAAGAAAACTGAAGGGTCACTACAATGCTCTAAGAACCACATCATTACTACTTTTTAAATGTATTTTTATTTCAGAGAGGAAGGAAGAGGGAGAGAAACATCAGTGAGAGAGATTTCATTGATCAGCTGCCTCCTGCACACCCCTACTGGGGATCGAGCCCACAACCTGGGCACATGCCCTGACGAGGAATCGATCCATGACCTCCTGGTTCATAGGAAAGGCCACATTATCAATTAGTACGACCCACGTGGCATACATGAGCAGGTCACCAGCCAAGGTGGAAAGAGATGAGCTAAATGACGACTCCTCCCAGGATCAAGAACTTCCTTCAGAGAATGCAGTCAGGGTGAAGATTCAGTTTGAGAATGATTCTGAAAAACATGATGTACTGAGGAAACTTGCAAAGGTCAACTTCTCACAGGACACAAAAAGTGACAGTTCACCTTCTGTCTAACAACTTGGCCAGTGCTGACACCAGCCAGGTAGAAGTGATGCCAGGCACACTGGTTTGGCAATGGACAGCTTGGGTTTGGTGAGAGATCTGTTCTTTGGATTGGAATCCGAGTTGAAAATGCCACTAGAAGATTTTTAAAAATATGAAGTGTAGAATACAAGCTGACTTAAAAAAATTTTTGTGAAATTATTGTCAGGAAGCCATTAAGATATTAGATTAATCCAGTACTTATATACCTCAAGTGACTTTTTTACAGTCGATACCTGAGACACCAGTTGGATACTTTACACAACTGGTGGTCTGTGAAGTCTGAAAGGTTGGCGACAGCTGCTTTAGTTGGTTTTCTCATCAGTGACTCGGATATACTGGAATTCCTAATCCAAATTCAAGTCCCATATTTGTTTTTTCCAACCACGTGGAGGGAGTAACAGGAGAGCACTATTTTGCTTTTGCAAGAAAATATGATGGAGAAATGCATCTGGAGGCCAAATTGTATTGAAAGCAGATGTAAGAGATAAGGGAGTTTCAGATAACCAAATGTAAATCATTCACCAAATTTTAACTTGTGCAGTCCTTGAACTGAGACATAATGAAAACTTTAAATGTTTAATTCATTTATAATCTTGAATTATGAATTTTACACACACACACACACTAGAGGCCTGGTGCATGAAATTCGTGCACCGAAGGGTGGGTTCCCTCAGCCCAGCCTGCACCCAGTCCAATCAGGGAACCCCTAGGGGATGTCTTACCACCGGTTTAGACCCGATCCCTATGTGGGATCGGGCCTAAACTGGCAGTCAAACACCCCTCTCACAATCTGGGACCACTGGCTCCTAACCACTCACTTGCCTAAATTGCCCTTAACCTCTCTGCCTGCCTGCCTGAGCACCCCCAACTGCCCTCCTCTGCCGGCCAATTTGGTTCTGATTGGTCAATTTCTGTCAGTCAGTGTCAAAAGCTCCACCTCCTAGGCAGACATCAGCTCCTCAAAGTTGACCCAGATTTGGTTTTGATTGGTCAGTTTCTATGCCAGTCAGCATCTCTCAATGGGGCCTGATCAGCAGCCTGTTGGAGGCCTGGAGAGAA
>NW_006299704.1:41050-42647 GCF_000327345.1 Myotis davidii | reverse complement strand
TCAACGCCCCTCCCCTCCAGGCCTGATCTATCCCCCAACTGCCCTTCTGCCAGCCAATTTGGTTCTGAGATTGGTCAATTTCTGTCAGTCAGTGTCAAAAGCTCCACCTCCTAGGCAGACATCAGCTCCTCAAAGTTGACCCAGATTTGGTTTTGATTGGTCAGTTTCTATGCCAGTCAGCATCTCTCAATGGGGCCTGATCAGCAGCCTGGTGGAGGCCTGGAGAGAAATGGAGGTACAGCTGTTGGCCAGGCTGGGAGAGAGGGGCAAGTTCTGGTCAACGGCTGCCACAGTGGCTATGGATCAGACCGTGCCTCTCTCTCTGCAGGCCTTTCTCCAGGCCTGATCTGCAGCCCCCTAAGGCAGTCAGTGCTGGGTTGCCACGAGCCTTAGATGTTACGACCCTGGCTCTTTATTATATAGATTGGAATTACAAAAATAAGGTTAGATTTATAATAAAAGTTCAAAGAGCTCATTAAAAGGCTGCAAGTACATTTGAGGATTGTATATAAACTCGGTTTACTCTCTTCCCTAATGCATTGTGTCCTACTGCCCAGTCAGGTCGTGTTTTCTGTGCCAGGACTGGAGAGGTCGGAAGCCCTGCTCTGTGGTTGATTGGCCTTTCCAGTTCCGTCAATGTTGACTTTATCTGCCCCTTTTCTGGACACTGTCCACCATGTGAATCTACCTGCCCTGGGCTCCCATGACATTTGTGTTTATTGGTTCTTGCGTTGAGGCATTTGTTAGTGACTTGTGAATAGGTTTGCTTGGTATCCCAAGCTCTGAGGATAGAGACCGTGTCCTGTTGACATCTCAGGGCCTGTTTCCCAGGAGTCCATTTCCATCATGCTGGCCCCAGGACTACCCAGTGTTTGTAATTTTCCTCCTATTCAGTTCTGAGTGGCTTCACATGTGCCACTGTGTAGAATTTGTCTTGGACAAAGTTGGGAAAGAGAATGACTATCTTTGTAATAGAAAAGAAAAAAAATAAAGGAAAAAAACAGAAACCTGTCAAGGAGAGGGTAGCTTATCAAGGCTTTGGTACCATCTTGTGGGCATTTGTTCCATCACAACTGAATTTTGCCTTTGATTTCACAGTGAATGGTTTACAGATAAGCTGAGGTTGCTTTTAAAATGAGGACCCTTTGTCCGTAATCCCCTTTATAAGTTTTATTAATCTATAACTCATACTGTACAATTTATTTAAAGTGTGCAGCTTGTCATCACCCCAGAAAGCAAGCCCATACCGTGTGGCTTTGCCCCAGTTCACCCATTTTCCTCTGGAGCAGCAGTTCTCAACCTGTGGGTCATGACCATCGGAAAACACACATCGCATATCAGATATTTAAATTACAACTAGAGGCCCGGTGCACAAAAATTTGTGCACTCGGGGGGGAGGGGGCGTCCCTCAGCCCAGCCTGTGCCGTCTCACAGTCTGGGACCCCTCAGGGGATGACCCCAAGTTGGCACTCAGACATCCCTTTCGCAGTCAGGGGCTCTCACAGTCCAGGAACCCTCATTCCTTACCGCTGGCCTGCTGCATGGTAGGAGAGGCTCATGCCAGTCCTGAGCCTGGCTTCTGGCTGAGCAAGGGGGT
>NW_006299704.1:31601-40432 GCF_000327345.1 Myotis davidii | reverse complement strand
TAATTTGCATATCTCGCTGATTAGCCAATGGGAAGGGTAGCGGTCGTATGCCAATTACCATGTTTCTCTTTTATTAGTGTAGATTCCTAACAGTAGCAAAATTAGTTATAAAGTAGCAACAAAAGTAATTTTATGGTTGGGGATCACAACATGAACTGTATTAAAGGGTCGTGGCATTAGGAAGGTTGAGAACCACTGCTCTGTGGAGTCTACATACTTGCCTTGTCCAGGCATTTCATAGAAAGGGAATCATGTGGTATGTGCTCTTTTTTGTCTGGCTGCTTTCACTTAGTACGTTTTAAAGGTTCATCAGGGTGGCAGCATGTACCAATATGTCATTTGTGGCTGAATGTGATACTCAGATTTACGGGCATGCCATAATTTATCCATTCACCAATTCTTAGGAACAACGCTGCTACAGGCATCGGTGTACAAGTTTTTGAGCTGACACTTTTCCATTTCCATTTGGTGTATACCTACCTGTCTAGTGGAATTTTGGGGTTGAATAGTTATTTATGTTTAATTTTTTTAAAAAATATATTTTATTGATTTTTTACAGAGAGGAAGGGAGAGAGAGAGCCAGATGAGAGAGAAACATCCATCAGCCGCCTCCCGCACATCTCCCACTGGGGATGTGCCCGCAACCCAGGCACATGCCCCTGACCAGAATCAAACCTGGGACCCTTCAGTCCGCAGGCCGACGCTCTATCCACTGAGCCAAACCGGTTTCGGCATGTTTAACTTTTTGAGGAACTGCCAGACTCCTTCCCAAAGGGCTGTAATACCTTCTACTCCATCAGCAGTGCCTCAGGGTTCTGATATAACTGGACCTTTGTGCAATTCAAAACTTGTAATAAAGTGCTTTGCATCCAGTAAAGCTTTCTGCAATTTGTTAGAAATTATATAACAGCATGTGCTCAGAGGAAAACACTAGAAGTTTAAATTACCTGTTATCCCATCTCAAGATTCTGTGTAAAATTTGTGTGTAGGACATACGTACATATAAACTGACTTGTATTTAAATACAATGGATCTTACTCCACACACTTCCGGCCAGTGCCTATCAGTCCTATGAACTGGCACGTCATTAACCGCAGCAGGACTGGAACCAGGGAAAGGCATCACCTTGGTGTGCACTGGGCTCCGCAGACTGTGCAAAGGCTACAGCTGAGGTTGGGGCTGCTGGCTTAGCTTACTTATCTGTTAGCTTCTTTACCCCAAAAGCTTTGATTTTGGTTACAGTAATTTGTTCAATCTCTTTTTAAGCCCTCACTGAAGATGACCACGACAGCCAGTCACCACTGAAGAACCCTCTGCTGTCCACATCAAGACCCCTGGTCTTTGGGAAAGCAAATGGCATGTACCTTTTCACTGTCAGGAGCCAGATGGCAGCTCTCCTTAGACTTTCCCCGTCCTGAGACTCAGTACTGAGCACTGCTTCCCAAGGCCAGGAGCCCACAGGGCTGCAGTGTCCCAAGTGACTGCCTGCAGTCCTCTAGTAGCAAGTAACCCAGCAGCCACACCCCCTTTGTGGTCCCTTGCCCTCTCCCATTTACCTAGGCTGTTTGTAGATCTTGGTTTAATTTCTCATCTCCCCTTCTGTTTTGCTTTTACTGAAATTAAACTATATATTGTTTCCTTTCTCTCAGATGATGCCTCCGACTATAAGAAACAACTAAAGCAGATGATAAAGGATTTAGCCAAAGAAAAAGCTAAATCTGAGACTGAGTTGCCCCAAATGAGCCAGGTATGGACTATATTCTGTGTGAATTAACTTTTGTCGATCTGTTCAGAAGTAAGCCTAATAATTAAGCTGGGGCTCCTTTACCACCAAAGCCGTAATCAAAGGGTTTTGTAACTTCTGGGAGCTAGACACTGTGGTAATTAAAATGTCTTCAAAACAGGACACACTGCTTCCTATCTTTTTTGAAAATATTTTTGACTTCAGAGAGAGGGAGATAGAAACATCAATGAGAGGGAATCATTGACCAGCTGCCTCCCGAATACCCCTTACTGGGGATCAAGCCCACAACCTGGGCATGTGCCCTTGACCGTTATCAAACCCAGGACCCTTTGGTCCACAGGCTTAGGCTTGAGCCAGAATCAAACTAGCCAGGGCTGGTTCATGTCTTTGAAAGGTTTTTCTATCACACCCATTTACCCAGGTTGCGATCAAGAGTCAGTTTCTTTCCTGGTGATAACATAGGGGGGCACTGTGGACACAGCTTTCTTCCCTAAAAAACTAGTACACTCCAGTTGCTTCATCGGTATGACAGCAGTTGAATCTTCAAAACCTTGGTTTCTATGCCACATCCCAGCACTTGTGGGTTGAAAGGTGTGCACACACTCAATAGCTGTGTAGATGAATAGCACACTTCTGAGTTGGCTGTTAATTCCTTGGAGGCAAAGGGCAGAGGCTACCTTTTCTCATGTTTTGCTTCCAAGTTCTTTAAAGAATGCACTATACTTCCATCCTGGTCATGCTGCTATATACTTTTCTGTATTCCAGAAAGAATTTATCCAGTTCTGTAAAACTTTGTACAGCATGTTCCACGAAGACCCAGAGGAAAACGACTTGTACCAAGCCATTGCCACCGTCACCACGCTCCTGCTACAGATCGGGGAGGTGGGGCAGCACAGCAGCAGTAGCAGCTCCAGGAGCTGCTCCCAGGACAGCGGGGAGGGGCCGCGGGCCTCAGCACCTTCTCCTGAGCAGGACTCTGTTTTTATGGACACGGACACTGGGAGAGCTCCCCAGAACACCAGGGCATTTCCTGAAGAGGCGGAAGGGGACTGGACAATCTCACTTGAACACATTTTAGCTTCACTTCTGACTGAACAGTCATTAGTAAACTTTTTTGAAAAGCCACTGGACATTAAATCCAAACTTGAAAATGCCAAGATCAATCAGTACAACCTCAAAACTTTTGAAATGAGTAGCCAATCACTGCCTGAACTTAAGCAAGATAGTGACTTGCTGAATGAGTTGGCCATAACAAAGCAAGAACCACCCATTTGTGGATTGTCAGCCCCATAAATCCAGATTTCAGTCTCATTCATTCTGAGTATAGTCTTCGTTCTGGGCATCCAGGTAAGCAACCTGACAGCCCCAAATGTGGCCAGAACTGATGCAACCCTCAATATTGTGTTCTTTATTAAGAGGGAGAGACATTGATGTTGGTTGCCTCCCATACAAACCCTGGCCTGGGATGGGACCTGCAACCTGTCATGTGCCCTAACTGGGAATCAAATCTGTAGCTTTCCGGTGCGAACAAACCGAGCCGCAGCAGCCAGGCCAGGCTGTTTGACCATCAGATTCAGTGAAATAGGCACCGCTGCTGTGATGCTTTCATTCAGATAGAACACGGGTCCAATGCTTGATGCTAACCCAGACTAAGAAACGCCCAAGCTCATTTTTCACTTGGATAATGGGAGGTCTAGAGTCAAGTTCACTTTGAAGATGGAAGAGCCACTGTCTGTGCAATTGCATCTGGCTTTTTCTTTGCACAAATTTTGTTTCAATGCTGGTAATTGAAACCATTTTAATATATTTGGTTGTATTCACTTTCCTTACAAAAATGTTGTGTATAAATCATGCTATCAATGTTGGTCTCCAAGATTTTTAATAACAAATTTTTGTACCAACTTTGGTCCTTGTTTATACCTCGCAGTTATTTGAGTTCTGAGGTCTGGGTTGTGCAGTGAACAGAGGCTGGAGGACTTCCCCCAACCTCCCCAGCACCTGGTGCTCTAAGTCAGCAGTGTACCATGTGGGGTCTTTAACCCTTGCAATTCTGCACACAGTAATGCAGCATCATCCCTGCAGCACTATTCTCAGCCGAATTCAGATATTGGGCTGGATAAGCTTTAGCCCCATGTAAACTGGAACTAAAAATATCTCATGGGGCCATTACAAGTGAGCTAAGACATTAACTGCACATGTAAATTACCCCATCAGAATATCAATTACTTTAGAAGACAATTTTATCAATACACATTAACCCTTTGTGGTTCAATGTTGTTTTTGGAATTCAAACAGTCTGGTCCAAATTAATTGACGGGATTGAATGTTGAACTTTTTAATGTTCTTATTGCTCGACGTTGGACCTGCTCCTAGTGCCTGTTCTGTCGAGTCAGCCTCGAGGTTGGACCGAAGAGGGTTAAACCTAAGATGCTATGAATTGCATCATTTCAGTTTGTTAAAATGAAAAGTGGCCAATGGCAATTGAGTTCTACATGCCAGTTTCTGGGAAATGTTTATCTTTTAGAATCAATGAAACACACATGTAAAAGTACTAACCATTGGGCTGGGAAAAGGGATACAGACATGGTATTAAGAGACCTCTCCAAATGGTTCTGTAGCTGGGAACTACTTTAAGGTTATAAACATTACGTTGTCGTCAGAAACAAAACCAACCTCCAAGGCAGTTGTATAACTTTATTCGACCATCAGCATTAGTTCTCATCCACGTTCACGGTCTGCAGACCTGCAGAAGGAGAGGAGGTGTCACCTTTCACCCCACGCCCTTCCCAGCGGCATTAGTTCTCGTCCACGTTCACGGTCTGCAGACCTGCAGGAGGTGTGTCACCTTCCGCCCGCGCCCTCCCCAGCGGCAGCTTGTGGAGCGGCATGAAACTTACTTTTGAAAGTGGTGACAGGCACGTAGGTGACCAATGTGTACAGCTTGTTTGGTGAGTCTTCATCCTCATTACGTTTTCTGGACAAACGTACCCGGATACGATATGGGACATTCCTAATAAGTAACAAACATGTTGGTCAGGTCAACGCCCCCTATCATGACACAGGCACGAGGGGTCCTCAGACATCCTGTCCCCACTGCTGTAACAGGCTTCCAAGGCTCCGTCCTTTGTTGCAACCTGATAGGGAGCCGGCAGGACACCTGACCAACGTGGAAATGTGAGCCTAACTTGCCAGGTCCTCTCCCTCTGCCACCAGCACAGAAACTGGTGATGGGCATGTTTAAAAGGTAAATCTGGAGAAACACCCCCCTCTGCAGGCTACACTGAACACGGGACGATGACATGCACTTTCCCTGCCTCAGGCAGGCAGTCCACTCTCATTGGTTGGAGGATGTGAGGTGTCCGGAAACCTGCGGCTCTTGGCTTCTGACACCACTCCCCACTTATCTCAAAGGAGCCATCATTGGTGGCTCCTTTGTTAGATACTTTTCTACTGAACTCGAACTGCTGGCCCACTGCAGGCTGCTCTCAAGGGTTGTCATCCCACTCAACCCCAACATTGAAAAGCCACCTAGACACCACACCCTACCCTACGCCAGCTCATAACACCGCCCAGCCCCTATCACTTCACTGCCCTTAGCTAGTCCCACCTCCATGCTGGCACCTTCATCGTCCTTCACAGCAAAAACACCTTCCTGCTTTTAAGCAGGGTCTCTTAAGCTCGGCACTACTGACATTGGGGCTGGGTGATTCTTTGTTGTGGAGGCTGCTGTGTGTATTCTAGGATGTTTCCAGAACCCTTGGCCTATGGCAACCCCACCAGTGACCACCAAATGTGTGCCTGGGGAGGGGAGGTAAAATTGCCTCTGGTTGAAAACCAGTGCTCCAGTGGTTTCTAGAGATAAACCCAAACTCTTTGTCACAACCTACAACTCCCCATGATCTGCCTCCTGCCTAACTCTCCATACTCATTCTGTCCTTCAAGTCACTTGTTTGACTTCCACCTTCATCAACCTGTTCCCAGATCACACCACATCTCTTTGTGCAGCACTTCTACCAGCCCCTGCACTGCTGGACCCTCATTTGGGTCTAATTACAAATACCACATCCAAAGGCTTCTCTGCAGACACTAACCCCCTTTGAGTTATTGCCTCACCTTTTTTTAATAATTCTACTAGAGGCCCAGCGCACGAAATCTGTGCATAGGTACGGTCCCTAGGCCTGGCCTGTGATCAGGGCCATCTCCCCGCCTCCCCGTTTGCCACTGGGAGATCGGACTGGCCAGCCAGGAGGAGGGACCAAGAGGTCAGCTGTTCTTGCCCACTCACCAGCCCCGCCCCCACCACAGGCCGCCCTGTGTGGGGTGACTTATGGGGTGGGGGCCTTGGCCTGGCGCCACCCACCCTCAGTTCCCTTTCGCCATCGGTCGATGGCGATGGGAGGAAAGGGACTGAGAGGTGGTCAGTGCTCCTCACAGTGACTGGTCAAGTAGTCGTTCAGCTATTAAGGTCAATTTGCATATTGCCCTTTTATTACATAGGACATGCATCAGTGATCACTGAGCTCATACACAGGGTGCAGTGCAAGTGGATCAGCTGGTGTAATTTTAACTCTTATAACACATAACTTCCCACCTTATTCCTTTGGCCCAGACAGCTTTGTTGAGCCTGGTGTCAATGCGCACGTCTGGAGTCCCCATCTCCTTCATGGCAAATTTCCGGATCTCCTTGAGAGCCCGAGGGGCACGCTTCTTGAAACCCCTTAGATTCAAACATAAGTAAAAAATGAATTAAAGGAGCACAAAATTAAATCGAATGTCCTATTTTCATAAAAAACGTAAACCAAACTTTAACAAGGCAGAACAATCCTTTTTTCCACCAGCGCTAATGCCCAGCAACTGGTACAACAGGAGCAGCACCCCCACTTCCAGTGACGGAGGATAAGGCTCTGTGCACGACCCTGAAGGAATGCTAGCACATACCATGGCCCACCCTTTCCTGATAAGCAAAAGCGCCCCCAAACTCTATCCTGTCAAGAGGATAGAATCTAAGAATGCCATTAGAACATGCTTGAACACAAAGCATACGCTGTACCCCATAGGAATATGCTAAGTAGATTTGTCACACCTTCAGACACAGCATGTTTTTGGAGCCCACTCAGTACGCATTTAAGTTCCCTAGCCTGGTCTGTGCTGAGAGCAGAGGTTATAAACATTACGCACAGAGCCCCTACCAAACACCTGAGGTCGAGTCAACGCTACAGAGCTCTTGGGAGGTGCCAGGCACCGTCATTAACTCCTGACTCCTGACGGTCCGTCCCAGCTCTGAGCTTGCACCTTCTGTGTGCTGTTTAGATAAGGACATAGACATCCACTGAAATTTAATGCTTTGACTTAAAAACGTGAAAAAGCAACACTTTACTACAGGCGGAAATGGTCAGACATTTGTAGGCCAATCCAAGGGGGCGCACAGAGAACAGTCTAAAGAGGTGCTGATGTTTCTCTCTCCCCATTCCTCTCTGGAATAAAAATTTTGGCCCTGACCGGTTTGGCTCAGTGGATAGAGCGTCAGCCTGCAGACTGAGGTTCAAGTCTGGTCAAGGGCTCAGAAGTGGGTATGCAGGAGGCAGCTGATCGATGTTTCTCTCTCATTGGTGTTTCTAACTCTCTATTCCTCTCCCTTCCTCTCTGTAAAAAAAAAAATCAATAAAATACATTCTTAAAAAAAATTTTTAAATAAAGGGTGTTCACTACGTGACTGTCAGAAGGGGCCCCACAATGGTTCACCTCTGTAACCCAACGGCGTCCAATAGTGCTCTTTCCTGTCAGGAGGCAAACGTATCGGATGCAGTAAGAGCAGCAAACGGAGCCTGTCACAGGGACTTCATTCTGCTCTAAACCTTCAATAATGTCCACGCCCCACAGCCACTTGACCATATCTCCCCTGCTCCCCACTCCTCTCACCAGCTCCTGGTTATTTCTACAAGGTCACACCATTCACTTACATGCTTCACCACCTAGAAGCAAAAGGTGCCAGAGGCCACAACAGGGTGTGAGACGACCCCTAGAGTGCATCAGCTGGTGTCAAGTGTGACAAAAAAGGACTAGGAAGAGAGCACTGGGACAGGCTGCGGGCTGGAGTGGGATGGCCACGGAGATGGGGGCCACAGCTGAAGGTGCCCAGGCAGCCAGGCAGGGGTGCACGAGAAAAGCATTTACGGGCGGGGGGCCAACACAAGCCAGCTTCCCTCAACCAGGAAACGAAGCGGCCAGTCCGTGTGGAACCACAGCAAGTACTTTGGGTTCCACTCTGGGTGGGATGGGAAGCCAGTGAAGGGTGAGGATACACCGGGGTTTGGGGAAGGGAATCAGGAGAGGGTGCTGCAAACTAACCACCCGAGGGACAGAGAATGCCGCAGGGACCCGTGCGATGGGTCAGAGGAAGGGCAGAGCCAAGAGGACAAGCTCCTTTGCCAGTGAAACAGGAGGGCAGGGGTGGCCTGACCCAAGAGCCTGGCTGGGCCGTGTAGCCTGAGATGTAGACACCGGCCTACAGACAGCGGGACGGAGTCCTGGGACTCCACCAGGACGGAGGAGCAGCTAGAGAAGGCACAGGGTTTGGTGCCACGCAGGCCTGCGCTTAGGGCTTTTGTAACAAAGCACAAAGTGCCTGAAAGACTTGCTCACCTGCAATGGCCCACCTCCACTTTCCAAGTCCTAGGACTGGGGTGGCCTGTAGAGCACCTCTTTTCACTCGCATATTTTAGCGTTTATGTCTAAGTACGCGGTCTTAACTGCCTGCAAGTGAGCTGGGAAGGCAGGACCTTTGGGTTCCCTGCAAGGGCCGCTGGCAGTGCCCATCACAAGGGCCTGGTGAGAATAAAGCTCAAAATGAGGGAAGCGGTGGTGGACGGCCGCGGTTCCTCAGAAGCAACATCAATGCGCAAAGGCCCCGATGCCTGCTCCGGAAGCCACCGAGACCCCAGACAGGCCGAGGTGCCCCAGGCCGGGGTGCAGCGCCGACAGCCACCGGTGCCCACGAGCTGCACTTCTGAGCCCTTGAAAAACGCGTCGTCCCAGCGAGGCCGCCCATTCCAGTACCTGGCGCCACAGACGCAGGTCCCGCTCCCTT
>NW_006299704.1:31068-31392 GCF_000327345.1 Myotis davidii | reverse complement strand
GCTCCGAGGAGGACGAGCCCCTCTGCTCCGGCCGCTCTCCCGGAGCCTCCCTCAACCTCGCTGTCCGCCGACCCCTCCAGCGGCCTCGAACCCTCCGCACCGCATGCGGCCTATGAAGCACAGGCCGGGCTCCTGAAGCTGCCCCGGCCCCGCCGGCCTTCCGGCCTCGCGCGCGGTACTCACACGCCGTGGATGCGCTTGTGGATGTTGATGGTGTACTCCCTGGTCACCACCTCGTTGATGGCGGAGCGGCCCTTCTTCTTCTCGCCACCCTTCTTGGCGGGAGCCATCTAAAGCGAATCGACAAGGAGGCTGAACAGCAGG
>NW_006299704.1:27564-30502 GCF_000327345.1 Myotis davidii | reverse complement strand
TGTGGTCGCAGTGGACGGGCGTGCCTGGCGCCAGGCAATCCATTGTAGGGACCTCCCTCCTCCCCCCGTGACCCCTGACCTTTCCTCCCTAGAGGTAAAACCAGCAGTGTCCCCACGGCAGACGTCAGGCCCAGCTGCACTGGGTAATGACCCCCCGCTCTGGCGCTGACCATCTAGGAGACCATGACCCTGAAAGGACACACCTGGAAAGCTGCTGACTGTTCTACTGAGATCTTCCCTGGGACTTCCCTTAAGGTCTCCACCCTAAAGCCCTAAGACGGAGGACCCAGCGCCTCCCTCCAGGGAAGGGGGACCCTGCCGCTTCCTCTCCCTCCCTCCCTGTCCCCCATCATCTCCCTCACTCCAAGCTCCAAGGGCCCTTCTTTTACCTGTACAGCTTGTTTCCTGAGCCCATTTCTTTTAGGAATTGCTTCTACCTGTGATTTTCCAAATAAATGTTTTCCTACAGTTGGAGTCTTAGCTCTGAATTCTCTCCTAGCCAGAACCCAAGTACCGAGGTTGCTGAGCCCAGGTTCGGTCTGACCCTGCCTGTCAGACACCTGGAACTGTCCCACCACCTATAACACTATTGTCCTGGACTGTGGGGCCAAGGAGCGTTGTGTCCAGCCTGATGCTTGAATGTGAGCAAAAAGGGGGGACCTGGTAGACCACCTAGCTCGGGGCCACTGCACGAGGGCTGGACACGCAGTCCTGGGCAGGCATTGCTTCCTCAGCGGAGGGCAGCCTGCCTTGACGGAGCCCTGGCCCCGGTTCTCCGGCATCCAGGGTGACATACTGCTAAAATGTCAGACCTTTCCAGGCCCTCCCAGGCAGGCCGCTGCGGCAGACCACGCCAGCACAAAGCCCGAATTACGGCCCACACCATCTCTTCACCACGTCAAATGTTAGCTACGCTGTGCCAGCCATAGAGAAGGAGTGTGAGAGATGGTGGTGGCTCTGAGGAGGCACCTAGGGCATCCAGAAGCCCAGGAGCCAAGGAACGCTGTCCCCAGCGGGATTCACAGCCAACTGGCCCAGGAACCGGGCCTGCTTGTTCCTGGTGCACTCAGGAGCCCACCCCTTAGCGCTTAAGACAGGGAGGGTGGAAGCTAAAGTTTTTGAACCCTCACATGTCTGAAGGTACTTATTCAACTCCAATTTATTACTGTTTTGACTTGTATGGAATTCTAGGTTTAATGCATGTTGAAGGCGGTCTCCATTGCCTCCCTCACCCGGCCTTCGCCTCTTCTCAGGCTGAGGCAACTCTCACACCATAGTGACCTTTGGGATCCCTCTGCTCCTGCTCCCCATGCCCCACCTGCAGATACCCTGCCCTTTCTAACAGGCTCCCAGCACCCAGGGGGAACTCAGCACCTACAGGTGCCTCCTGGCATCATCCATAGGGGCAAGAAAGTACCACGTTAATCAGAAATCGGTGCCAGCTGCCTCAAGTTTCCAGGTAACTGGATAGAGGCTACTTGTTGAAGCAAATAGACCCCTCCTATGAAAATCTATAAAATGGGGGTTTTCAGCAGAAGAGGTGGCCTGGCAGGCAGGGGAGCCTAGGCTCTGGGGGGTGGGGGAGGCTGGCAGGCAGCGTTGGCATCATGGGGAGAGCAGTGCCTAGGAGTGGGCACTCCCAGAGAGAGGAGTCCACTGCATGCCAGCCCGGCCCCTATGAGCCGCCGCCACCACCGCCAACATGAAAGAGAACCTGGAGTTGGGAAGCCATCTGGTCAGTGAAGAATTCCCAGAAGAGGTTCCTCCCTAGGCAGAAGAAATCACTATTCCAGCTGATGTCGCCCCTGAGAGAGCACCAACACACACCTAGATTATTCAGAAGCAGAACAGAATGACGAACAACTTCAAAAAGTACCACAGGCTGATGTCATCTTCATAGTTTATGCTGTTAACAAGCATTCTATTGATAAGGTAACAAGTCGGTGGATTCCTCTCATAAATGAAAGAACAAAAACAGCAGGTTGCCTTTGACATTGGTTGGGAACAAATCTGATCTAGTGGGATATAGTAGTGTGGACACCATCCTTTCTATTAGGAACCAGTACACCGAGATAGAAATCTGCATGGAATGTTCAGCAAAATAAATCTGAAGAACATATCAGAGCTCTTTTATTATGCCCAGAAAGCTGTTCTTCATCCTGCAGGACCCTTCTACTGCCCACAGGAGAAAGAGATGTAGGCAGCCTGTATAAAAGCCCTTACTCGTACTATTTAAAATATCTGATCAAGACAATGACAGCACTCTCAATGATGCTGAGCTCAACTTCTTTCAGAGAATTTATTTCAACTCTCCGTCAGCTCCTCAGCTCTGGAAGGTGTCAAGAATGCAGTCAGAAAATACAGAAGTGACGGTGTGGCTGACAGTGCAGTGACACGGAAAGGCTTTCTTTTTTCACGAACTTTATCCACAGAGGGAGAGTGAAACTACTAGACTGTGCTTTGACCATTTGGTTATGATGATGACCAGGATTTGACACCTGAGTATTTATTCCCAGTGCTTGTAGATCACAAGGTTTATTTGTTTCCCCAAAGAGTTAGGTCACAGGCATATTTGTTTCTCAAAAGCACCTTTGACAAGCATGATTTGCTAGAGGCTGTGCTTTTGTTACCTGATGAGCTAAAAGATTTGTTTAAAGTTTGCCCTTCATACCTTGGGGGCCAGATGTGAATAACACAGTTTGTATAAACTCTGAGATCTTCCCTGGGACTTCCACATTCGGCTTTTTGGCCCCTTGAGTGCGGCTCTTCCTAAGCCTTAGGAGCACCCTAATTAAGTTAATAACAATGTCCCTACCTATATAGTTTAAGTTTACAAAATATGGCTCTCAAAAGAAATTTCAATCACTGTACTGTTGATATTTGGCTCTGTTGACTAATGAGTTTGCTGACCACTGAGCTAGGCTATCATTCAAAATGG
>NW_006299704.1:24858-27226 GCF_000327345.1 Myotis davidii | reverse complement strand
AAAAAAAAATGTTTCTTTAATATACTTTTGATTTCAGAGAGGAAGTGAGAGGGAGAGACAGAAACATCAATGATGAGAATCATTGATTGGCTGCCTCCTGCATGCCCCCTACTGGGGACCGAGCCCGCAACCTGAGAATGTGCCCTTGACCGGAATCAAACCCAGTACCCTTCAGTCCACAGGCTGACGCTCTATCCACTGAGCAAAACCGGCTAGAGCTGTGCCAGAATTTTTAAGCAACACTTTATGGACAGCAGAATCCTTTGCTTAATCATAGCTGCAAAGTCAGACCTGCATGAAGTTAAACAAGAATATAGTATTTCACCTGCTGATTTTTGCAGGAAACAAAAGCCTCCACCACAAGCCTTCACTTGCAATACTGCTGAGGCACCCAGTGAAGATATCCTTGTTAAGTTGACAACAATGGCCATGTACCTGCACATGACACAAGCTGACCTCAAGAGCTCCACGTTTTGGCTTCGAGCAAGTTTTGGTGCTACTGTTTTTGCCGTTTTGGGCTTTGCGTTATTGAAACAGCAATGATTAAAAAAAATACTGGTCCCTACCAAAACATACTTTTACGTACATTCTGAATGCTTTAAACTCTGCTAGAAATATTGACATAATTGCAGAGTTACTTTATTAATTATTTGTAATTCGTGCATAAGAGTATTTCAGAAAGCTGTGCTTCATCCTGCAGGACCCTTCTACTGCCCACAGGAGAAAGAGATGTAGGCAGCCTGTATAAAAGCCCTTACTCGTACTATTTAAAATATCTGATCAAGACAATGACAGCACTCTCAATGATGCTGAGCTCAACTTCTTTCAGAGAATTTATTTCAACTCTCCGTCAGCTCCTCAGCTCTGGAAGGTGTCAAGAATGCAGTCAGAAAATACAGAAGTGACGGTGTGGCTGACAGTGCAGTGACACGGAAAGGCTTTCTTTTTTCACGAACTTTATCCACAGAGGGAGAGTGAAACTACTAGACTGTGCTTTGACCATTTGGTTATGATGATGACCAGGATTTGACACCTGAGTATTTATTCCCAGTGCTTGTAGATCACAAGGTTTATTTGTTTCCCCAAAGAGTTAGGTCACAGGCATATTTGTTTCTCAAAAGCACCTTTGACAAGCATGATTTGCTAGAGGCTGTGCTTTTGTTACCTGATGAGCTAAAAGATTTGTTTAAAGTTTGCCCTTCATACCTTGGGGGCCAGATGTGAATAACACAGTTTGTATAAACTCTGAGATCTTCCCTGGGACTTCCACATTCGGCTTTTTGGCCCCTTGAGTGCGGCTCTTCCTAAGCCTTAGGAGCACCCTAATTAAGTTAATAACAATGTACCTACCTATATAGTTTAAGTTTAAAAAATCTGGCTCTCAAAAGAAATTCCAATCATTGTACTGCTGATATTTGGCTCTGTTGACTAATGACTTTGCCGACCACTGGTATAAATGAAAGAGGCTGCATAACCTATCAGTAGATCCCCTTCCCAGTGGCCACTCACAACCTATTTAGGTGGACGGAGGTGCCTGGAGTGTTCGGGCTACTTAGGCTGTTCACTATTGACTGAACAAGAGTCTCAAGCTTCAGCCATTACAGTAACGAGATAAAAAGATAGACCTTCAGCCGAAACCAGTTTGGCTCAGTGGATGGAGCGTCGGCCTGCGGACGGAGGGGTCCCAGGTTCGATTCCGGTCAAGGGCATGTACTTGGGTTGCGGGCACATCCCCAGTGGGAGATGTGCAGGAGGCAACTGATCGATGTTTCTCTCTCATCGATGTTTCCGACTCTCTATCTCTCTCCCTTCCTCTCTGTAAAAAATCAATAAAATATATTTTAAAAAAAAGATAGACCTTCAGGAAAAAGACTCAAAGAAATGTGTTCAGAGATAATATAATTGGGTGAAAAAACTGGGGAAAGTGGAGTTCTTCAGACTCTTCTTGGAAGAAACTTAATGAGGCACAAGGAAATTCGTGATGATCATAAATCCTACTATGTGAATAATCCCTGTTTATGTATGTGGATGAGAAATACTTGTTGCATGGTATCTCCAAATAGGAATCTTTCACTGGGGCTGAGAGCACTGTGACATTGCATGCCTGGTATATGATGTCAGTAATCCCAAGTCCTTTGAATACCATGCCAGGATTTTTTAAAATATGTTTTTATTGATTTCAGAGAGGAAGGGAGATAGAAACATCAATGATGAGAGAGAATCATTGATTGGCTGCCTCTGTACGCTCCACAATGGGATCAAGCCTGCAACTGGGGCATGTGCCCTTGCCCGGAATCGAACCTGGGACCCTTCAGTCCACAGGCTGACGCTCTATCCACTGAGCAAAACCGGCTAGAGCTGTGCCAGA
>NW_006299704.1:22793-23638 GCF_000327345.1 Myotis davidii | reverse complement strand
GTATTAAAACTTCATGGCCCATGCGCAGAAGTAGGTTTTTAGCCTGGGCGAGTCTATTTTGAAGAAGTGGCGTTAGAAGAAGTGGGTGGTGTCAGTTGGTCAGGTGATGGGAGACGTGGCGCAGGCGGGCCATGGGATATGCAGCACGGGGGAGGTGCACGTGCGATTCATGCATGAGTTGAGTGAGCAAGTCAGTCAGCAGTCTCATTGTGCAGTGGTTAGTGCTAGTCGTGTCCGCAAATCGCGCGCGGGTGACAAAAGATAGACGAAACAAGTACACAAGACAAGTGTGGATGGGAGAGTTGGAAGGGGTCGACCTCAGCGACCGTACCTCAATCAGATTGAGGACTTTCTTAGCAAAGGCCAGCTTAGGAGTACCCTAATTAAGTTAATAACAATGTACCTACCTATATAGTTTAAGTTTAAAAAATTTGGCTCTCAAAAGAAATTTCAATCATTGTACTGTTGATATTTGGCTCTGTTGACTAATGAGTTTGCCGACCACTGGCCTAGACAATTGTATAGCTGAGTGGAGGCTCTCCTTAAGGAAGGAGGAGCTAAAGGCAATTAGAGGTGTTACCGACAGGGTCCTGTTGCTTCCTTTGCCAGGATGTTGAATTTTATAGCCCTTTCAATCAAATGAGAAAAAAGGTTTGTCTATTATCAATGATTTCAGTTCAAATAAACAGTCACCACTACAACAACTGAATTTCCTCCCAATGTAACTCATATTCTACAAGGGCTGTGTCTGCTCTAGTGATTCAGCAGCTGCCTGTGGCACGAGTGTTCTATGTCTGGCTGGGATAGCCTAGAAGCAGCACTTTTTAAAATGGTAAAATAAATAT
>NW_006299704.1:19783-21167 GCF_000327345.1 Myotis davidii | reverse complement strand
CAATCATTGTACTGTTGATATTTGGCTCTGTTGACTAATGAGTTTGCCGACCACTGGCCTAGACAATTGTATAGCTGAGTGGAGGCTCTCCTTAAGGAAGGAGGAGCTAAAGGCAATTAGAGGTGTTACCGACAGGGTCCTGTTGCTTCCTTTGCCAGGATGTTGAATTTTATAGCCCTTTCAATCAAATGAGAAAAAAGGTTTGTCTATTATCAATGATTTCAGTTCAAATAAACAGTCACCACTACAACAACTGAATTTCCTCCCAAAGTGTAAGTCATTCTACAAGGGCTGTGTCTGCTCTAGTGATTCAGCAGCTGCCTGTGGCACGAGTGTTCTATGTCTGGCTGGGATAGCCTAGAAGCAGCACTTTTTAAAATGGTAAAATAAATCTCATGAATATAAACTTTCATGATAAACCTATTTTTTCCATCATTGACTGTGGAGAAGCAGGGGACTTGGTTAGAATGTCTGTAAGGAGGATTATCCGAAAGGTCAGGGCCTCTGAGGGGACCTTGCTGAAGCAGTCCAAACAAGTCTGAGCTGACGCTCTATCCACTGAGCAAAACCGGCTAGAGCTGTGCCAGAATTTTTAAGCAACACTTTATGGACAGCAGAATCCTGTGTTTTGCTAGAATCTCTATGTTTAGTTTTTAAGCATATATTCAAGGATACCTACCCTGTTGATTGTATCTAGAGGTTAATTTTAGTTCAAGCTGTTGTGACAATAAATGCCAAAGGAGGCAGGTGAACAGGGCTACTTGGTAGCGATAGCCAAGTAGTGCCTGAGCGCCCTCTTTCACAGAAACGTGTCAGAGTAATCATTCATCCATCGCTCAGGGTCTGCCCAGGGTCTGCCTGTCAGTCCTGGCAAAGTGGTGCCCCATGGGAGGAGGAACCAGGAATGCAACGAAACGCAACGGAACCCTCCAAAACTAAAAGTAAGAAAATGAAGGTAACTGCAGGTTGGTGCTACTGTTTTTGCCGTTTTGGGCTTTGCGTTATTGAAACAGCAATGATTAAAAAAAATACTGGTCCCTACCAAAACATACTTTTACGTACATTCTGAATGCTTTAAACTCTGCTAGAAATATTGACATAATAAGTCATTGGAGCCGGCTTGGGATTTCCAAGTTCCAGGGAATTGTTTCTCAGCTAAGGAATTCACTACGTCTGTTATGCTTCTTAAGAATGTCAGTATGTTTTCCATTGGAAAAATAATCCTGTTTCTGAAAGCAAGGAAAAAAAGGTTTTTCCTGTATTTGCCTAGGAAGCAAAGGTTTGATATATATGATTAAAATAATTGTTATATTAATCTGGAAGTTAATTACTTTAAATGAATAAATTACTTAATACCATTTAATAACAATAATTAATAATAATA
>NW_006299704.1:8558-10107 GCF_000327345.1 Myotis davidii | reverse complement strand
TTTTTAAGCAACACTTTATGGACAGCAGAATCCTTTGCTTAATCATAGCTGCAAAGTCAGACCTGCATGAAGTTAAACAAGAATATAGTATTTCACCTGCTGATTTTTGCAGGAAACAAAAGCCTCCACCACAAGCCTTCACTTGCAATACTGCTGAGGCACCCAGTGAAGATATCCTTGTTAAGTTGACAACAATGGCCATGTACCTGCACATGACACAAGCTGACCTCAAGAGCTCCACGTTTTGGCTTCGAGCAAGTTTTGGTGCTACTGTTTTTGCCGTTTTGGGCTTTGCGTTATTGAAACAGCAATGATTAAAAAAAATACTGGTCCCTACCAAAACATACTTTTACGTACATTCTGAATGCTTTAAACTCTGCTAGAAATATTGACATAATTGCAGAGTTACTTTATTAATTATTTGTAATTCGTGCATAAGAGTATTTTAACGACAATTGTAACTGCAGTATGGGCTAGCTAGCATATGGAAAGAAACAGCTTAACAGCCAGACTATAAAGTGGCTAAATTCCAGAGGCCAAAAGGGAATGTTTTGTAAATAATGTATATATTCAGGCAAGATATCGTATCCCAAACTTAGTTCTAGAAATGATGTTTCTACATAGTATTGTTGATGCTCAGTAGGCTCATTCTCCTAGGCGTATGTTAGCTCATGGTTCACTTATTTATTTCACATTTACCGGAATGGTCTTTGGATCCTTGAAGTACACAGGCACAATTTGCCACTTTCTCTCCTTGTTAAAAACAAACAAGCCGCCTTGACCAGTTTGGCTCAGTGGATAGAGCGTCAGCCTGGGGACTCAAGGGTCCCAGGTTCGATTTTGGTCAAGGGCAATGCGTACCTTGGTTGCGGGCACATCCCTAGCGGGGCGTGTGCAGGAGGCAGCTGATCGATGTTTCTCTCTCATCAATGTTTCTAACTCTATCCCTCTCCCCGCCTTCCTGTAACAAATCGACCCTAAACATTGTAATTCTTTTGTGATTCTTTCCAGCCGGTACCCTACCCCCATCCATTACCTCAGAGGCACCCAGACAAATTGCCTTTGGTTTAGGCCTGTGGTCAGCAAACTGTGGCTCGCGAGCCACATGCAGCGCTTTGGCCCCTTGAGTGTGGCTCTTCCACAAAATACCACGTGCGGGCGCACACGTACAGTGCGATTGAAACTTCGTGGCCCATGCGCAGAAGTCAGTTTTTGGCCTAGGCGAGTCTATTTTGAAGAAGTGGCGTTAGAAGAAGTGGGGCGTTTCAGTTGGTTGGGCGGTTAGTCGGTCCAGCGTTGGGGAAATACGGTTCAGGCAGGCCACAGGATACGCAGCGCAGGGGAGGCGCAAGCGATTCATGCATGAGTTGAGTGAGCCAGTCAGTCAGCAGTCTCATTGTGCAGTGGTTAGTGCTAGTCGTGTCCGCAAATCGCGCGCGGGTGACAAAAGTACCTACTCGAAGCAGAAAGTTACCTGTATTTTTCCAACCAGCTGCAAATCCTACAGGCATTTTTGTCATCAATTTAAGAATTGTAATTCTGTTGTGAT
>NW_006299704.1:5971-7594 GCF_000327345.1 Myotis davidii | reverse complement strand
CAGATTAATCATTCATCCATCGCTCAGGGTCTGCCCAGGGTCTGCCTGTCAGTCCTGGCAAAGTGGTGCCCCATGGGAGGAGGAACCAGGAATGCAACGAAACGCAACGGAACCCTCCAAAACTAAAAGTAAGAAAATGAAGGTAACTGCAGGAAGTCATTGGAGCCGGCTTGGGATTTCCAAGTTCCAGGGAATTGTTTCTCAGCTAAGGAATTCACTACGTCTGTTATGCTTCTTAAGAATGTCAGTATGTTTTCCATTGGAAAAATAATCCTGTTTCTGAAAGCAAGGAAAAAAAGGTTTTTCCTGTATTTGCCTAGGAAGCAAAGGTTTGATATATATGATTAAAATAATTGTTATATTAATCTGGAAGTTAATTACTTTAAATGAATAAATTACTTAATACCATTTAATAACAATAATTAATAATAATAATAATATTATATCTTTGACCACCTTCCTAGGGTTTGAATTTTAAGATATGCTTTCTCTCCTTATGAAGTAAAATTTTATACTTAAGGTATATGGGGCCGAAACCGGTTTGGCTCAGTGGATAGAGCGTCGGCCTGCGGACTGAAGGGTCCCGGGTTCGATTCCGATCAAGGGCATGTACCTGGGTTGCGGGCACATCCCCAGTGGGGGATGTGCAGGAGGCAGCTGATCGATGTTTCTAACTATCTCTCTCCCTTCCTCTCTGTAAAAAGTCAATAGAATATATTTAAAAAAATAAATTTAGAAAAGGTATATGGGGCGCTCTGACAAGTAAGAAAATAATAATTATATTCTATTTATATATGATATTAGATTCTGATATGCTTTCATTTATAACTGTTATAATATTGTGCTTTACAAAAAGCACAATATGTCATATTACTCTATAAAGTATCTAGATTTATATAAATAATGGCAAGAAAAATCAGATGAAAAAGAGTTTAATTATAGGACTAAATAAACTAAAAATAATTATAATTTTGGTAATTATTGTTCTCATGGCAATGTGTTTGCATGGTTCCAATAAGAATCTGATTTCTTCATAACAGGACATAAGTCAGTTTCCAATGGTAGTTTTATTAACCAAAGCTTTGCTGGAATGTCATGTCTGAGAGAGACAAGCCAGGACTCTGGATGTCACCAGGATGCTCTAAGGAACGAAGACTGACTGAAGCCGATAAGCCCCTTGGATAAATAGCCTGGTCCCTTGTTTGGTTACGTAGTTCATGGCAGTCTTTCCAGGTAAGGAACAAAGGTTGCTTTCCAGAGAGATGGCATGAAAGAAACCTCAAGACACCTGTAGGAACCTCAACTTGAGTACTACACCCCAACTCTATAGGTATTGCAGGTGAAGCCTGATAGCAACTGTGTGGCTTAGCTTCTTTGCCCTGGGGGTAAGCTTTATCATGGGATTCCAGCAAGGCATATATGTGTTTTAACATCTACACTAATAAAAGAGAAACATGGTAATTGGCGTACGACCGCTACCCTTTTAATTGGCTAATCAGCGAGATATGCAAATTAATTGTCAGCCAAGGCAGCTTGAAACTAACATGAGGCTTGCTTGCTTCAGTGACGGAGGACTCCAACGTTCCCCGCCTGCCGCTGCAGGCCTCTGAGCCTGCAGTTTAA
>NW_006299704.1:1133-2676 GCF_000327345.1 Myotis davidii | reverse complement strand
GACGAGGCGTGGCCCCTGCCCGCCCAGCCACTCTCAGTGCCATGGTACGTCCCAACGCTGGGCGGCGGGCAGGCGGCTGGGGTCGCAGTGCGGCCCTGGCCCGGCAGCAAGGCATATATTTTTTAATAGTCTATGTAAGCAAATCTTATCCTTGTGTTCATACAAATAATCAGGCCAAATTATAACTAGATTTAATACAGTGAGTAAATTAGTCTTTAATAAAAATTTTAGGGAGAACAATTGTTTCAACAGGAGATTATTAGAAACTGTTCTAACGTTTGCCTAATAATACTAAATTTTATAATACAGTTTCTCTCCACCCGATTACAACCCCTACTTACACCTAGGCAATACCATCTCTACCCACCATTGCCACCTCCTTATATGCCCAGTCCCCATCATCCCTCTGACAGAGAGCAAGGATCTCTTGGCTCTGAGAAAAACCTCTGACCTGCCTCAGTAGGAAGTAATTACAGAACAAACCCAGCGTCCTCTTTTCCTAAAAAAATTCAGAGCAAAGATTCTAGAGGGGGATGTAGTAGGCATTAGACAGACATGACCAGAGCATCACAGACACATCCCTCCCAGCCAGGGGTGCCCTCTGTCAGGCGGGAGACCGCTTTCCCCGATTGGAGGTGGAGGCCGTGGTGGCCGGGCGTGGGGGATCCAAGAGTAGCCCCAGGGGTCCCCCCACCAAACCCTCAACACCGCCAAGGCGAGGAGGGGAGTGGCCGAGCCGCTCTCCTGGGCCCAGGGTGGGTGTGTGGGGGTGGGGAGGTGGAGTGTTGCAGAGTGGCAGGAAGGGGGCGGGTGTCCTAGTGGACCTCAGGGCCGGCCCTGCCTTGGCCACGGGGCGGAGCTTGGGCAAGGAAAATATAAACCTCAGAAAGCCCTGTCCCCGCACCCCACTCGGGGACCTGGTGCTCCGCCGCCACCGGACTCCGCACACCAGCCGCCCCAGCCCGGACCAGATCTCTTCTTGCAGAGCCATCAGCTGTCTCTGGCCCGCCCATCTCCTGATCTTCGAAAAGATGCAGAAGGGCTCCTTCCTGTGGGGTTGCGATTGCCTGAAATGCGGAAGGGGGTGTCCACCGCCACTGGGTAGGACGAAGCCCCCCGAGGGATGGCACAAAGCGAGGGGCGGCCTGGGCCTGGGGTGCGGCCCGCGGGGTTGCCTTAGCGGTTGGGGACCTCCCCCCGCAGCACCGGGGGTTCGATGGGTTCCCCGGGTTGTGGGTCCCCTGTTGCCCTCGCAGAGCACAGATCGCTTGGGGCTTGCATGGGTGCGGGAGAATGGAAGGGACACGCCCCTGCAACGCAGGGCTGCTGTCTGTGAGGCGCGAGACAGAATCTGTGTTGGGCAGGCTGAGGTATTACCCACTGAGCCAAACCAGCTAGGACAGGATATGACATTTCTTAACCCTCCAGCAGTGGACCTTCGTTTTTTTTCACCAGGAGTGTGGTAAAAAACCTTAGATCACCTTTTTGGATTCTTATTACTCAAGTTACTAAGAATATTACCAGTGGCATACAGGGAGCTCAT
>NW_006299704.1:0-616 GCF_000327345.1 Myotis davidii | reverse complement strand
TTACAGAATACATGTAGCTGAAATCTGATTTGCAATTGTTTTTCTTTTTTACAAAAGGTATTTTTTGTTGTTGTTTTGTTTGCTTGTTGTCACCAATCACTAGCCAATAGTAAGGTTTTCTGGTGTTGCGCAGTAATGCACCATGTTGTTTTTCCTTTTTACCCCTTTATCCATTTTACCCTCCCCCAACCATGGGAGCCACTAGTCTGTCCTCTGCATCTATGTGGATGTTTTGTTTTTTAATTCCACATATAATCCAGATCATATGGTATTTGTCTTTCTCTGTCCAACTTAGTTCACTTAGCATCATGCCCTGAAGGCCTTTTATGTTGTTGCAAATGTCAAGACGTCATTCCTTTTTATGACTGAATAACACTCTCCTGTGTGTATGCCCCAAATCTTCTTTATCCAGTTGTCTGTGGGTGGACACTTAGGCTGCTCCCATAGCTGTGCTCTTGTAAGTAATGTGGCAATAAACACAGAGGTACAGATATCTTTTTGAATTAGTGTTTGGGATTTCCTCACAGAACCATAAGTGAAATTGCTGAGTTGCATCAGTTCTATGTTTAATTTTTTGAGGAACTTTTTCCCTAGTGGCTGCACCAATTTATAATCC
>NW_006299703.1:0-549 GCF_000327345.1 Myotis davidii | reverse complement strand
GGATGTATTTTCATTGTTAAAAATTGAACATAGCCCAGCCAGTCTGGCTCACTGGATAGAGCGTCGGCCTGGGGACTGAAGAGTCCCCGATTCGATTCCGGTCAAGGGCATGTACCTCGGTTGTAGGCACATCTCCAGTAGGGGGTGTGCAGGTGGCAACTGATCGATGGTTCTCTCTCATCGATGTTTCTAACTCTCTATCCCTCTCCTTTCCTCTCTGTAAAAAATCAATAAAATATACTTTTTAAAAAATTGAACATGATTAAAGCATAGTGATTAATCACAAAAACAATATGTAATTATATATGCGTTTTCCGATGGTCTTAGGCGACCCCTGTGAAAGGGTTGTTCGATCCCCAAAGGGGTTGCGACCGACAGGTTGAGAACCACCGCTCTAAGAGGTAAATGTAAGCTGTTATCAGCAACTGAAGCTCAGTTGCACTCTCTTGGTGAAGGAGGTGTGTTCAGGACACCAACATCTACACCAAATAGCCAATAAACATGTAAAAGGATGCTTGTGCTCATTGGTTTTAAAAATGGAAACTAAAG
>NW_006299702.1:0-806 GCF_000327345.1 Myotis davidii | reverse complement strand
CAACACAAGGATACACAAGAAACAAGAATATACATCAAGAATATGACTCCCATAGTCGCGTCTGAACAAAAGCGAAATCTACTTCCATTTCGTCAATATTTGGACAGATAAAAACGATGTGATATCACCAACGTTACCCGTTCTCAATGAGGTATCATGATTCCAGTAAAGCCAACCATAAATTCAACATGTAAATCGATACGAAACACTGGTTGTGATACACAACAAAGATATAATCAAAGAGATCTCAAAACAAGAATCTAAGACAAATAGACCAACAGCAGCATTTTCGTAGTATTGACATTAGCCCATATAAGCAGAAATGCGATCACAGGGATGATATGTGGGAACAAATCGTCTACGAATGCTGGTGCTCAAAATGAATGTTATAATTGTTAGCTTTGAGACACTAGAGAGAATTCAGAAGCATCAAATGTGAAAGAGAAAAGCAATTGCAATATGACTCATACTCTTCAATCAGATACAAACAAACAATGGAAAACAGCTGGACACTCAAGAAACCGAAATACACACACCCTACAACCACTCATTCAAGACGTCCACATAGACCAGTGTGAACATTGCTCACTTTGTCAATACATGGGCAATATCGGACACGACACGACATCTCCGGCATATCACGTATTCGGTGGTGTTTCTGGCGTCCAATAACGCAGATCATTATTTAAAACCGAAAGGATGAAACTGTTTTCTTTTTTGATATACTACAGTGTAAAACATAACATTATAAACCCTTCATTATCCATATCAAACAGACGGAGAGTAACATCCGCGTCTGCCAAATA
>NW_006299701.1:290-893 GCF_000327345.1 Myotis davidii | reverse complement strand
GAAAAAGGTGGATGGCTTCTTGCTCCGTTTCTGAAATGCATAAATCACACATTGCTTCACCGTTCCAGCAACGGTCGCTATACGGTCGCCGTAATGGATATCAACCAACCGAGACGATAATTTGTAATGTGTGTTTCTAATGATAAATGATTATGAGAATCCTTGTTGCATTGTCGATCTTTTGTAGGAATTGTTTGTGTCATTCCCTGGGACGATATGCAATTGTAGCAATTTACACTATGTTATGACGCTTTGCTCCATGATAGGTTGGAATGTCCTACATACGGTTTTACTGAGCGGGAGGAGACAAGGTCTTTACTACTACTGAACATGTGTTGTGTGTCTGGGATGCAGCATTTGAAATTGTGGAATGCATGTAGAATTAGAATAATGGGAAGGAGCTTTGAATGTTACTTTATTATGTGGCTGTATCTGGTTCACGAGTAAATTTGAGAGGACGGTTGTAGACTATCCGCCAGCTGATGTTCAGCTCAGTCAGAACCAATATTCAATTGAGTCACTTCAGGCAGTGTAACCTATGCTCTGATTGCTTGTTCAGTTGGTGAGTCTTTTTTATTGAGTTGATTTTCTTTAAAGAATTTC
>NW_006299701.1:0-243 GCF_000327345.1 Myotis davidii | reverse complement strand
TGTGTTGATTAACTCCGGTATTGTTTTGTTGGTGAAGGAATGTTCTCTGGGCAGGAAGTAGTTTTGTATATTGGCTGAGTTTTTTACAGAACATTCCTAGACTAGGCCCAATGTGAAAACGGCTGATGTATCTTTTGGTTTGCAACGGTTGAAGAGGCATTTGCATTACTTGGCTTGTGCTAGAGACGTTTCTTGAATGTGTGTTTGATACTTGCCGGATTTTCCGTATTTGTTACGGGAACG
>NW_006299700.1:0-665 GCF_000327345.1 Myotis davidii | reverse complement strand
CTCACTGAGGCCGTTTCAACCTCACCAGGGCCGATGCAACCTAACCAGGGCCGTTTCAACTACACTGGGACCGTCTCAACCTCACCGGGGCCGTCCGGACCTTACCGGGCCCATCTCGACCTCACTGGTACTTTCTGAACCTCACCTGGGCTGATTCAACTTTACCGGGCCCGTCTCAGCCTCACCGGTGCTGTCCCAACCCCACCAGGGCCATCTCAACCTCATAGGGGCCGTCTCGACTGCACAGGGACCGTCTCGACATCACCGGGGCTGTTTCAACCTCACTGGGGCCGTTTCAACCTTACCAGGGCCATCTTAACCTCACTGAGGCTGTTTCAACCTCATGGGGGCCGATTCAACCTCACCAGGGCCGTTTGAACCTCACTGGGGCCATTTTGACCTCACCAGGGCTGCCGCAACCTCACCGGGGCCATCTTGACCTCACTGGTGCCGTCTCAACTTCATCGGGGCCAATTCAACCTCACTGGGGCCATCTCAGCCTCACTGGGGCCGTCCCAGCCTCACTGGGGGTGTCTCAACCTCACAGGGGCCGTCTCAACCTCACTCGGGCCATTTCAACCTCACTGGGGCAGTTGCAACCTCACCAGGGCCGTCTCAACCTCACCGGAGTTATTTCAACCTCACCGGGGCTGTTTCAGCCTCAC
>NW_006299699.1:0-432 GCF_000327345.1 Myotis davidii | reverse complement strand
TAGGCCATTGATAAGAAAAAACTGCTGCGCACACCGTGGGTGGGGTTGTAAATTGGGTACAGCGTGGGTGGGGTTGTAAATTGGGTGGGGGGGAATCTCAGGGAATCACCAAGGCAGAGCAATGGCTGCCAGTCAGTTATGCACTGGAGAGGTCCTCGTGCAGGAACAATGACCACTGCCAGCACCTCCATCTCAAAGAAAGCCGCCCTCACGTTCCGGCCTGATGCCAGACAGTCCAGATTCTCCCTGTATGAGTCTGGATCCCCAGAGTATCACCCAGAACTGGAGTTCAGAGCTATCAGGAGCTTATATCTCTCTCCCTATTGAAAAAAGCAGCACACCTGGTTCCCACCCCATTCTGCGGGTGCCACCGCACCTCCTACCAATCTCAGTGTGCTCTCTTCTTTACCTCTAGTTGTAGAACTTCCACTC
>NW_006299698.1:0-1137 GCF_000327345.1 Myotis davidii | reverse complement strand
GTGCACAAATTGGTGCACCGGGCCTCTAGCATTTTTATAAGTCTGTAACATCTGTAACAAGTCTTCCAGACCAAAATTGACAAAAAGTTATGACTTCATGAATTGTTTTTTAGTAGTACTTGTTAAGTACATGTTTGTTGGCTTAAATTCACTTGAATAATAGCAACTCACATGCTGAAATATTTGGTAATAATAGTCATTAAACAAACAGCAATTTTGCTTCTTGAATTAGAACAAATAGGCCATAACATGGAAGGATACATTGATTTAAACCCCATCATAATGTGTGTCTGAGAAAGTTGAAAGCTAATGAAATACAATTTTAAAATGAAAGAATGCTTCTAAAACCAAAGCTAAAATAATAACACAGAGAATAAAATAATAAAAATGGAAATAAAACAACAGTTAGCTGCAAAATAGCATGGTTTCTGACAATATATCTGAGATGACCCAATCTCATTACTTTATTAAACCTAGGATAATAGAGTTCAGAAAGTCATTTCATAGGTTTTAGAGAACAGAGATTTGCATATTATATTTGAAATTGAAGCATAGAATTAAATTACATGAGTTCATTTACTCCCTTATACTTTCTGATAAAATGTTCTCTAGCAAATCATTTAATACTATTAATTATACATATATTCTGTAGCAAAATCTAAGATCATTGTAGAATTTTCACTGAAGGGGAAATTTTCAATGTGAGAACACTTTAGATTTTGGTGGGTAAAGGGAAAACACTGGGATCTAAAAATGAAGAATGATAGTGTCTTCTACTTAGCATAAGAATTTATTTTAAAAATGTGTCTAGACGTTTTCTGTTTCACTGATGATTTTAACACAGGAACACCTTACTATTGTCTTCCTTTATTTTTTCTTATTGTATGACTAGAAGCTCAGCACACGAAATTTGTGTGTAGGTACAGTCCCTAGGCTTGGCCTGCAATCAGGGCCATCTTCCTCGACTGCTGGCAGCCGGCCCCACCCCCCACCACCACACATCCCTGGTTCCCCCCCATTCACCATCAGGCGATCAGAGCTTCCCGGCTGGTGAAAGGGATCAAGAGGTGGTCAGTGTGCCTCATGGTGATGGTAGAGCAGTCATTCTGGTCATTCTGCCATTAGAGTCAATTTGCA
>NW_006299697.1:0-329 GCF_000327345.1 Myotis davidii | reverse complement strand
ATATGCTAGTTCTATTTTCCATCTTTTGAGGAATCTCCATAGCCTATCTAATAAAAGACAAAAAGGGTAATTGACCGTACCTTCCCAACACTTCCCATTGGCTAATCAGGGCAATATGCAAATTAACCACCAACAAAGATGGTGGTTAATTTGCATATCTAGGCTCCAAGCTGTGGAGCGAAGGCAAAAGGCCCCAAAGCCAGCCGAGCAGCGAGGCCTCACAGCCCCGAGATCAGCGGAGCCTCGAGGCCTCACGCCCCAGGGAGCCGCGAGGCCTGATGGCTGGGTGGTGGTGGGGGGGGCGGTCTCTGGCCGGAGCCCAGCCAGAG
>NW_006299696.1:0-358 GCF_000327345.1 Myotis davidii | reverse complement strand
TGTAATGAAGGGTGAGTTTGCAGTAGCATTTGGGGAGCGGGGTTGGGGGAGGGTGATGGTTTAAAAATTGTAACATCAATTTATAAAAAATAGTATTAGAGAGGAGAGTCAAACTACCTATCCATTAAAACAAACCAATAGGATTTCTAAGTGGAGGTGGTAGCTTCAATCCAGGCATTTAAATACCCTTGGAATGATTAAGCATATATTTCAAAAATAGAAAAAAAATCTAGAAAATGTGTGTGTGTGTGTGTGTGTGTGTGTGTGTTGGGGAGGTGGGGGGGCGGGTGCCTGTTGCACACCAAATTAATGCACATAAAACCAAGTGAAGCATTCATTGGATGGGGAGGAACAGCTC
>NW_006299695.1:0-352 GCF_000327345.1 Myotis davidii | reverse complement strand
AGAGAATTAGGAAAACAATCCCATTTATAATTGCATCAAACAATAAAATAAAATACTTAGGAATAAATATAACCAAGGACCTCAAAAAAAAACAAAAAAAAGAGAGAGAGAATTAGGAAAACAATCCCATTTATAATTGCATCAAACAATAAAATAAAATACTTAGGAATAAATATAACCAAGGACCTCAAAAAAAACCAAAAACCCGTATTTGAAAAATTATAAGATATTGAAGACAATACAAACAAATGGAAGCTCCTGGAAAGGAAGAATTAACATTGTTAAAATGGCCATAGCACTCAAAGCAATCTATAAATTAAATGAAATTCCTATCAAAATACCAATGGCATTT
>NW_006299694.1:0-250 GCF_000327345.1 Myotis davidii | reverse complement strand
TCCCTTGTTGCTGCTGCATTGCCCTTGGTCCCCGGCGTTGGTGCTGCACTTCTGCTCACAGGCGCAGGTTTTAGGAAAGTCCCTGGATGGAGAACCTTCCTGCCTTCTCAACTGAGGCCCCACTTCCTTCCTGCTTTGGCTGCAGGGGTGGGCGGGCCCTAGGGTGTGATCTTCCTCAGCCTCAGACCCACCTTCCCTCTTCCTCTGGGGCCCTCCATCTGGACAGAGCTGACCTCTGCTGGAGACAGGC
>NW_006299693.1:0-294 GCF_000327345.1 Myotis davidii | reverse complement strand
GTCCCCTCAGCCCAGCCTCCACCCTCTCCAATCAAGGAAATCCCTCTCAGAATCTGGGACTGCTGGCTCCTAACTGCTCACCTGCCTGCCTGCCTGCCCTGCCAGTCTGATCGCCCCTAACCGCCTCTGCCTGCTGGCCTGGTTGCACCCAACTCCCCCCCACACCCCACCCTCTGGCCCGGTCGCCCCTGGTTTCCCTCCTATGCTGGCCTGGTTGCCCCCAGCTGCCCTCCTTTGCTGGCCTGGTCGCCCCTTACTGCCCCCTCCCCTGCTGCCCTGGTTGCCCCCAACTGC
>NW_006299692.1:0-233 GCF_000327345.1 Myotis davidii | reverse complement strand
GTTGCTTGCTCCCGCCTCCCTGACCCAGCCCCAGGGGGTTCATGCCACCCACCTCCGCCCCTCCTTCGACTGCAACGTGCACAAATAGGTGCAAACCAGCCCTTCCCCGGAGCATTCTCCCCATCCATTGAGGTTCCGCTTCCTGGCGACTGTGGGCTGTTTGGCTCAAATGAACTCGCGAAATGCTTTACCGGTTTGAGTGTGTGTGTGGTTTCTTTTATGTTAACAGGACT
>NW_006299691.1:0-957 GCF_000327345.1 Myotis davidii | reverse complement strand
CTGGCAGCCACTGCTCACACCTGCTGACGGCACTGAGCTATTGGGGCCAGTGCCAGGCACCAGCAGCGGGTGCCAGCACCAGGTGGGACCAAGAATTTTCAATAACCACTAGAAGCTCACCCTAGTCCCCTGTCTGCCTGCAGCCACTTGCACCCACAGATGGCATCAAGTGATGGGATCTGCACCAGCAGCAGGTGTGAGCGGCATCTACTGACCTAGTCTCCCCTTAGGGTCAGAGGGAGGTGGAGAAGCCCTCAGGGGTGATCAGGGCTGGCAGCTACTGCTCGCTCCCACTGACAGCACCAAGCGATCGGGACCAGCGCCAGGTGCCAGCAGGAGGTGTGAGTTTTGCAGCTCCAGTGCCGGCAGCAGATGCGAGCACCAGTTGGGACCACAGCACGTGGGAGCAAAGAATTTTCAGTAACCACCAGAGGCTCGCCCCAATTACAGCAACCTACACCCCACCTGTGTCTGGTACCTTGGCTCACCTACCCCACCATTCCACCGTGGCTGACGCCCTCATGTTCTGTGACCTGCCTCCTGATGATAACACCTGCCATGTTCCCCGCATGCCCCTGGTGGTTTGGTTATTCTGCCGTTTGGTTCAGTTGCATAGCAGGGTTTTATATATATAGATATCTGTTTACACAAAAATCATGCATCTATATCAGTACCTCAAGTTGCAGTCCAATTCTACAAGCTTTCTTTTATTTTGTCTTTCCAGAATTGAACCTGACTTCTCTGTCAGTTATAAACTTTGCTCCATTTTGTCATTTATATATGTGTGTGTGTGTATGTACTATATCCTCTATCAGTGATGGCGACCCTTTTGAGCTCGGCGTGTCAAAATTTTGAAAACACCTAATTTAACTCTGGTGCTGTGTCACATATAGAAATATTCATAATTTTTTTTGCTATTTGCAACATAGTAAAAAAAAAAAAGATTTATATTTTTGA
>NW_006299690.1:0-813 GCF_000327345.1 Myotis davidii | reverse complement strand
CACAGATGTGGAAACAACCTAGTGTCCATTGATTGACACTTGAATAAACAAGATCTGGTGCATATATATAGTAGAATGCTATCCTATCTAATAAAAAGGGAATACGCTAATTGACAATCACACCCTCACAAGATGGCAGGGTCCACAGCCACAAGATGGCATCACCAGCTCTCCTCAACCCCACCTCATCCGGCTGGAGTCCCTCAGTCCCCTCAGCCCTGAAGGGGAGGGCAGTTGGGGATGATCATGCCAGCAAAGGAGCAGTTAGGAGTCAATCAGGCAGGCAGGGGAGCAGTTCGTGGGCAATCAGACAGACAGGCAAGTGAGTGGTTAGGAGCCAGCAATGCTGGATTGTGAGAGGAATGTGCAACTGCTGATTTAGGGATCACGCTAAACCGGCAGCCGGACATCCCCCACGGGGTTCCAAATTGGAGGAGAGGATGCAGTCTGGGCTGAGAGTCACCCCCTCTCATCTGTCCCCCATGCATACTTTTTGTGCACTGGGGCTCTAGTTCAATCATCAAAAAGAATGAAGTCTGGACATTTCCAACAACATAGATGGTCTTCCAAGGCATGATGCTAAGTGAGCCAAAATGGACAGAGAAAGACAAATACCATATGATCTTGCTAATATGTGGAATTAAAAACAAAATAACCTCATAGATACAGATGACAGATTTGTGGCTCCCAGGGCTTGGGTGTTGGTAAGAATGGATAAAGGGAAGTTAAAAGTTAAAAAAGGAAAAACTGGTGCATTACGAAGCAGCATGAAACACTTTCCTACTGGCTGGTGACTGGTGACCACAAGGAAAC
>NW_006299689.1:660-866 GCF_000327345.1 Myotis davidii | reverse complement strand
GGCACCTGCCCCGGATTGGACCACCGGGCCGCCCGCCGGCTCCTCCACTCCGCCCTGGAGGGCGGGGCCAGGCGCATTGACGTCACGCAGGGACCACCTGGGCGGTGGCTGGGAGGCTGAGCGCAGAGCGAGAGTTGGTGAGGTTAAGGCGGGGAGGATGGCGGACCCTGCACCGCAGACCCCGCCTCCCGGACCCCGACCCGCCG
>NW_006299689.1:0-498 GCF_000327345.1 Myotis davidii | reverse complement strand
GGGCTCCCCCCGGGGCCGCACGGGCTCCTTGCCAGGAGGCGGCGCCCCCAGGCCTGGGCTGCGGGCGACTCCTAAGGTTGCGGGGTGCCCGGTGGATCCGAGTTTGGACTCGGAAACTGCAGGTGCATCCGGGGACCCTGCTGACAGGTGCCCCCTCCACTGCGTCCTCTCGCTTCGCGCAGGGGGCTCTGTGGCCCAGCCTGGGAGGGGGCGCCTTGGGAGCGGCTCCTCTGGGCGTGGGAATCCCGAGCGCCTCCCTCCTCGCCCCCTTCTGGAGCCGGGGCTTGAAGGAAGCCTGTTCCCGGGACCGAGCGGGGTCTTCCAGGGAAGGCGACCCGGGCGGCAGAGGGTGGAGCTGGTCCTCGTGGTCCCCGCCCTCTGCTGGCTCCTGCGGAGCTGCGTGCCCGCGGGAGGGTCCATGTGCCCTGGGTCTCACCAACCAGATGTGGGCTGTGGCCTGTGCCCCACGGTGGGCGCCTACTTTTGTTTGGAAACTGA
>NW_006299688.1:0-201 GCF_000327345.1 Myotis davidii | reverse complement strand
GGCTTACTTCACTTAGCATAACTTCTGATGCCCTCCACCTGCAGGGCCACCCGGTGATGTCACCAGCTGATGTCACCTGCCACAGAGGAACAGAGCATTACTTCAGCCGAACGCCCAGGTGCGCACTTTATCCCCAGGCTGCTGGAGCGCAGTGCGCATGGGCAGCCTGAGGTGGTGGGCAGGGAACCTCCGAGATTCTGG
>NW_006299687.1:0-468 GCF_000327345.1 Myotis davidii | reverse complement strand
AACAAAGAGAGAGAACCCAAATAAACTAAATCAAAAAATGAAAGAGGTAAAGTAACAACTGACCCTACTGATATACATAGGATTGTAAAAAAAAAAAAATACTATGAACAACTCTACTCCAAAAAACTGGACAACCTGGACGAAATGGACACATTCCTAGAAATATACAAGCTTCCAAAACTCAATCAGAAAGAATCAAAAAACCTGAATAGGCAGATAACTACTGATGAAATTGAAACAGTAATCAAAATGCTTCCAGAAAACAAAAGGCCTGGACCAGATGGCTTCACAGGGGAGTTTTACCGAACATTCAAAGAAGAACTAAAACCAATCCTTCCCAGACTTTTCCAAATAATTCAATAGGTAGGCACACTTACAAGTTCTTTCTATGAAACCAGGATTACACTAATCTAAAAACCAGATAAAGACACCACTAAGAAAGAGAATTACAGGTCAATATACCTGATG
>NW_006299686.1:0-1200 GCF_000327345.1 Myotis davidii | reverse complement strand
CAGAGCTTTTATCCCATAAAATTATTTCACCATCCCTTTAAAAAGACCTGCTCAGAGAAATATTGGTTAGATCCAATGGTTCAAAACCCAAAGATTTGATAAATCATAGTATTAGATTTTGCAACATCCTTGCTTCTCTCCATTTTCTGTGAATTCTGAAGCATTCACATTAAATTCAAACTAACTTAATTTAAAAACTTCTTTAAGACAGCGTTTAGGATAATTAGATAGCCATATCTTGTGATCAGAAGATCAATATCACAAAGGCTGCTCATAGCAACCCTAACATGCTTCTATAGAGGTGCATGGCCGGTCTTGGGGTCTTGGTCTGGGGGGCAAGTTCTGCCTAACTGAAAGTCCAATATCTTTAGAACTGACTAATGTCAAAATATGATGGCTAAAAGTAATCATTTAAAGTCGTTAAAAAGATACATATGTTTATACTAAGTATAAAAGCTTGTGAAATATTAGATAAAAACTTAAGCAGATCTTTATATGGCTCACAAGTTTGCAGTCCATAAGAGAATATAAAACTAACCACTTGAGATTTAATGTGACAATGGAAATGGGAGATTGGGAAAAGGCAATGCAAAAGCATTTCCAAAATACTATAAGCATTTAAAGCATAAAAATATGCTAATACATAAAAATAATATTTTATAAATAAGCCATCAAACCTAAAATAAAATGGAAAAACAGTGAAGACTAAATTAAGAACCTAAAACACAGTTCAAATAAAATTATTTCATTTTTAAATGTATGCATTCCTTAAGTAGTTTGTTCCATGAAATAACACTCATAAAAGAAACTATCTCTTCTGGAAAACACTAATAACTAATTAAAGCTACCAATTCACACAGCTGGAACATGAATTATTAATGAACTATGGGTTGGTAATAAGAAAGCATAAGAGACAGCTTAGCACTGTAAAATACCACAGAAATAGGAGAATCAGCTCTCTGGAGGAAGAGCAATAAAGCAATCTCTACAATTGAATTCAAATATTCATATTTGAAAACTACAGATTCCTGGTGGAAGTAAGAACAAATAATATATAAATTCTATTAATAAACATTATTAATGAAGCTAACTGCTAGACAGAGTAATAATTATTTTATACATAGCACAGTGGATACAAATTTTTCTTTAAATTGTTATGCCCACCTACTCATTAAAAATGGGTGCATGAAGGTCTATTTT
>NW_006299685.1:0-493 GCF_000327345.1 Myotis davidii | reverse complement strand
TAATCTTACATTTTTGGAGGCCACTTAATTAAACTCTTGTGAATGATTAATAAAATAAATCATGCCAATTAATAGCCATAGTCAGCTATAGGGCATTAGATCAGTGTGCAAATAGATCAAGTAGGTAAAGAGAAATGGTGGTGTGTGTAAAACATAAGCATAATGAGAACTGGTGCAATAATCTCATATAATCAACAAGACAGAGAGAGAGAGAGAGAGAGAGAGAGAGAAACATCAATGATGAGAGAGAATCATTGACAGCTGCCTCCTGCATACCTCACACTGGGGATCAAGTCTGCAACCTGGGCATGTGCCCAGGTGAGGAATCCAACTGTGGCTTCGAGGTTCATAGGTTGATGCTCAATCACAGAGTTATGTCAGCTGGGGCCTTGCTTCCCTCCCTCCTTTCCTCCCACCCTCCCTTCCTTCCTTTCTCCCACCCTCCCTTCCTCTTTCTCTCCCTTCCTTCCTTCCTTCCTTCTTGCCTTCCTTC
>NW_006299684.1:0-452 GCF_000327345.1 Myotis davidii | reverse complement strand
CAGAAACACATGCCCTTAGGAGAGCTACCCTTTACCACACCCGGGCTGCTGTTCCCACATCTGGGCAGGTTCAGCTGTAGTCTGTGTCTGCTCATGGGGGAGTCGTGGGCCCCAGGGACCGAGCGGGTTGAAGAAAGCACACCTACCACGTTCTCTCGTATCAAAATAGAGCGATTTATTCAAGACACTGAACAGGAGCTATTGATTCTCTTGGAAGAAATGAGCTACCACACGCAAGGTGATCATTTTTGTAAGAGCGCGTGAGGGTGCGCGGGGTCGGGGGACGGACGCAGGCGGACAGGGTGGAGGTGCTGCCGGAGAAGCACAGTTGCTGGCACGTCTGACACAGATGACAAACACCGCAGGAGCCACAGTTCGAAGCCCTGAGGCGGGGCGGAGGGGACGTTTGTGCATTTGACCCGGAAACACGATTTGTGAAGAAAGAAAGGTGG
>NW_006299683.1:0-392 GCF_000327345.1 Myotis davidii | reverse complement strand
AACCAATAATAATCAAGGGAAGTGCATGCCATCTCGATGACCACATCCTGTACTGACTCGCACCTGGCCAATCAGCGGGGCCCACAGTCCCCTCTACTGCCCTCACTCCACCCCCCTATTAAACCCCCTGTCCCATCAGGCCTCGGTCTCTCGGCCACTGGACTTTCCGCTGTGTCGGTGGGTCTGGTGAACTGGGAACACAAGCTGGCTTGCATTAAAAAGGACTCTTTGCTTTTGCATCGGACTGACTGGCTCCCTTGGGGTCTTGGGAACATTGAAATCTGGGCACAACAATGGCTACACTCTGAGTTTGGGAAAATAGTGAAGGGAGAAGAATTGCGTACACAAGGCTCCAGAAACACAAGCCCAAGTTTGTTCAGAAGTTCCTCATA
>NW_006299682.1:0-408 GCF_000327345.1 Myotis davidii | reverse complement strand
CACACACACACACACACTCACACACACACCCTACCCTTCCCACTCACTGTGAATTTTTTAACAGACAGGATTTCATCAAACACAAGGCAGGAAAACTTACTCAGAGATTTTTTCCCCCCAAACTATGTACAAAACAGAGTCCCTAGGGCGTCCCACAAAACATTACCTATTTTGTTTATCACAGACTCAGCTACGTAGAAGGGCTCCTGGCATGTAGTAAACCATACTATAACCAGGCCTGGTTGCCCCAACTTCCCTCCTCTGCTGGCCTGGTCCCCCCCCAACTGCCCTCCGCCTGCTGGCCTGGTCCCCCCCAACTTCCCTCCTCTGCTGGCCTGGCTCCCTCCAACTGCCCTCCCCCTGCAGGCCTGGTCACCCAATGTTCCCTCCCTTGCTGGTTTGGTCCCC
>NW_006299681.1:0-459 GCF_000327345.1 Myotis davidii | reverse complement strand
GGCATGCGCCCTGACCAGGAATTGAACCTTGACTGCTTCCTTCATAGGTCGATGCTCGACCACTGGGCCACACCAGCTGGGCTGATGGCAGTAGTTTTCACTGCTTGCGAATATTTGCTGTCACTGAGGCTAGGCTGGTCTGCCCAAGAAATGAGGAGAGAGATGGTCCTGTCAATATAGGGTTGCCATCTTAATTTTCTAACAACAGAGGGATATATTGGATTTATATGAAACCACCTTTCAAGACTTTACTTAGGTATATGTACAACTGACGAGCAAGGGAATGCAGTTTTCTAATGTGCACTATTTGGTGAGGTTGAACATGCAGATAAAGCTGAGAAACCGTCACAGGTGAAATAGCTTCTCTGTTACCCACAGCCATGTTGGGAAAAAATAGGCTTACTCTTGTGAGTATGCCAAAAACATAGTTAATTCTCTTTTTCAAGTAACTATTTTATA
>NW_006299680.1:4808-5235 GCF_000327345.1 Myotis davidii | reverse complement strand
CAAAACAATGGTGGGGGTGAGTCACATTGCTAAACCGTGCTAACACTTCATCCACAAATAAGACACTAGCAGTCAAGACCCAACTACTTCAGGAGAATGCAAATAGCTCAAGTAGGAAGCTCCACTAGATTACCAATCCCAGGAGACCTGAGTGATCACACCAGTAGAAACACCCCCAAAAGAACCTGTGGAGCAAAGCAGTTGAATCTAGCACACAGATACAATACAAATATTACAACAAAACATAGGGAGACAAAAAAGCAATCCCCAAAGAAATGAATAAAGTGCAATCAACAGAAAAGGAGTTAAATGAAATGGAGGCAACTAACGTGTACGATGAAAAAGTTTAAAATGCAAGAGGAGTGTCCATGGGAGCTTTGGGACAATACTCAACAAAACAACATCTGCATTATAGGCATCTTAGAAG
>NW_006299680.1:0-1007 GCF_000327345.1 Myotis davidii | reverse complement strand
AACCTGGAGAGGAGATTGTTCCTCCCACACGGAGAAGAGATAATGATTTCCTTGCGTTTCTGATACAGCGGCAGCAAATGCCACAGGATCTGCTATAATATCCCCAAATTCCAAATGGTTATGTTAATGTGGCTTATCGTCCTCAGTCCTCATGAGTTTAAACTGCTCAAAAGTTTAAAAGAGGCAATTAATTCTTATGGCATGCATTCCTCATTTGTGATGGGATTACTTACTAGTTATGCCTCAGAATTTTTGCTAACTCCCCTAGATTGGGAAGCTTTGGCCAAAACTTTACTGGATCCAGGAATATATTTTCAATTTAAAACATGGTGGAGAGAGGAAGCTGATGTTATGGCTAGAGAAAATGCAGCAAAACAGCCTCCAGGACCAACATTTGAGGAATTAACTGGGTCTGGGCAGGATGGGCGATTGCAAGCACAGGCACCTTTTCCAGATTTTCATATCACTCCGATAAAATTATGTTGTTTAAGAGCTTGGCAGAGCGTGGATACACCTGGGAAGGCATCTCCCGCTTTTACTAAAATTACTCAACAAGCGGGGGAGCCTTACACTGACTTTCTGTCAACACTAACAACAGCAATTAAAAAGGCTATCTCTCAGGAAGAGGCACCATATTATGTCTTCACTATTCCTTTACAACCTCAAGACTATGAGAAATTTGCATTTACTGTCCCGGATTAAATCAGGCTCAACCCACTCAATGGTATCAATAGACAGTCTTACCACAAGAAATGTTCAACAGTCCCACTATGTCAGGCATATGTGCATCAACCTTTAGAAATAGTCAAAACAAGATTTCCTAATACTCTAATTTGTCATTATGTAGATGATATTTTAATAGTTTCTGAAATTCAATCACAATTACAGGAGCTTTACCAATACCTCCTTTAAAAGTTCTAAGACTATAGATTAGAAGTAGCCCCAGGAAAGAAACAATGGCAGGAGACATGGAAATATCTTGGGCAAAAATTACCAGATGTCTCCAT
>NW_006299679.1:0-337 GCF_000327345.1 Myotis davidii | reverse complement strand
TGAATTTAAAAAGTAAAATAGAGCCAGAGCAGCCATTCCAGGGGAACTGCTTGCACATCGTGCTCCTTGAATGTTTGGAATGTTGGATTGGACACAATAACCTTTGCACTGGGCCCAAGCAGCATGTCTTACAGCAGCTATTGCCAGGGACTAGGGCTAAGGAGGAACGGGGAGTGACTGCTAACGGGCCTGAGGTTTTGGGGCGGGGGGGATGATGAAAATGTTCTGGAATTAGATACTTGTGATAGTTGCACAACTTTGTGAATATATGAAAGCCACTAAATTGTATGCTTTGAAAGGTGCATTTATTTTATTTTATTATTGATTTCAGAGAGGA
>NW_006299678.1:0-263 GCF_000327345.1 Myotis davidii | reverse complement strand
CACAATCCAGGACTGCTGGCTCCTAACTGCTCTGATTCACACTGGGCTTCTGAGGCCTGGGAATCCCTTTCTGTCATTGCCCATCCACCTTTAGAGCCATGCCTGCCTGATTGCCCCTAACTTGCCTCCCGTCAGCCTGATCACCCCTAACTGCCTTTGCCTGTCGACCTGATTGCCCCTAACTGCCCCCGCTGCCAGCCTGGTCTCCCCCAACTGCTCCCCACACTGGCCTGGTTGCTCCTAACTGCCCCCCCCAACAGCCT
>NW_006299677.1:0-211 GCF_000327345.1 Myotis davidii | reverse complement strand
AATACATCTTGATATCTGGTATTGAGATCCAACTACTTTGTTCTTTTTCAGGATCCTGCAGCTATTCGGGGTCCTTTTTTATTCCAGATGAATTTTTGGAGAGTTTGTTTTATGTCTGAAATATGTCGTTGGTATTTTCATGGGAAGTACATTGAATTGATAGATTGCTTTGGGTAGAATGGACATTTAATGATGTTGATTCTACCAATCC
>NW_006299676.1:0-531 GCF_000327345.1 Myotis davidii | reverse complement strand
AACATCCACTTTCTCTAGGACAGACAGATGGGTTCCTGCTCTTTCTTCCTGGGAAAAAGGAGGTGAAGGGGCCAAGCTATGGCTCACAAAGTACTTTGGGCAGAATCACAAAGCCTAAAAGCACAGCCATAAGTGAGAATCCTCTTTTTGGTGTGTGTGGGAGGAAGTTGGGGGTGTACAGTGACCAACAATATTCTTAATTTGAGAGGGACTAGACCGATGTGTTTGGGTGAAGTACGGCAAACTGAGTGTCAAAGGCTGTGGGAAGGGACATAGCTGTTTGGTCCACTCCATTACCAATGATTCACTTATTTGTTTATTCACTGCTCATCCATTCATTCATTCACTCAGTTCTCCATCAATTCATTTATTCATTAATTCTACAGCCATGATTGTGTATCTACCACATCCCTAGACAGAGAGCAGGGAAAGCTCCATGGATGAAATATAATCCCTCTGCTTCATGATAAGAGTGACAACAACCCATGAAGGGTTTATCTTCTAGGTGCCTCTTCTGCTTTCTCTCTTTGC
>NW_006299675.1:0-282 GCF_000327345.1 Myotis davidii | reverse complement strand
TAAAGGGCTCCAGGAGAAGTTTAACATTGTTATTATGACTCATGTAGGTAACAGGTGCTATTGTAAGCACAGAAAAGAGAGGCACGGGCTAAATCTGGAAGGAAAGGGAGGGCTTCACAAATGAGAAACTTGAACTGAGTGGTCAGGAGTATTGAAACCTGAGCAAGGAAAATGGGGAAGGGCTCAGGTAACAATATTGGAGGGGAGGACAAGTTTCCCTACTGCCCTTCTGGGTTCATCAGCTGGTCCAATAGTTAAATTGACCTAAGAGAGATTAACAGG
>NW_006299674.1:0-719 GCF_000327345.1 Myotis davidii | reverse complement strand
CTTGTGGGACAGAGGAGTTGGAAGGGGACAGAGGATGTAGGGATAGAGAAGGGAGGGGACAGAGGCTGATGGGACCAAGGAGGGAGAGGACAGAGGCTGATGGAACAGAGGAGCTAGGGGAAGTGGCTGATGGGAAGGAGGCTGAAAGGACAGAAGAAGGAGGTAACAGATGCTGATGCTAAAGAGTAGGGAGGAGACAGAGGTGGGAGGGACACAGGAGGGAGGGGCAGAGGCCAATTGGATAAAGAAGCAAGGGGGCAGAGAAGGCAGGGACAGGGAATGATGACACAGGGCAGGGAGGTGACAGAGGCTCCTGGGACAGAGGAGGAGGGAGGGGACAGAGGCTGTTGGAATAGAGAAGGGAGGGGACAGAGGCTGATGGGACGTAGAAAGGTGTGTACAGAGCCTGATGAAACAGAGGTTGATGGGACAGATGCTGACAGGACAGAGGGGAGAGGGGACAGAGGCTCATGGGAGAGAGGAGGACGGGGACAGTGGTTGATGGGACAGAGAAGGGAGAAGACAGAGGCTGATGGGACATAGGAGGGAGGGGACAAGGATGATGGGACAGGGGAGGGAGGAGGCAGAGGCTGATGGGACAGGGGAAGGAGGGGATAGAGGATGATGGGATACAGGAGGGAGGGGATAGAGCCTGATGTGACAGAGGAGGGAGGGGACAGAATTTAATGGGACAGAGAAGGGAGGCAACAGTTTGAATG
>NW_006299673.1:1943-2297 GCF_000327345.1 Myotis davidii | reverse complement strand
ATCATATCCAGAGGGACAGTTAAAGCTGGAGGGCCAGACAACAGCCTAATTTCCAGTGGCCTTCTCTTCCGGACCTTGGGCAGGGCATGGGGTTAGGGGGTCGAGCCCCAGGTTTTGGCCCGTGTCCTTCCTTGTGGCATGGGCCCAGAGAAGGCTTAGTCCCTGAATTACCCTTGGTTGGAAGATCATCACTTCATTTGGGGTTTGTGAGCGGGGGAGCTGGAAGGCCTCCTTCTTTGCCTCAGCCTTGGCCCGATCTCACTTTTGTTTTTGAATTTGGGTCTTCTCATCTCTATTATTAAAGACTTTAAAGGCCAGGTTAAGGATGTCTTTTGAGGGATTTGTGGACCTGTG
>NW_006299673.1:0-669 GCF_000327345.1 Myotis davidii | reverse complement strand
TGAAACCCAGGAAGGTATAGTGAGTGGTCCAGTAAGAGCCCTTGCAGGATTCCAGCAACCGGGCACGTGGCACTCAGAAAGACCATGATCATCCAGCTCCTGAGCCCACCTTGTGTTTGGGAAAGCCCCACAGCCACATTCCTGCAAGGCTGAACTTCTGCTGAACTCATGACACTTGCTTAGGACCCCATAGCCTTCCTCCAGACTGGTCTGGGTCGTGTGTGACTGGATAGTGGATCTCTCCTTGCCTCACCTCCTCCTGTATCAACACCAGGCGTAAAGTCATGGGTAAGTGACTTTAGTCTGTTTTCCCATGTTCCAGACTGTAATTTTGGATTTGGAGCCAGGGTACTGCATGGCCAGCCCCATGGAAATCAGCACTGGTTGGGACAAGTCCTCGGCAAAAACAGGTTCCCTCACCCACTCTCCTGACAGGATCACCTGTCACAAAGGGAGGGCTCCATCTGTTTCTGTTGAACATTAAGGGAGACAGGGACACCTTTCTCCACCTTAACCTTTGACAGAGAACAGACCTTAAGCCACTGACAGTTGTCATGGGAAATTTGCAGTCAACCATTCCCACATCATTCTCCAGACCCCTTGGGTGTCTACTTAAAAATCTTCAGACCATACGGTTCGAGCAGGACTTAAGTGACTAATTTTTTATTG
>NW_006299672.1:0-229 GCF_000327345.1 Myotis davidii | reverse complement strand
AAAAAAAATGAATGAAAATATTTTTTAAAAAAGAACCAACCAATGAATGCATAAGTGGAACAACAAATCGATGTCTCGCTCCCTCTCTCTCTCTCTCTCTCTCTCTCTCAAATCAATCAATAAAAAATTATAAAATAAACACTCAGAGGGTTTGTAGAAAATGACCGTCTCCACCCCCAATCGCGTTCTTTCTCTAACACACAGAGCCCGCCCCCCTCACACCCTTCGC
>NW_006299671.1:0-2345 GCF_000327345.1 Myotis davidii | reverse complement strand
TAAGCAAATATTTTTGTCATATCTGTTCATTTTTGTCTTACAAAAACCTTTGCTATTTTATGTTCAATGAAGAGAAAATTCAGCCTAACTCTATGAATGAATTGTCATGATCACATGTCATTTGTTTGAAGTTCGTGATACTAAGTGAAGGGTCATATGTAAAATCTTGGATTCTTTTCAGAATCTATGTTTTGAACACTACTATTATGAAATACTACATTCCAGTAGCTAAGAAGTATGAAAGTGCCAGCTAAATACTGAGCATTCTAGAATAGGACAAAGCAAATATGTTTTCTCAGAGCATGAGGTTTTATGATTTTACTAAGAAGATGATGTTAATATACAACTAGCTAAATAATAAAAGACAGGCAATGTTTATGTTTTACAGGGAAGAAAAACTGATTTTGGTTGGTTTAATAATAAGTTTTCTGGATTTCTTGAAGACTATGCAAAAAAGCCATACCCTCTGACCATAAAACATATATGTTACAGAATAAGATCTAAAATTGGAAAGGTAATGCATGGCAATTTGTTTCAAGTTTGAATATTACTCAATAGTATGTGGACATGGGAAAATAGGGATGAGCTGGTGATTTAAAGTTTCTGACCAAAATAATACTATATGTAACCTTGAGGTAATCTGTAAAAGTTGGTTAGGAAGAGAGGAGAATGGAGGGAGAGCCATAACCCATAATGGTTTTCACAATTTCCAACGAAAAGAAATCAGAAGAGTGGAAGTGGGAATCAGAAAAAGGCAGATCTATATATTTTTATAAGCAATAGTTCACAATAAAATGATGTTTTTAAAATTGCCTAGCATATTTTAGATAACCAAATTATTATACATTTATAATAAAAATTTAGAAATATACAGGAAATCAAAAGATACAATTTGAAATTTCATTATTTATCAGAATTTAAAAATTTTTGTGATAGTCTTTCTATATGTGATATATATATAATAAAGTAAAATATATAACTAAATGTAAATTATGTAAGTTTTATTTTTATTATATATTAGATGTGTATGTTTACATGTATGTCCATGTGCTTTCATTTTCTGATTAAATAGAATCTCCTATGCTTTGCCCATATTTTTAGATATTTTGTCAGTCTGATTATGGTTTTATCAGTTTACAGATTACTATGCTTTTCATATGTTGGACATAAAATATAAATTTTAAATAAGTGAATAAGTGATATTTCTTCAATTGAACTTTCATATGACAGAATTAATGGTCACCATCTCAATGCTCTTGAATAATAAAGGGAGTTTTTTCTTAGGACACCTTCTGGTCCTCTAAAACATTCTTTATCTAGTTCTCTAATACTAGTTTGATACTGGGCCAGAAGAAAGGGAAAAAATAAGATCAAAACTGATAGTGAGTGAAAGAAATATAATTGTACTTCATAAATAACTAAATAATGATTTTATGTAAATAATATTGCATCAAGAAAACAGAGGCAACAGTACATGCAGAGTAAAAAACTGATATATTAGTTTAACATGCAATAGTCTCTGTATGACGTAAAAGTGAATATAGGAGTCTTTGTATAATTTTGATGAAGACATTCAGTATCATTTTTATGTACATGGAATAAAATTTAGCAATAACTTTTGTTTTAGAAAAGTAAGTAATGTGAAATCATCAAACAGTATATCCCAGGTTACCTGTTTGTGTTACAGGAACAAAAATCTACAAGGAAGTAGTCTAAAGAAGTCTAATTTGGATACACCATTTAGGAGCTCTGTGAGATTGTGCAGGAATAAATAAAAAATTCAGATAAAATAAAATGGTGAAGAAGAAAGGATGAGGTTGCAATGGCTTAATTCCAGTGCATGTTAACCCTCTTAAATATTTATAGCAGGTTTATTCATAAAGGTGAAAAATTGAAACAAGATGTCCTTCAATAGGCAAATAGATAAAATACGGTATATACATACTATTGAGTATAATCCTATCTAATAAAAGAGTAATATGCAAATTAACCACAACTCTGTGACAAAGATGGCAGTGCCCACAGACAATAAGGAGGGAATATGCAAATTGAGGGTCACTCCATGACAAAGATGGTGGCAGCCGGGCCAGGACGCTTATGTCTTCATCATGGTGATGATGCAGGGGTTCCGTCCCACCCCGCCTGTGGAGGGCCTGTGGGCAGTGCACAGGTGCAGAGATGTGGAGTGGCCTGGGCAGGATGGGATGCCTGGCTTCATCGCCAAGGTGACAAAGGCAGGTGTCCTGCTCCACCCTGGCTGCTCTGGGCCTGTGGACAGCACGCGCAGAAAGCCTATGGGTGGGGGAGGGGGACTGGCGGAGGGCGGCCTGTACTCTCCACATGGC
>NW_006299670.1:0-270 GCF_000327345.1 Myotis davidii | reverse complement strand
AAAAAACTCTTTGGTGACTTTTTGCAGCAGCCAGCTTTCACAGACAAAATCTCCCGTCCTTATCCTATGTTCATTTCTTCTGAGTCCATTCATAGTTTCAGGAAGAAATGGAACTCTCAATCTATATGTATATAAAAGCCTAAGTTACTGCTACCAGAACGACTAGTCAACCAGTCGCTAAGATGCACACTGACTACCAGAGGGCAGATACTCAACACAGGAGCTGTCCCATCGTGGTTAATATGCTCCCACAGCAACCTCCCACAGTGG
>NW_006299669.1:4056-4483 GCF_000327345.1 Myotis davidii | reverse complement strand
CGCCCAGCCCAGAGGGATGGGGTAGACAACAGGGAGAGGGGGGGCAGGAGGCAGAGGGGACCAGGAGGACACAGAGGGGCCTGCATGGCGTGAGATCCTGAGTCAGTGTGCAGGGCTGAGGCTGGAGGATCCCTCTGCCCCTTGCTCATCTTGAACTGACCAAACTCATCCTGGCCACTGTGCTCTGGAGGCCAGAGACAACAGGGAGAGGGGGGGCAGGAGGCAGAGGGGACCAGGAGGACACAGAGGGGCCTGCATGGCGTGAGATCCTGAGTCAGTGTGCAGGGCTGAGGCTGGAGGATCCCTCTGCCCCTTGCTCATCTTGAACTGACCAAACTCATCCTGGCCACTGTGCTCTGGAGGCCAGCAGCCAGCACTGCCAGGAGGTGAGAGTCCCTGCTCTCAATATGGATGTGAAAGGGCGAGA
>NW_006299669.1:1632-2446 GCF_000327345.1 Myotis davidii | reverse complement strand
TAGTTTTATTCATTTCAAACTGGCCGGATCAAGCCCTCAGGCCGTAGTTTGCCCACGGCTGAGCTGGAAGCAGGTGCTGGATAAGATCTGTATTCTTAAGGGCTGACCTGGCTCAGTGTGGACAAGGGGCAGGGGCAGTGCCACAAGGGCAAACACAGGAAGACCGCCTGGAAACTCTTGCAGGAGGGAAAACATGAGGGTAACTTGGGAGAAATGCTTGCTATCTCGCTGTCTCTCTCTGTCTCTCTGTTTATCGATGACCCTCTCTCACCCCTGCAAACAGGCCCTTCTGATCTTAATCAGCCTCATGTCCTACAGTCGATCCAGGGTCCCAGCTGCTGGGCGAGGAAGCCACCTGTGTTCAGCGCAAGCCACCTGTGCAGAAGCTTCCCCTGGCTGTCCCAGGGGAGCTTACGGGACACCCAGGTCTCAGGGACTTGAGTATGGGAGAGTGGGAGCCCAGTGAGCGAGCAGGGGGAGCAATGGAAGATTGCTCTCAGGGTTCCTGGAGGACAGGCTCATGGGGAAGGGAAGCCAGGCACCCAGAGCCCAGATGAGCCCAATAATCCACACCAGAAAGGCTCAGTGTACCAGTCCACCTTATTGAACCAAAGTCTTCAGAACACAAGGTGGGAGAAACAGAGGGTCTAAAATATCATCGTGTCCACATCACCTCCCCCACTGATGGAGAGGCTGTGTCTCAGGGCCCGATTGGTAGATCTCCTCGACCTGCTGTGAGTATCCTTTCCCTTCCTTTCCCTCCCTTCCCTTCCTCCTTCCCTTCCCTTCCCTTCCCTTCCCTTCCCTTCCCTTC
>NW_006299669.1:0-369 GCF_000327345.1 Myotis davidii | reverse complement strand
GTGAACCCTGAGGAGGGCCAATGCAGGAGCCACTGAAACTCCCATAGCCCAACAACTCAAACTCTTTCGCCTTCTTCCATAGTCAACTTTTTAGTAGTTCTGGCCTTCTTGGTGCTTATTCCTCTACTTCTCTTTCTTTATTCATGACCCCAATGTCTTTTTTAGTCAAAACAAGTTCCCCCGAACCCCCACCCCCACTCTCTTGTCCCCTCTCTTTCCTGATTCCAGGCTCTAAGTTCCTTCCTTCTCTTTGACCCACCTGCCATCTGCATGAACACCTCCTTTTCTGTGCTCAACACCTTAACATGCGGTTCCATCCATTTTATCTAGCCGGCTTTTCCCCTCTAACTGTTATATTGTAAATCAGAA
>NW_006299668.1:2644-2981 GCF_000327345.1 Myotis davidii | reverse complement strand
TCATGTGTGACCAGGCAGTTGAGAGGCCCAAGAGACCTCCATTTGCCTGATACAATTAATTTAAGTTAAAGAATAAATCACCAAGACTACTAAGTGTCAGGATCATGTGTGACCAGGCAGTTGAGAGGCCCAAGAGACCTCCATTTGCCTGATACAATTAATTTAAGTTAAAGAATAAATCACCAAGACTACTAAGTGTCAGGAAAACTAAATGAAGAAAATTGAAAAGTCCCACAATATACCATGACCAAGAATGGCACCTGAGGACTAAGTCCCAGACTGGGTACAGTAGGAAGAAAGGTGAGCAGTTCCATGAATATAAAATGAGGAAAGTAAT
>NW_006299668.1:0-1774 GCF_000327345.1 Myotis davidii | reverse complement strand
CCTTATCAATGATTCTCTCTCATTGATGTTTCTATCTCTCTCTCTCTCCCCCTTCCTCTCTGAGATCAATAAAAATGTATATATATTTAAAAGAACTTGTATTAGTATGATTGATGAGACCTACTCTTCTCTGGGTTCTGCATATTGGCTTCTGGAAACATATTTCATATCTAGTGATTGTGAGGGGAGGAAATTGGTCTGGGCACCCAGTTTAAATCAGATCGTTATGCCCTAGGCACATACCTCGGTTGCAGGCTCAATCCCCTGCCCTGGTAAGGGTGGGTGCGGGAGGCAGCCGATAGAGGTGTCTCTCTCACACGGATGTCTCTCTCTCTCTCTTTGTCTCTCCCCGTCCCTTCTACTCTCTCTAAAAATCAATGGAGAAAGTATCCTTGGGTGAGGATAAGATTAGTGGGAAAATAGATATTGAAAACATGTGTAAGTCAGGAAGAGCTGACAGTGCCTAAATTGCTCAATCAATAACTATTTACTGAGTCCTGCTAGGACTTACATGTCAAGGACTTCTTTAAACTAACTCATTTGGAAAAAAGAAAGATCATGATGTCTTAATTTTTCTTTATGTGCTTTGTTCTGTGGAGATTTTCATAATAATTTCACATACTTAGTATTTGATGATTCTATGGAATAGTCTCTCTCTGTCAGGGCACAATGACTGTTCTTTCTGTGATGCCTGCTTGACATTCATTCCATGTTTTCCTGATAGATGGGGCATTTTCTCCAAGTACCTCTCACTAGGTGGTAGCAAAACCTGAGGCAGCTGTTCTCATTGGTATTTTGCACAAAATAATCTGAGGCTTGTTCAGAGTTCTGATTCCTAGCTCCACTCCTCCTCCAAGATCCTGGCTCAGTAGCTATGAGAGGAGGGTCAGGAATGCACCCTTTCTATAACTTTCCAGCAAAGTGAAATGTGGGTGGGCCATACAACTAATCCAAAGGCCATCTAATCTTCCCCACCTACACTGATCCAAGGGAGGAGAAGATAGCCTTCATTGTGGGCAGAAATACTTATCCACTGCCCTACAACTCCTTTTTGAAACTAGTACACAGAGAATATCATAAAGAGCAACAACACATGAAGTTGAAAGTGTAGAAAAATTGAATTTGTCAAATTTCAATGGAAAATTGATAAAATATTCAATTGCCAAATTAATAAGATCGGCTTCAGTTCCACATGTAAGGAGCTTGGAAGTCACCACTTCATCCTAACAACAAGTGAGAGGCTGAACACAATGAAAAATCAAATCTTCTTGGATTCGTACGAGAGGTGAGGACACAGGGCAAACCACTGCCCCTGCAGTTGGAGACAGATGGATCAGGGATCCAGGCTCACTGGAGTGTGGGAGCCGAAACCGCTGGGGAACCTGAACTAGAATTGGTGAATTGCTGGAGGCTCAGTGGGGGTAACTCTGAGAGTTAAAACCTCTAGACCAGGGGTGGGCAAACTTTTTGACTCGAGGGCCACAATGGGTTCTTAAACTGGACGGGAGGGCCGGAACAAAAGCATGGATAGAGTGTTTGTGTGAACTAATATAAATTCAAAGTAAACATCATTACATAAAAGGGTACGGTCTTCTTTTTTCAATAGTTTTATTCATTTCAAATGGGCCGGATCCAGCCCGCGGGCCGTAGTTTGCCCACGGCTGCTCTAGGGGGACTCAGTTATAGTTGGTTCTCTACAATATTGCGGGAATTACCTTCAAGAGCTCAACCAGGTTCTCACAAAAAAATATCTTAGAAAAAAACCCTCTGTCTT
>NW_006299667.1:0-331 GCF_000327345.1 Myotis davidii | reverse complement strand
CATTTAACATGTTTCCTTCTGGGGTTTCAGTCCTCAGAAATAACATTTCACAGTGGAAAATAAAGATCCCTGAACAAAAACAAAACTTTCTGTGCACTTTAAATAGTATAAAGTGTTTATTTTACAAGAGAGAAGGCACTCTTGAGAGGAACTCAGAATCATGCTGAGGAGGATGCTGACAGAAAGACTAATTTCTTCTTATGTATAAAGTGCTTTCGAAGTTCAAGGACTAACCTCTTTATTTTGGGGCTTGGGAGAAGGGTGGGAATATTTTTCCTAGGTTTATAAACACGAGATAAGGCTGTCAACATGCTTTATCTTGTTTAATCCT
>NW_006299666.1:0-333 GCF_000327345.1 Myotis davidii | reverse complement strand
TAAGAAAAATCTATAATAAGACTAGCTAGTCTACTTCTGGGAAAAATAAAAAATATAGAACTATTCTCTTTTATTAAAGAAAGATGTAAAAATAAGCATGCGCATTTTAACAATATTTATTTTCTTTCAATCTTTCAAAAAACATGTCTACAGAGTTTGTGACAAAAAATACTCTTTAAAAATTGTTATATTAGGACATTGTCAGTGATTAATATTTTGCCTTTCAAAGGAGTTTATTTAGGATAACTTGAATTTCTTGATGAAACCTCATAAATTTCAGACAAATTAAATGTTCATATATATATATATTTATAAAATAATATGCTTTGCTTT
>NW_006299665.1:0-679 GCF_000327345.1 Myotis davidii | reverse complement strand
AGCGCACACTCTGGGTTCTTGCTGTCTCCGAGGATGAACTTGCTGTCTCTGGGGGTGAACTTGCTCTAGTCACTGGTAACCCGCAGCCCCCCCGCCCCGGCCCCGCGGGCGTTTTCCATGTGAAAATGAGCTCCTGCCTGGTTGGAGTGAAGGCCTGAGGTCCAAACCTGGCTCACTGGGGTGAGGCCAGCCGCCTGCTGCGCCAGAGTTGGAGCTCCCTGAAGGCAGTTACACGCAACAATTCATGGAACTCCAGCGTCAACTCCGGCGTTGGCCTTATTGTGTGACCTCAGCTGGCCGGCTTTGCACTTGACCAAGGGGTCCCCACAGCCCCCGGCACCAACTCCCCCGGTATCTGGCCCCGCAAATCTGTGGGCTTTCAGGCCAGCCCAGCCCTGCTCAGGGCGTGAGGGCAAGAGAAGGGGCAGAAAAATGGCTGCTGGACGGTGGGCAATGTCCAGGAGGGAGAGGTCGCTTTCCTCAGAGCACCAGGCCTGTCACTCATCATTGTCCTCTGGTTCAGCTGGTGAGAAAGCGGTGGTCAGGCCAGGAGATAAGAGGTGATTCCCACTGAGAGTGGCAGAGCCCTCTCGTGGTGTGAGTGTGCTTGCGCCTGAGTGTGCTTGAGTGTGAATGTGTGAAATCACACCTGATGGTATGTTCCTGGGTTCCTTTTCTT
>NW_006299664.1:0-229 GCF_000327345.1 Myotis davidii | reverse complement strand
TGCATGAATTTGTGCACCAGGCCACTAGTTATTTAATATTAACATATATTTTCTTTAATAACTAGAGGACCAGTGCATGAAATTTGTGCATGGGAAGGGTTTCTAGTGGCTGCTGGCTGCCAGCCAGGGCCTTCCTTCATTCAGTGCCACCCTCTGGTGGTCAGCGTGTGTCATAGCAAGTGGTCAAATTCCCAGTCGGTCGAACTCCCGAGGGAACACTTTGCATATT
>NW_006299663.1:0-213 GCF_000327345.1 Myotis davidii | reverse complement strand
GTTTCAAGCTGTCTGGCTGCCGGCCACCATCTTACCTTGCAGTTAATTTGCATGTCGTCCTGATTAGCCAATGTGAAGGGTGGCAGTTGTACGCTAATTACCATGTTTCTCTTTTATCAGATAGGATTTTATAGCACAACATATATTTACAATATAAATATAAAGCTTTTATAAAATATGTATAAACATTTAATATAAAAATAAAATTTTTGT
>NW_006299662.1:0-203 GCF_000327345.1 Myotis davidii | reverse complement strand
GCTCCTCCCGGGCCCAGGCCCTGGTCGGGGCTTGTGAGGAGGCAAACAATCAATGTGTTTCTCTCACATCGATGTTTCTCTGTCTCTCCCTCTCTCTTCCACTCTCCCTAAAAAGATCCAAATAAAGAAAAAAAAAAAACACTTCTCTCATCCCCTGACATTGCTGTCACCAGCAACAGCCAGTCCAGGGCTGACCACAGCGA
>NW_006299661.1:0-443 GCF_000327345.1 Myotis davidii | reverse complement strand
GCTGTGTTTAATGTTAATACCATGCTGTAGGTGGCAGAGATTTCAGTTTTCCTCTAGGGTCTTGTTTCCTGCTTCCGTTTTCTTTCAGTTCCCCCATGAACTCTTCATGTAGATTTTGTGTCTTGCAGCTCTATCAGTTGTAATCTACTATCATTATGTGGGAGCCAGGTTGATGTGGTGGTAAAATGGTGTGGAGGTGAAGCAGTCTATCATCTGATATTAAATCTCATTCTCTGAGTGGCCTGAGCCCCTAGGCTATGAACTTGAGAAGTGTTCTTGGGTGAGAAAGGAAGGTTTTAGAGGGCTGAAGAGCTAATCACCATTCTCCCAGGTCAGCCTGGGCTCTGGCAAAGTCTTCTCTTTTGAGAGCATTCTTTGTTATGGAGAATGCTCTGGGCATATTTTTAAATGGTTACTTTTCCTCTCCCTTCTCCCCCAAACAG
>NW_006299660.1:0-467 GCF_000327345.1 Myotis davidii | reverse complement strand
GCCCCTCTCACCAGACTGCCCTCCCCGACCCGGTTGTTCCTCACTGTGTCACCTGAGCCCAGGACTTAGGACAGAGGGAGGGCCCTGCTTGCAGTCAAAACCCCTTGCTCTGCCTTCGCTGCTAATCTCACTCTGTATCCACTGCTCTTCCCTCTGTGCCTGCAGCTCCCTGCCTGCTGCTCCGCCATGAGCGCTCCCGTGGTGCGGCTTGGTGGGACCTCCGAAACCAGGCCCGCCACAGCCGAGATCCAGGCCATCGCCGACAAGGTAGGCAACCCGGGTCCTCCCGAGACCGGGTCGGGTCCCACCCTGTCCGCACAGGGGCAGCGCCCGCCGGGAAAAGGAGGGTATGGACGCTGGGACAGGGACCCTGGACCTCGGCATCTAGAGGGAAGGGCCTGGTGTGCTTGTCCTTAGTGAAGCGTCTGCAGGGATCCTAACTTCCGCCCTGCCTTATTCCAGGGCTC
>NW_006299659.1:1106-2379 GCF_000327345.1 Myotis davidii | reverse complement strand
CAGAGTTGGGCTGGTCCGCATTCCCTGTGGGAGTACTTTCCCGTGATGTCTCTGGGTGGCTCTTCATTTTTAACCAAAGGGAGAGTAAATGCAAGATTGTCACGATCTTGGAGAGCTAGAGGAATGGTACAGAAGCCATCCTTTAAATCTATGATAATAATGGGCCTGTCTTGTGGGATCACGGCCAGAGATGGACGTCCGGGTGGGAGAGAACCCATGGGTTAAATATCGGCATTAAAGGCCCTTGAATCCTGTATGAGCCACTATTTGCTATTTTGTGGGGCATTATGAAAATAGGAGAATTCCAAGGACTGTTGGAAGGGTCTATGTGTCCTAAATCCTTTTTCTTTTGCTAATAGATGGGCTTGTGGTAACTTTTCTCCCTTTAGGGGCCCCTGCTGTACCCAAATAACGGTTTGGCTTAACCAAGTCAAGGGTAGGGGAGGTACAACCACAGTGGCCACTCCTAAAGAGGCGTCTGTAGCATTAACCTCCACTGCAAAAGGGCATCACGTCCCCACAAATTCACTGGAATCTGTAAGATTAGGGGCTGCATGTAGCCAATTTGCCCACCTGGATCTTTACAGCATACGCGCTGAGAACTTTGTAATGTCTGGAAAACTTCTGTTCCCAGTGTCCTCTGACCTTGCTTCACCGTGGGCCATGACGGGGGCTAAACGAGAGGACTAAGTGTAGTGCAATCCGCCCCAGGAGCTATGAATCTGGTGCATCTTTTCCCTTGGATTTCTATAGTGAGGAGGGGCTGTTGTCTTGGGACTGATTCCAGTAAAGTCCTCGCTCTCCAGTGCTGCCAACTCCCCCCACCCCCTAGATGTCTCTCCTTCCCTAGAGCGTTCTGGAGCCAATATGGTAGTAACAACAGTTGCAGGATCTTAGTTTGTGACTGGAATATGCAACCCCTTGCATGGCATGAGCACCTGGACTTCTCCCTGGTCATCACTATCAAGGACTCTGGTATTACAGTGACTCCTTTTGAGTTAAGGCTGGAGCGTCCCAAAACAATGCCTACCATGCCCAGTGGCAGTGGCCCCCAAATCCCTATAGGGACCCTTTTAGAGTCAGCCCCTTCCTTTAGAATCAATTCTGTTGGAGTAAGTCCAGTCCTGCCCTCCCAGTGGTAGCTGCTCAGAGGGAGTAGACAGTGGATTTTCTGTGTGCCCTGGGAAGGCCTTCCGTGCCCCGGTTTGTTGTGGGGCCAGGACTGTCCCCACTGGACATTTCCCTGCAGTGGTGGAGGAAAATTGCCCTGTTT
>NW_006299659.1:0-319 GCF_000327345.1 Myotis davidii | reverse complement strand
CCCACTCTTGCCTGGACCCTCCCACTGAACCCGACACAGATGGGCCTGGGTGCCTGTCACTCCTTGAGTCAATTATTAAGCAGAGACACAGTTGAATCCCATGAACGTTTATTAGGATAGATTGCTAACGATCTGGGACCAGGTCGTTATCTTCCAAGATGACAGGAAACTCAGAAAAGGAGCCTGGACTGCATTCTGAGGTTAATCCCCGTGTCCCGGGGCAAACAGCTCTCAGCCAGGTTAGAATGTGCTTTCCCTAATTGTAAGAGAACAGTCAGTCAACAGGCAGGGTTAATAGGAGAACATAGCTGGTCCCCAC
>NW_006299658.1:0-276 GCF_000327345.1 Myotis davidii | reverse complement strand
TTCTGATAGTTCATTATCGGTGTATAAAAATGCCATTAATATCTGGATATTGATTTTGTATCCTGCATCTTTGTGGAATTCACTTATTAGATCTAGTAGTTTTATATATACAATATCATGTCATGTGCAAATAATGTCAGTTTTATTTCCTCCTTTCTGATTTGAATGCCTTTTATTTCTTCTTCTTGCCTGACCACTAAGACTAGAATTTCCAGTACTATGTTGAATAAGAGTTGTGAGAGTAGACATCCCTGTCTTGTTCCTGATCTTAGGGGA
>NW_006299657.1:0-279 GCF_000327345.1 Myotis davidii | reverse complement strand
CCTAGCTGGTTTGGCTCAATGGATAGAGAGTCAATCTGCAGACTAAAGGGTCAAGGGTTTGATTCCGGCCAAGGGCACATGCCTGGGTTGTAGACTTGATCCCCAGTGTGGGGCGTGGAGGAGGCAACTGATCAAGGATTCTCATCATTGTTGTTTCTATCTCTCTCTCCCTCTCCCTTCCTCTCTAAAGTCAATGAAATATATATTTTTTTAAAAAAGATTAAACCACATTTTTTTCAAAAATGTCAATTAACTGAGTGGGAATTATGAATGGTAACA
>NW_006299656.1:0-888 GCF_000327345.1 Myotis davidii | reverse complement strand
CTCAACCACTGAGCCACACCAGCTGGGCTGGCCGCATTTGCTCTCTCTCTGTCTAACTTTGCTTTCTGCAGAACCATGTGAAAGTTACAGACATCGTGCCACGTCACCCCTAAATACTTGGCCATGCTCCCCTGAAGAAGAAACAAAACATGCCCCCAGACCACTAATACATAGTCCCACCTAAGAAAATTAGCATGCGTTCAATGTCACCTAACGAACAGCTCATACTCAGATTTCTTCAGTCGTTTCAAAAACCTCCTTCACAGATATTTTTCCCATCCAAAACCCAACCCGTTCATCCGTTGGTTCTGGTTGTGACATCTCTTCAGTATCTTTTCTCTAGAACGGTCCCCACGTGTCTTTAAAGTGATGCTAGCTCTTAGGAAGAGTCCAGGTGCGCTGTCTTCTTCCACATCCCACATTCTGGAGACATCTGCTGAGTCATGCTTGGGTCCAGGGAAGAAGGGCATTTGCAGACTCCTGAATAGAAGGGGAAGGGCAATCTAGACGATGTGACTGCATTGGACGTGATGGAGAAAACCCCTCTAACAATCTCTATTTTACTCCCCATGGAGTGCCAACCTGCAGAATGGCACCGTCCACGGGCCAACATTCGGTAACCACCATCCTGCAGGACAAAAATGACTCCATCGCAGACCCTCTACCTATAGATGGCATCCCTGGACCAAGCTGCAAGCTCTTCCCAAGGCTTACCGGCACCAGGGCAGTCACCCATGCCAATGGGTGTGTGAGGCTGGACTGGCATGACCTTACCCTGGATATTGTCTGTGGTCAGAGTAAAATGTGCAGGACCCACGGTCTCCCAAGCAGTCACCGAAAAGAGACTAGAATAAACAAACAAAATAGAAATAGACTCATGGATACAGA
>NW_006299655.1:0-1105 GCF_000327345.1 Myotis davidii | reverse complement strand
GAGCCTTTATTAAGCTGACCAGCTGACCACAGCCCGTATCTTCCCCCTCTCGGAAGGTTTGCAGCATGTGGCAGAGATCAAGGGTGCAGTATGATCCTTTATAGCACAACAGTGTTACCTCAGAAGTTCATAGAAAGTTCATAAGAACAAAGTGGGGCGGGTAAACAGAGTCACACCTGGCTGGAGCGTATCTAAACACATTGTTTTTCAAAGGCAATCTATCAATTTTTCTTCCATGGTTCCTAACCCTGACGCAATCCTCCATATGTCAGTACCCCCTCCTAGCACATTCAATTTCTCATGTCCCATTTCCTCCCCTTAGCACATTCTGTAACATTCTGTAACCCTTCCATGCTGCAATCCCTCGCCCTAGCACATTCCCTATTGATCTTATGCCTGAATCAAATCTTTGATTCAGTACCCTCCTCTACGATATAATTGGCCAGGGTCTCAGCCACTGACATAGAGTCTTAGTTCCCATGCCTTTCTCCTTCCCATTGGTGAGTTCATCAGGTGAGAGGCATGAGGATGATGGGGTTCCAGTGCCTCTTTCCTGTGACTTTGATGGCGGTTGGAGAGCTCCGCACCACCACCTGGTAGGGTCCATCCCATCTAGGTTCCAGGCTGCTAAGGTCGTGGCGCTTCACCCAGACGAGATCACCCGGAGAGAAGGCAGGCTGTGTTGGACTGGATCTCAGAACGTCCTCCTTCCGTATGGCTCTCACCACCTGTTGTGTTGATGTGGTGCTGCTCTGTAAAGCCTGTAAGGACTTAAGCAAATTTTGAGTAGAGAGACTGGCGACTTCCTCCTCCCCCTGCCTGGGCACCAAAGACAGCGGTCGCCCAAACATCTCAAAAAGGAGTTAGCTGTTGGCTGTATGGGGTGCTCCTAGCTCTGAGGAGAGCAAAAGGAAGGAGACTTACCCAGTTTTCACCAGTCTCTAATTTTAACTTAGTTAATGTTTCCTTTAAGATCCGATTTATCCTCTCTACCTGTCCAGAACTCTGTGGTCTATAAACACAACGCACCCAGTAACACTCAGGGCCTTAACTATCGATTGTAACTTTGGCAATAAATGCCAGGCCATCGTCGGACCCCATATAT
>NW_006299654.1:4554-5551 GCF_000327345.1 Myotis davidii | reverse complement strand
AATCAATAAAATATATTTTAAAAAAAATACACAGCACAATACTGTTAATGATAGTCATTTTCAATATTATGGTAAAAAACAGATATAGTATTTTTTTTCTAAATCCTCAATCCTGAGGATATTGATTTTTAGACAGAGTGGAAGGGAGGGAGGAGCGGGGGAGAGTGAGAGAGAGTAAGAGAGAAGCACCTATGTGGGAGACACACATCAATTGGTTGCCTCCTGCATGTGCCCCAACACAGGCTGGACCAGGGACCAAGCCTGCAATCGAAATACCTACCCTTGACTGCGAATTAAACTTGGACCCTGCAGTCAGCCAGCCGAGGCTCTAACCACTGGGGAAACTGACTAGGGCAGATATGGTATCTGTACTGTAAAGCTCATTGCCCACTCACTGGACATATTTCAACTCAGAATACTTGCTGTCTTCAATACATTGTTCTTTCTAAGGAGTGACATCCATGTGTCTGACTTCTGCTACCGCCTTTGTCTTAAAGACTTTCTAAATTAGTGTCCCCTAGCCAAGACCTTGATTTTGAGATTCCTGACTTATTTCTTAGGGCTTACCGTCATTGTTATTTCAAGCTAGTTGGCTTGAAAAATTTATATCCACATATTTATATCTACATATTAAGCTATCTCCATTTTCTACATCTTTCCTCCATTTTCCTGTTCCTCTAACAAGTATATACATTTTTTTTCATTTTTTATCCAATTTTCTATAGAACTAAATGATAACACCATAGGCAATGTTTTAAAGATGAACATAGCATAATTAACCATGATTCAGTCATCTCTTTTCATAAATTATCAGCAGCCGATTGGTTATCAACATTCTCATAAATAAATTTGGAATCTGTTATATCTTTTCCAAAATCATTTCCATTATCCTACTCCATGAACTTTCAAATATATAAGAGATTTTAATAGATACTCCACTCATATACATATATATGTGGGTATATATATATAATATATATACATTTAAGTTATTTAA
>NW_006299654.1:0-3168 GCF_000327345.1 Myotis davidii | reverse complement strand
TAATAGAAATTATAGGATGTTTCTGAATTTAAATACACTATTCTGAATACAAATATGAACTAACATCACATGGATTAAAATAATAACTTAAAAAATCACATTTCTCATTACTAAAATGAATTTTGGTAAACTAAATGTTATTAGAATTATATTTTATAAAAAATTATAAAACACAGTTTAAATATAATTGATCAATGTTCAAGCAAGTAATTGTCTAGAATTTTTAAATTCTTTTTAAAATCTATCTCCCCTAACCTCTTGAGAGGCTACAGTGAGGTCAGCATGAAGTTATTATTGTATATTTGGTGCTGCTGAATTGTTCATTTGTATACTTGTTTTGAAATTTGTGCTTAAATGCCCTCTCAAACTCCATTTAACCATAGATCTTATTGTGTTAATATTCATACCCTTCTCTTGATACCTAATCTAGTCTCTGTTGGCTCTAATGCTAGGCAAGCACTTTTTGTTTGAATAGATGGCAATTACCTGGATTTATGGTAGGGGTTTTGTGAATTTCCTAATAATGAATGGAAATATTTCAATTTGCTTGAGGGTCAGGCTTGTGGAAAAGTAGAAATATATAATCCAAAGCAGTTTTAGTGATACACCCTATTTGCTGGTCCAGGAGTAGATATGTGCTGGTCCTTATTTCCCTTGTGCCATTTGGTGATTCATTTCCTCTGAATTCAGCTTTTCTATGATGCCTGCCATCCAGCCCAGATGTCTGTTTAACACAGGAGTTCTGGGTACTGTCTTCTCTATGGATGATATTTATCTGCTGCTCCCACTACCAATTGCTGACTCATTCTCATTTTCTATTCAAACTTCTCCTAAACAGTATTTGCTCCATTTAATTTTTCATTATCCAGTTTCATGAGATTGTACTGTTATTCCAGGTTATTTCATCTCTCTAAAGAGAGATGCCTGTAGCTAAAGAACCCAATCCCATTCCAGTGCTCTATGATCAAATGAGATCAAGCATTCCATTTTTTTTTCAGAAGGGGTTATGGAGTAGCAATTTCCTACGTGAGTGTGTTTATCCAGCTTTCTTGGTAGTACACATTTTTGGAGACTCCTTTCAGTAACATAATTTGGAGAATGCTCCAAACCCAAAGACAAATATTATAGCACACTGTTTCGTGAACTGGCCCCGCTCTGTCTGACCTGGCCTCTGAAGTGAGATAAAGCTAATTCTCACCATCACATAGTTTACAGAATTTACATCACAAATAAGAAAGCATATTTAACTGCCAATGGGTTGGCATTTTAAAATAGTTAAAGACTTACATGATTCATATTTAAAATTTAGACCCTCTGTTATATAGAAGCCCCATCATTCTGCAAAGCAACTAGAGATATATGATTTTTATTCTTTGAAGTAAAGAAGAGTTTCAAAACAGAATGTCTTTAAAAATATACCTAAATGCTAAAACAAAGAAAAGATACTAAGCTAATTAAGAAGGATATTTGCAATATTTAATGAGATGCGGGGTTTACATTGGCAAAGGAAAAGTGGGAAGCTAATTCTAGGCATAATATAAGACATTACGATAGATTTATATTTGTTTTGTTGTTATTGTTTTAGAATAGGAGAGAATATTGACCAGCATTATTAAAGATATATGTGTACACACACACACACACACACACACAGGATTTCTGAAAAGAAAACTGGATGAGTAAAAACGTCATAGTGGGTCTTAAATACTGGAATTGTTTTGTTTTTGTTTTATTATTGACCGTATTAACAGATGTTTCTTCCTTTTGTTCCCAACTATCCAGTCCCTCCCCCACCCTGGGCCTTCACCATGCTATTGTCTGCTTCTATGGGTTATGCATATACGCATACAAGTAATTTGGCTAATCTCTTCCTGCCCCAATCCTTTCCCTCTGAGATCTGTCAGTCTGTTCCCTATATCCATGCCTCTGGATCTATTTGGTTTGTCAGTTTACTTTGTTCATTGGATTTTACATATAAGTGAGACCATGTGATTCTTATCTTTCTTTGACTGGCTTATTTCACTTAGCATAATAATCTCCGGGTCCACCCATGCCATCACAAAAAAAAAAAAAAAAAGAAAAAAAAAAGAGACCCTTTTTTTTTATAACTGCATAGTATTTTTTTTTTGCACATAGGGGTGCTTATATTCTTTCTGATTGGTGTTTTGGGATTTTTAGGATATAGTCATAGAAGTGGGATCACTGGGTCAAACCCCAGTTCCATTTTTAATTTTTAAAGGAAACTCCATACTTTTTTCCACAGTGGTTACAACAGTCTGCATTCTAATCAGCAGTGTACAAAAGTTTCCTTTTCTCCACGTTCTCACCAGCACTTGTTGTTTATTGATTTATTAATGATAACCATTCTGGCAGGTATGAGTTGATACCTCATTGTAGTTTTATTTTGAATCTCTCTGATGATTAGTGACATTGAACAGTTTTCTAAGTCAGTACTTCCTGGAGGGTACAGGGAAGGGAAAATATGAGATTACTGACAAAACTTAAAGCTTTCCTTCCTCTTTTTCTCTCTTTCAGAGAATCAGGCAGAGTGGCTTATCAGGCAATGAAGTCAAGAGATTAAGGGTTTAAACTTTAGCATAAGAAAGACTTGGATTTGCAATCCAAAAACTCTATATATTAGCTTTGCTAAATGTGAGTGTTATATCACTGAGTCAGTTCTAACTCCTGTCAACCCTATGAATGAATGATGTCAACAACCCTGCTAAACTCCTGCAGATTCTTACCTATGACTTCTTAAAAAATGTTTTGTTTGTCCATTATGGATTAGAGAGAGAGAGAGAGAGAGAGAGAGAGAGAGACTTCCAACATGAGAAATAAACATCCACTGACTGCCTTCTAGTATGTACCCTGACACTGGACCAAACCCGCAACCTGGGCATGTGCCCTGTTCAGGAATGGAAGTGGACAATATTTCAGTGCACAGGACAATGCTCAACCAACCGAGCCACATTATCCAGGGTGTTTACGGCTTTTTAAAATGGAGGTAGCCAGGGATCGTTGACGGCAGCAAAGGTGGGGAGCTGGGGGGAGGGGCCTCGGGCCAGGCCTAACACCTCAACCAGAGGCTTTAGGCTTGGGCCGGGGAGGAGCAAGCCAGGGATCTTTGATGGCTGTAGCAGCGGGAAATCGGGGCGGAGCCAGCCAGCG
>NW_006299653.1:0-687 GCF_000327345.1 Myotis davidii | reverse complement strand
TGTTTGTTCATTTCTTGCTTTCAGTTTTATATCTTATATGAGTGAAATCATAGGATCCTTGATTTTTTTTTCTGTCTAAATTGTATCGCTTAGCATGATAGTCTCAAGATCCATCTATGTTGTCACAAAGACAGAACTTCATGTTTCCTTATGGCAGAGTAGTGTTCCATTGTATATAATAAGTACATTTCCTTTACCCAACCATCTATCAAAGGACACTTGGGTTGTTTCCATGTCTTGACCACCATGAATAATGCTGCAATGAACATAGTCATGCACATATCTTTGTGAATAAATATTTAAAAAATTTTTGGACAGATATCCAAAGGCAACCCATTGAATGGGAGAAGGTATTTGTAAACAACACTTCTGATAAGGGGTTAATATCTAAAATATATAAAGAATTCATGCAATTTAACAACAACAACAATCCAAATAAAAAATGGGCAGAGGAACTGAATAGACATTTCTCCCAAGAAGACATACAAGTGAGGGTGTTGAGCCCTGGATGGTTGGGCTCAGTGAATAGAGCGACAGCCCAAGGACTGAAGTGTCCCAGGTTCAATTCCAGGCAAGGGCTCTACCTTGGTTGCAGATTCCCAGGCCTTGGTTGCAGGTGCATGCAGGAGGCAACCAATCGATGTGTCCCTCACCCATTGATGTTTCTCTCTGTCTCTCTGCCTCTCC
>NW_006299652.1:0-479 GCF_000327345.1 Myotis davidii | reverse complement strand
GATCTCAGGGGGAGCTGCACCCGCGGAACCAAGTCGATATCCACTGACAGACGCAGGTACCAGGGACAGCGCCACAGCCCTTCGCCTGGGCGCGCGGTGTGACGTCACACGACCGTGCCTGCTGACCTCGGCTGCGCTCTCTGACCACGGGCGCCAGGACCTCTACCTGGCCGCACGCCATCGCCCCGTAGTGGCTGGACACCGCAATGACAGCTCTAGACAGTTGTAATTAAAAGGTCACTAAACGTGTGTCCGCCTTTTAGGGGGGCGGTAGTTTAACCTGGTTGAGGACAGAAAGTTCTCTAGCAAAGAAAGCCAGCGAGCACAGATAGAAGGAATGAAAGAATTGGAGAAAACTCTGTGCGGCCCCCAGTGAATCTTTGATTCAGGGCGAAAGTCACCAGAAAATGGCACAAAGATGAAGAAAGGTGGTCCAAGCTATCAATCCCCGCCCCAAATGGCCGGCCACTGTGGGCGGG
>NW_006299651.1:0-458 GCF_000327345.1 Myotis davidii | reverse complement strand
CCACTCAGAAATGTAGACGCAGCCCTCCGTGGCCCCTCCACGGAACCCTTGGCTTTAAACAAGCAGATGTTTTGGGGACCCCTTTTCCCCCACTGGTGCTCGGGGCTGGGGAGCCCAGTGTGCCGTAGTTCACCTCGCACCAAAGAGGAAACTTCTCAGGCAAGATATTCTGCCCAACTCTCAACTGTCCGAGTTCTGCCCCTCCGACCAGCATGGGTGCGGCCTCCCCCTGAGCCTAGGAGTCTGCCCGCTGGCTCCGAGGGCCTGGTGCTGGCTGCCCTGTCATAGCGGAGTGCCCACCATGGGTGTATGTGTGTGTGTGTGGGGAGGCTCTGCCCTCAGGAAGCTCCCCTGGCACCTGCCCCCTGGAGCTGTGCCTTGTGTTAATGGGAGCTCCTCAAGCCCCTCCAGGCCTCATGTTCCCTGGGGCCCTGACGTGTCTCCCGCACAGTGGCTGG
>NW_006299650.1:0-285 GCF_000327345.1 Myotis davidii | reverse complement strand
ACACAGACAACAGTGTGATGAAGGCCAGGGGAGGGGAGGGGGCTGGTGAAGGTGGGTGAAGGGGGAAAATGAGGGACATCTGTAATAGTGTCAACAATAAAAAATAAAAAAGAATGTTTGCTGTTTTACACCACCAGCAGCCTCATACGTGTAGTTACCATGTTTCTAGATAATACATTTTTTCTTGTGCTTGATTTATTCATGTTTTGTTTTGTTGAGTAACATGCTATACAGGTTTGTAGCCCAAGAGCAATAGTCTATACCAGTGATGGTGAACCTATGACA
>NW_006299649.1:0-209 GCF_000327345.1 Myotis davidii | reverse complement strand
ATAGAGGCCTGGTGCATGCTTGGGGTCCTGCTGTTCTGCCATGAAGAGTGTCCTGGATTAGAGTGGGGGTTCCCTTGTGGCATTTGGAGGCCTGGGCAAGGAGTCTCTGGTGGTTTGTAGGCTGGCCACGTCCCCATGGGATGAGGGTCCCTGCTTGGGGGCGCATGGCCAGCCTAGGCAAGGGGCTGATGGCTGTTTGCAGGATAGCA
>NW_006299648.1:0-616 GCF_000327345.1 Myotis davidii | reverse complement strand
GCCTCCTGCAAGCCCCCTACTAGGGATTGAGCCGCAACCTGGGAATGTGTCCTTGCCCAGAATCAAACCTGGGACACTTCACTCTATTCACTGAGCCAAACCAACTAGAGCATTTGTGAACTTTATTAAGAGAGAGGAAAACATCTACCAGCTGCCTCTGCATTCACCCCGACCAGGGATCAAACCCGCAACCTACGCTGGAACTGGTGACCTTTCTGTGCACAGGACGACACTCAACCAACTGAGCCACACTGGCCAGGGCTGTTTTCATTGATTTGGCCAGGGGCGGTTTCATTGATGGAGAGAGAGAAATATGTATTGGTTGCCTCCCATACACACTTTGATCAGGGATTGAACCTGCAACCTGGGTATGTGCCCTGAGTGGTAGCGATGCTCTAAACACCAAACCACACTGGCCAGGGCCCATCTGTAAGAACTACTAAGTGTACAGTTCAGTCGTGTTGAGTATGTTCACATTGAGCAACAGATCTCTAGAATTTTTTTATTTTGAGCATTTAATTTTTAAAATGTAATTGCAAGCTACATTTACAGTTGTTAGAGTTTAGCCTAGAGCACTCATATATTTTAAAAATATGGATTTGATCGCATAGAATTT
>NW_006299647.1:0-208 GCF_000327345.1 Myotis davidii | reverse complement strand
CAGGGGACCTCAGGCCATGCCCCCCACCCTGGCGCCGGGACGGGGGACCTGAGGATGAGCCGGGGGATCTGAGGCTGCACCCCCAAGCCCCGTGGGGCTTGATGGGGGACCTGAGGCTGTGCCTCCCACCTGGAAGGGCTTGACAGGGGTGGGGCCAGTCAGATCTGGTTCTCATCGTGCAGGTGGGCGGGGACTTGACTCTGGGTCC
>NW_006299646.1:0-362 GCF_000327345.1 Myotis davidii | reverse complement strand
AAAATCTGAATAGTCCCTGAGAGTTCACAGGGATTGGCCTGAAGAAAAACCTTCAGTCCCAGCAATAGGAAAGTGAGAAACTGCAGACAGTACCAAAGACTGGGATCTTAAGCCAGCCTAGAAAAGGACACTTCACTTTTTCATTTTTATTTTTATTTTATTATTACTTTATCTCTTTTTTCTTCTTTTTTCTTTATTTCTGCTTTATTGTTTGTTGCTTTATCTTCTATTTCTTTTTTCATTATTTTTCCATCATTCTATTTTATTTTATTTGCTATTTTCTACTTTTTATACTATTTTTTAAATCAACATTTTGGTAAATTTCTTATTCTCATTATTATTATTATTATTATTATTATTAT
>NW_006299645.1:0-227 GCF_000327345.1 Myotis davidii | reverse complement strand
AAAATTAAATCTTTATTGTTCAGATCATTACATCGGTTCCTCTTTATTCCCCCCATAGCTCCCCTCTACCTGGTTCCCACCCCACCCTCTGCCCGTACACACCCCCCCACTGTCCTCATCCATAGATGTACAATTTTTGTCCAGTCTCTCCCTGCACCCCCTACACCCCTACCGCCCCCCCCCAAGAATAGTCAGTCTTCTTCTTCCTCTTCTTAAAGGATACCTTT
>NW_006299644.1:0-247 GCF_000327345.1 Myotis davidii | reverse complement strand
AAAAGCTAAAGGAGTTCATCATCACCAAATCAGAATTTCATAAAATGTTGAATGGTATTCTTTAAGAAGAGGAAGGGGAAGAGAAAGGAGGAGAAGGAGGAGGATGAGGTTGAGGAGGAGGAGGAAGAGGAGGAGGAGGAGGAGGAGGAAGAGGAGGAGGGAGGAGGAGAGGAGAAGGTGGAGGAAAAGGAAGGAGGGAGGAGGGAGGAGGAGAAAGAAGGAGAAGGAGGAGGAGGAGAAGAAGAAG
>NW_006299643.1:0-1028 GCF_000327345.1 Myotis davidii | reverse complement strand
GGCTTTTCTCCAGTGTGAACTCTGTGATGCTTAATGAGGGCACCCCTTACTCTGAAATGCTTCCCACATTCACTACACTCATATGGCTTTTCTCCAGAGTGAACTCTGTGGTGTAAAGTGAGGTGAGACCTTTTCCTGAAGGACTTCCCACAGTCACTACACTCATACTGCTTTTCCCTAATGTGAACTCTGTTGTGTTTAATGAGAGCAGTGCTTTCATTGAAGACCTTCCCACAATCAGTACACTCATAGGGCTTTTCTTCAGTGTAAACTCTCCCAGGTTGAGGGTGGTTAAATATTTGTCTAAACACTTTCCCACATTTATTATACTCATAAATCATATCTACAGAGCAGAGACCTTTGTGATAAGCAACTTTCTGTTTCTGATTGGCAGCTCCTTCAGATTCAACCCACTGGTGACGTCTTTTACCACTGAGAAATTCCTGTGAAATCTCATTGTTACTGCGTGGCTCTTTAGTGTTAAGAGTGGCCTGCTGCTGGAGAAGCCCTGAGATGGCTGGGGAGTCTTCCCCAGACTCTACACTAGCTGCAGGCATCCCAGATAAGTAGAAGCAGCAACTCCTCACAAGCAAGGCACTCTCCATATCTTCTTTCCAGGGCTTCTCTCCACTGGCATCCTTCTGTTGCTGGTGACGGTTTGCACTGAAACACAAGTCTCTCACACATGCATCACTTAAGAACACATTCTTCTCAAAGTAAACCACTTGTAACTCACTCAGGTGCAAAATACCTTTTAACACTGAGAAGCACGGCTTACACACACGGTTCCTCTGGGTGGCTGCAGCTGTCTTGAAAGCCCTGACCTGAGACTCTCCTACAGATAAACTGTGCTCAGAATATGCCTCCACAGCACCCATTTTATGCCAAGGACCTGAAAACAGAGAAATGAATGTTGACTTTGGTGATAGGAGGAAGTCCCATTATAAACTTGGGTTGCACATACTACATTGTTTACATGCAACTGGCTGAAAATTAAAGACCTGAAAGATGGATTAATAAGAGGCCCC
>NW_006299642.1:0-854 GCF_000327345.1 Myotis davidii | reverse complement strand
TGGCTCTTCCACAAAATACCGACTTCTGCCCACTGTAAGTGTGCCCCTGAATGTGGTATTTTGAGGAAGAGTCACACTCCAGGGGCCAAAGAGCCGCATGTGGCTCGCAAGCTGCAGTTTGCCCACCACTGCTCTAGGCAACAAGGACAAATCAGTGAAGAAGACAGAGGCCCTGTCCCCGTGTTCTGGGGTCACACACCAGGTGCTTGTGTTATATCGTAAATCAGGGAGCTGGACAAGATGCCAAATAAGCCAATTAGTTAGGAGTCATCTTTATTGCATGCAGATTCAGAGCAAATTACCTCTGTCAAATTGTGAGCAAACACAGGAGGGAGTATTTCGTTTTTATATCCTTCTAGTTTTTTTGTGTAAGACAGCTTGTAACCTTGAGGACATATCATATCTATATAGACACCTGTAACCTTGGCTGAACAAACACTTGGCAGAATATGTGAATTAATATCAGTATCAGTGTATTAGCCCCTGTAGATGGCTAGCATGCAAGGTCAGACAGTTAAGTTTATCTTTTTCTATTATTTGAACTAAAAACAAAGTCATTTTATAGAATAAGAGACTGTCTTAAAGGGACAGAGTTTACAATGACAGAGGTTATAGGACCAGGGAGTATCTAACAATGGCAGAGAATTCCAAACAGCAGTTTTATACAAGATGGAGGTTACTGTGCTTCACTTGTGTCTCAGACACACACCATGTGGTTCCCAGAGCTGGGCAGCTGGGGAACCTGGGAGCATTGGGCGCAGGAGAGGGTCTTCAGCCCAGGGGACTGACCCACAGAAGAAGGACATAGGCCTGGTCTTGTTTTTTGCCTCATGATGAGGTGCCCTCATGGTGAG
>NW_006299641.1:0-368 GCF_000327345.1 Myotis davidii | reverse complement strand
CTGTAATAAGAAATGAAACCCCGCTGCCAAATCTCTCTCTGGTTTAGAGAGATTCAAAGGTGGCAGGAGAGCACAGAGTAATAAGCTTTCCCGAAATGAGATTACTTATTGTTCTGTTTAATAATTACCTGAGAACATGTCGGGAAGTGCAAAGTCTAGACAAGGTCACCTTGGGTGCTAGCTATTACTTTGGAAAGCGAAAAAGGAAAAAATTTAAAGTCTGTTTTTCTATTAAGCATGACTTTGGAAACAAATACGCCATCTGAGTCATTTGCTGAAACTTCCCCCCAAGCGGGATGGGGTGGAAAGGAAAAGAGAGCATTTGGCGATCCAAGATGGACGCCTCCTCCCCAGTATTCTAATTTAAA
>NW_006299640.1:0-389 GCF_000327345.1 Myotis davidii | reverse complement strand
CGTCTCAGCCTCACAGGGACCGTCTCAGCCTCAGAGGGATCATCTCAGCCTCACAGGGACCATCACAGCCTCACAGGGATCGTCTCAGCCTCACAGGGACCATCTCAGCCTCACAGGGATCGTCTCAGCCTCACAGGGACCATCTCAGCCTAGCTGGGACCGTCTCAACCTCACTGGGACCGTCTCAGCCTAGGTCTCAGCCTCACAGGGACCATCTCAGCCTCACAGGGGCATCTCAGCCTCACAGAGGCCGTCTCAGCCTCACAGGGACCGTCTCAGCCTCACAGGGACCGTCTCAGCCTCACAGGGACCGTCTCAGCCTCACAGGGACTGTCTCAGCCTCACAGGGGCCATTGTTTCAACTTTTTGTTAAAATTTATTTTATTGAT
>NW_006299639.1:0-220 GCF_000327345.1 Myotis davidii | reverse complement strand
CACTCCCCCGCCTGGTGGTGCTTGACAGCAGATTTCAGGCTGCGTCCCCCACCCAGCAGGGCTAGTTGGGGGACCTCAAGGTGCATCCTCTGCCCTGGCGTCAGGCCAGGGGACCTGAGGGTGCACCTCCTGCCCAGCGGGGCTTGACAAGGGTGGGACCACTGGGTCCTGATCTAGCACAATGTAGGGGGCTGGCCAGGTCTGGGTCTCATGCAATTTT
>NW_006299638.1:0-503 GCF_000327345.1 Myotis davidii | reverse complement strand
GCCTGCCTGCCTGCCTGAATGCCCTTAACCACTCTGCCTGCCAGCCTGATGCCCTTAACTGCTCGCCTGCTTGCCTGCCTAACCATAATCACCACCACCCTGTTGTGTGGGTCTTGGATGCGGGTATCTGGCTCCCTCCTCCCTCCTGTCAGAGTCTGGGTCACACCTCGGGACCCAGAGTCAACTCTCCTAACTTTTATGCTGTCAACTAGAGGCCTGGTGCATGAAATTCGTGCACTGGGGAGATGGGGTGTCCCTCAGCCCAGCCTGCACCCTCTCCAATCTGGGACTCCTCAGGAGATGTCCGAGTGCTGGTTTAGGACCAATCATCCCTCTCCCAGTCTGGGACTGCTGGCTTCAAACCGCTCACCTGCCTACCTGCCTGACCGCCCCTAAACTACTTGTCTGCCTGCCTGATCGCCCCTAACTGCTCCTCTGCCTGCCTGATCATCTTTAACCACCTCTGCTTCGGCCCCCACCACCATGGCTTCATCCAGAAGGAT
>NW_006299637.1:0-265 GCF_000327345.1 Myotis davidii | reverse complement strand
GAGAGAGAGAGAGAGAGAGACATAGAAACATTGGTGTGAGAGCCATACATCAATCTGCTGCCTCCTGCATGCCCCCTACTAAGTATTGAGCCCGAAACCCTGGCATGTGCCCTGACCAGGAATGGAACCAGCAACCCTTTAGTACCCAGGACAATGCCCAACCAACTGAGCCACACTGGCCAGGGCCACATAGATTTCTTAAATAGGACACAAAACACAAACAATAAAAGGGAATATTAATAAATTGGACTTTATAAAAATTAAG